>NC_090991.1:56750845-57098345 GCF_041146395.1 Eulemur rufifrons
TCACAGCAACCTCAAACTCCTGGGCTCAAGCGATCCTACTGCCCCAGCCTCCCGAGTACCTGGGACTACATGCATGCACCACCGTGCCCGGCTAATATTTTTCTGTATATATTTTTAGATATTGTTTCTGTATATATTTTTAGATATATAGTTTCTTTCTATTTTTAGTAGAGATGGGGGTCTCGCTCTTGCTCAGGCTGGTCTCGAACTCCCGACCTTGAGCGATCCACCCGCCTCTACCTCCCAGAGTGCTAGGATTACAGGCGTGAGCCACCCCGCCTGGCGTGTACGTTCTGTATTCACAGACAGACGGAAGGCAGGGAGAATGTTACCCTTTCAAAGCCCGCCCTGCTCGCCTCTCAGCCCACCGATGGCACTCTGAATCCCGTGGCATTCCTTCACTCAGCTGAATTCTTCAGCTCCCGACCCCCCCCACCCCACCCCCATGCCACGGGAGTTTGTTCTCATGGCAGAGCCATCGAGGCTGTTGCCACACGTGTTGTAGGTGCCTAGGCAGACTGTGCCCTGGCCCCGAGGAGGTACGGAACCGCCTATCGCCTCGGGAGGGAGGGACAAGATGTGTCCGTGTCCAAGGCGACGTCCTGTCGGTCACGAGAAGGCCTGCAGAGGCTCGTATCTGCCAGGCATTGAGCCACATGACATGAAACACCGGTGTGTTCCTTCACTTAGGTGGTGTCGCGTGTTGATACTCACAGAGGATGATAAACCCACTCGCATGCCGGCTGAGCCCCCTGTGTCTCCTCCTCTATCCACTGAGGGAAAAAACCGCAACGAAAGGTAGAAAACCACAGGGTGGGAAGAGAGCCCGTCGCTCTCCCTATGTGACCGTCCGGAGTGCTCGTTCAGATGGGAGGAGGTGTGTGTGTGTGTTTCATTGATTTTGGTGCCATCTTTTCTCTGCAGCTGTGTCAGAGGACAGCGATTTTTCCGATTTTCACTCCGCTGAGTGAATTGCCTTTTGAAGAGAATGTCCACAGGAAGCCTACGGTTCTCCCGCGTGGGTGGCCCTCCTCTAGAAATGAATCTCGTTTCTTGAACGGAGGGGACTTGTTGACGCCATCATTCTTTCGGGACGACTTCTCAGAAGCTAGCTTTGGACCGCAACATAGGTGCCCCCGACATTGCCTCAAGGGTTCCGTGGTGCCTCCTGTCAAGAGACCCCACCGACCGTCCCCAGCCTGCCCGCTCAAGGGAGCCGGGCCCCTTCTGATCTGTCCGCCCGCCGTGAAGCTCCCTCCCGAGGGTCGGAAAGCCCACCTGTTTCCCAGTTCGGTTGAATGATGGGGCACCCGGGCAGGGCACTGGCACCGAGTGACTCCATTCTGAGTCTGTCTGCTCTGTGGGGCGGGGGCGGGGGCGGGGGCGGGGGCGGGGGCGGGGGCGGGTGGGGGGGGCAGTTCCGTCTCGACCGGTGGCCTCCTACCGACTGACTCTATGGGACAGACCATTCTCACTCAGGATCGTGTACCTTCTTGGCCTAGGCACATCCCGGCACTTAAAGCCACTTTTCGGGGACACTCTCCCACGTACAGATAGATGGCCTGCACGAGTGCTCTTCCTTTCTCAAAACACTGGAAATCTGTCCTCAATTTTACCTGACCTACCTGACGGTGTGTGATAAAGGAGCATAGAACCCTCAGCCACCCTCCACCTTCCCGCTGTCATGAGAGACAGTGCCGAGCGTGAAATTCTATCCCTGACTCTCTGTGTCCACCGGAACGTGGCCTGACTGCAGTGACGTCAGCTACGTCAAGTCGTTCTCTGAGTAGGGAAAGAACTTAACCAGATAGGCCCTATCGGTCGCTTATGTGTTCTGATAGTTTTGTGGCAGCCATTTCTTTCCCCCTTTCTTTTCTTTTTCTGTCTCTCTCCCCCACCCCCACCCCCAAATTCTTTCTACGAAGACGTTTAGGATGTCAGATTCTGGCCACATGCCCCCCCTAGGCATAGGGGGCCAGCATAGACAAAGGTCTTCGGTACCAAGTGTTCATTCCACGGTGACAGATATTGCCACTCTTGTATTGACCAGGGCGAGATCGTGAGTGGGTCAACTCTGAAACTCCCTGTACTCTACTTCTCTCTTGGGTAGGTCCCTGTCCCAACCCTCCGGCTTCTAGCACACACCCAGGGGCACTCTCTCCTCTCTGGATAAAGCTCCAGATGATCCGATCCGCTCCGAGGCGGAAGGGGAGCTGGTCGAGCCACCCACTGTGCGCCCCACCCCCACCCCGCCCCACCCCCGTCAGTCATAGGGTCCGTTCTTTTCAGGATGACACCGACAGCGGCAGCGGTTGTTGGGTGTCACCTAGCGGCCACTTTGATCAGACCTCGGGATCCGGAAAGTCAGGTGACGTTGGGAGTTTAAGAGCTGACTCCCGGGAGGTGTGGAGGGCGGGGAGGAGAGCACGGTCCGGATGGTCCCACCCTCTTCTTCCCGGGCCCGCAGCTCTGGGCCCGCCCGGGGCAGCCCTAGCCTCTAGCGGGTCTCCGCCCACCCGCCCTGTTGTCTGCGGGAGGCGCCCCTCCTCCCGCTCTCTGCCTCCTCCCGGGACCGTAGGCCTCTGCCCGTCGTCTTTTTTATTTTTATTTTTTCCCTTTTGTTTGTTTCTCTTTTATCTTGTTTTTTAGGCTTATCGAATATCATATCGTATAAAAACTTAAATCATAGAATGAATTATATTATATAACAAGATGTGGCTTTTTATCCTACGCCGAGAACGATGAATTTTTCTCTTCGTGTCCATTTTCCTGTCCTGGAAGAAATACAAAGTTGCTCGTGATACTTCCCCATCATCTTCCAGTTTCCCCGACTGTCAACACGATGTATTCGATCGTATATCTTTGTGTGCGCACGTGGGCGCCTGTACCTATTTCTTTTCGGCATCAGTCTCAGGTCTTTTGGCACCTAGGGGGGAAAAAGGAGAAACCAATAAAGAACAGAAAGACGTTCTGTCGTTTTACGCTCCCCACCACCACCACCACCACCACCACCACTTTTGGGAGCTTGTAGTCTGGCCTATGTCCCCAAGGCAGGTTAAATCTTTTCTTAAAACTCCCAAGTGGTCCCCTGCCTCCCCCGCCCCCCCAGGTGGGCAGCCGGTAGAGTTCACAGGCTTTGTTTTTGGCAGAGCCTGGACGATTGAAATAATTAACCACAATCATCGCTAAAGCTGAGAACCCCTCCCCCCCTCATTAAAAGCTCTGTATTTCTGCCTAGCCCTATGTTCGGGGAAATTCGGAGGCTTGAGATGGGAAGGTCTACCCTATTTTCTCCTTTACCGGCAAAATAGACTCTCTCTTTCCTTCCTCCTCAAACAGCTTGTCCTCATTATTCGGCCTCGTGGGCAAGTGGCCGAGCTTTCGGTAACACCAAGGCTTCTAAGTTGTGTTGTGTTATCGGTCTTGTTTTCTTTCTTTTCTTTTCTTTTCTTTTTTTTTTTTTTTGAGACAGGATTTCTTTCACTCTGTCCTCTCCCAGGCCGCCTTGGCCTGATTGTAGCTCACAGCAAGCTCCAAATCCAGGGCTTAAGTGATCCTCTCTGCCTCAGCCTTCTGAGTAGCTGGGACTATAGGCAAATGCTGCCACACCCGCCATAATTTTTCTTTTTTCTTTTTTTTGTTGGTAGAGATGAGGTCTCATCGTGTTACCCAGGCTGGTCTCCAGCTGCTGGGCTCAAGTCACGCTCCCGTCTCTGCCTCCCAAGTTGCTGGGATCACGGGCATGAGCCACCATGGCCAGCCAGGTTATTTAAAGGCGATCGCTTTGCTATCCTGATACAAAACCCCAAATGTGCGAGTTTAAGGCACCAGATGGAGGGAGTCCCCACACTACATTGTCACGAACATTGAGGGTGGCTCACGAAACAGCTGGGATGTGGCCACACAGTAGTGATCGAGGAGATATATTCTAGTGGGATAGCAGAAATATAGAATGTCCTGAAGACACTAAATGTCGGAATGCCACAGCAGTCAATGGCTGACAAACTTCCATTCCATTGTGTCATGGTAGGCACCTTACTTTTCTCCTGCTCCCTCGGTATGATTAAGGCCTGATGTAGAAAATGTCTACGTCTCATCCAAATCCATCGAGACGATGGAAGGGGGAACTGGGAGAGGAATAAAGAAAAACAAGAGAGGGAGAAGCAAAACAAGAGAGAAGGGGGACGAGGAGGAGAAGGAGGAAACTGCCTCCCCTGCCCCCATGCTACCCAATTAATAAATGAAGAATGGCCTCTTCCCTCCTCTTCCCAACCCCTAACTATGCCTGGAGGTGTATCGTAGGCCTACAGTCCTAAGAAATGTACAACTACTGATAGTAATGGGAAGAAATGCAGTCTAATAGGTTTCTGTGCAGTGGGACACCTGGCCAGGGCACTTACGGTGAATGGAGCTTGCAGGGCGGGCGGGAGGTTGCTCTGGGTGAGTCTGTGAGTTGGCGGTGAGTGGTGAGTGAATGTGAAGGCCTAGGACATTACTTACTGTAGGTTTTCATAAACCCTGGACACTTAGGCCGCACGACATTTACCTTTAGAAATTTCTTTCTTCAATAATACATTAACCTTAGCTTACTGTAAGTGTTTTCACTTCATAAACTTTTCCATGGTGGTTTGGGTTTTTTTTTTTGTTTGTCTGTTTGTTTGTTTGTTTGTTTTTCTTTCTTTTAAACTTTTGGACTCTTTTGCAACACCACGACTTAAAACACAAATGCGTTGCACTGTTGTACACAGATATTTTCTTTCTCTGTGTCCTTATGTGTTCTGTAAGCTTTTTCCTACTTTTAAAGTTTTTATCGTTCTATGCACTTTTCAAAATAATAAAAACTAAACAGAGAGGGGGGGTGGGAGAGGGAAGGAGAGAAATACACACACATGAATATGTTTCCCAAGTGAACTGAGGAAGGGGGCCGAGTCAAGGTTCTCAGGGAGCCACCAGTGATGAAACGGTCAGGCTCAGAATCAGCATTGCAGAGTGGCTGCAGAGCCGGGGGGCCTGGACTGGCTACCTGGACGACACTCCGTGTTTGGTAACTTGGCGAGTCATAAATCCTCTTGAGCCTCAGCCTCTTCATCTGCAAATGCAGAAATCATGGTGCCTACCCCACAGGGATATTGTGCAGAGTGAAAAAGCAAATGCAGGCAAAGCCCACAGAAGCACGTGTGGTAAACAGTAAGCCTTTAATCGTGGTCACAGTCGTTGTTATAGGATCATCTTCCTATGTCCTTGTCTTTTAAAGATTAGCAGAACCTCCCAGAAGATGAGAATGGGCTCCCCCTGAGCAAGTCTCAGCTGTAAAGTCACAGGCATGTTGAGCATGTGGCACAGAAGGCAGAATAAAAACCTGATCCCGGAACATTATGTTCCTGCAGGACATGAAATCATTGAAGGTATGGGAAATCCTACCTCATATCCGTTTTACTAGAACACCTATGATTGCGTACGCACATGGACGCACGCGCACGCGCACCCCAAACTTTTTGAGCTTCACAAAACAGCGTAACCAAGGAACACACTATGATGCTTCTTAGCGATATATTTAGGCCCAGGTTACTCGTCACTCTGAGCCTGCCTCCTTATCTGTCCAATGAGAATAGTGTTTGTCACAATTATCGTCATCGTCATCCTACCTAACGCTTCTGGTAAAATTGAAGTGTGAGAACACCCGCTAGAGAGAAAATCCATGTTATCTCTCAATTTTTCTTCCTCCTGATTTCTATCTGAATCTGTGAGCTCGCTTTGGTTCACTTCGGTTTTTCAAGAGGCTCCGGTTACCTTCTCTCCCACCTATATCAGATTGGGTCTGACGGAAGAAAGAAGGAAAAAAAAAAACAAAAAAAACATAGTAAAGAAAGCAGAACAACATTTGTTTCTGAAGCAACTGATCAAACATTGCTGATGAGCCGGTCTTTTCTATTTCAGTAAACCAAGGAGGCCTATTGTCACGAGGATGTGAGGGGCCCGGGTAAGATTGGATGATTACCCCTAAAGGAGACAAAGCAGACAGACTATGGCACATGTGATCTTAGCAAAGAGAATAAACAGTGACCTCTCTGCCGAGTTGGGCCTTAGCATACCAAAGGGAAATAAAGGTGTAATAGGATGCTCAATTTTTACTCTGGAAACAGAGGTTGGTTGGGCACTGAACTGAGAACACTGAAATTTTTACCCTCCTTGATATTCACATAGGCTTAGAGGAGGCAAAAAAAAAAAAAAAGAATACTGAGCCTATAAGTCATCCTAAAACTCGGATTTTATGTTCCCTTGCCTTTTCATAACTGAGCAACACACAACATTAAAGAATGGACACAGGCCGGACGCGTTGGCTCAGGCCTGTAAACTTAGCACTCTGGGAGGCCGAGGCGGGAGGATCGCTCAAAGTCAGGAGTTCGAGACCAGCCCGAGCGAGAGTGAGACCCCCCCCCGTCTCTACTAAAAATATAGAAAGAAATTGGCCAGACAACTAAAAATATATAGAAAAAAATTAGCCGGGCATGGTGGCACATGCCTGTGGTCCCAGCTCCTGGGGAGCCTGAGGCAGGAGGATCGACTGAGCCCAGGAGTTTGAGGTTGCTGTGAGCTAGGCTGACGCCACGGCACTCACTCTAGCCCGGGCAACAGAGTGAGACTCATTCTGGGGGGGGGGGAACCCAAAAACAAACAAACAAACAAACAAAAAAAAAAAAAACCGGAAGGGACACAGACTTCCACAGGTTTGTGTGTGGCCCCTTTTACTTATTAATGCTACAGGACCTTAATTATTTGTGCTCTGAATCTGATATTCAAATTATCCTTGTGGCCAACGCGTTTGAACAGTAGATGGTAGGGGAAGAAGAGTTCACCTCCTGAATAGATGACAAGTAACGGGAGTACTGGTGAAATTACAAGTGGCCTACGTTTACACACTGAAAATCCCAGTTAGCCGCTACCATGAGTTCAAAGAAGAGATCTAAATTTCTGACCCTATGACCCTAAAAGATATTTCCTCCCATGGTGTCACAGATAAAAATAAAACTGCATCCTAGCACTTTGGGAAGCCTAGGGGGAAAGGATCACTTGAGGCCAGGAGTTTGAAGTTGCAGTGATCTATGATGATGCTACTGCACTTTAGTCTGGGAAACAGAGTGAGGGCCCGTCAAAAGAAAAAAAAGAAAAAAAAGAAAAAGACAAAAAGAAAGAGAGAGAGAGAGAGAGAGAGAGAGAGACAGGAAGACACAAGGAAAGAAAGAAAGAGAGAAAGAAGAGAGGAGAAGAGAAGAGAAGCGTCAATCTATCCATTGCATTTTCTACCCTTTAGGTGACTGGGCTTCAGCAGGGTGATGTGATCTGACAAAGTTCATGTTGCTAAGAAATAAAGCACTGGGGTTCAAACTCTGAGTTTTCAAAATCCAGCATATCCCCCTACCCACCATACCGTGCCACCTCTGAGAGTGGATATCTCACAGAGGAGAGCTGTGGAGGCCATTCTTGGACAGACAGAGTCAAGTAGTGGAGACCATGGAGTCTCTGCTCTGCAGCCAGTCTAGAGACATATGGAGCCATTAACACTGCTTGTGAGGAAAATACCATGTCATAGGGAAACAGAAATATTTTCCGCCTTAGGCAGATACAATTTAGGAAAAGACCCGAAACCCCTCTTCCTCTAACAGTGCTTTCTGGTCAGATGCTGACCCCTTCGATTCACAGATTCAGATACATCATTCAATGCAAGCATTGTCAACAAGTCACTCTTTGCAGCTTTCTGAAATTTCTCGGATATAGCATACTTATAAAGATGATCACTTATGTGAAGACACCACCCCTCCAGAAAAACAAAAACAAAACCAAAACAGAAGCCCACTTTTCTCTGCTGTGAAAATCAAGATCAGCTTTTATGAGATCCACTAAATTCACACACGAAGTAAAATATAATCATACTGATATATGCAATTTTTCTCTTAGAACAGAATGCATGGTGCTCCTTATCGTCTCAGATACTGTCAACAGAAAGCACGCAGTGGATGAACAATCTCCGTGAGCTTTTCTACAGAGATGGGGTGTGTGTGTGTGTGTGTGTGTGTGTGATAAATAATGAGGGTTGAGGAGCAGATAAATGACTGGGGGAAAACAACAACAGCAACAACAACAAAAACCACTTCCTGGTTCCTCGATGCAAGCATTCATTTAAAGGGTATACTCATATGTATACCTAGGTGGAAAGTGGAAGCAGCTTTAAAAAAAAAAAGAAAAATTGCTGTGAGCCCTGGTTATGATACGGCAATAAGCGCTAGCTCTTGGAAGGTGTAAAACATATTCACGGTGGCTTACGCCAATTTGGGATGTACAAAGACGAGCTTGAGCACCACCACCAACCAAAAATATGAATGAATACCTGGCTAGCGATCAGGATCAGACATAATATAAAAGAAAAAGCTCCCAAGGCTAAAATAATGTGAACACGATTGACTCGTCCATGGAAAAGAACCCCAAATCACTGCAAAATAATTTAAAGAGTTTTATTCTGAGCCCAACGGCCGTGATCATGGCCCAGAGAGCTACGCCCAAGAAGCCTTGAGCAAGCGGACCCATTGTGGTGGGGTGGGTTACAGTTTGGCTTCATACATTTTAGGGAGACAGGAATTACATGTAAAATCACAAATCAAAACATGGAAGGGGTACATTGGTCTGGGCTGAAAAGGCAGGACATCTGGCAGTTGGGGGGGCGGGGGAGGGAGGGTGCGGTGTTTACAGGTTTACAGCTGGGTTTAAAGATTCTTTGATTTGCAATTGATGACATAAATGAACCTCTGCCTAAAGGCTTTGCATCATGTTTTCAGTTAAGGTAAGGAGGTCTGCTAATCACAGACAAGCCACTGGACAGTTTACCCAAAACTCAAGTGCCCTGTAGTTCAGTAAACGGTTGGCCTGCTAGATATGCGTTAAGCTTTGTCTTGCCTGGCCTTAGGCCCGTCGGACATTCAGTATCTCATTGTTATAAAATCTGACTCCATCAGGGAGGGGTGTCTGACTTCCCCAGTCCTTGCGGGGCAGCAACTCAGGTTTAAGGGTTTTTCTAGGGTTCCCTGGGCCAACCACGGGACGGGTCAGCTGGCGGTGGCGGGCGGGGGGCGGCTTAAGATTTTATTTTAGTTCATAGACTCCAGAAATAGTGTTTCCCTGGGAAAGACACACGAGTTCATGAAAAGCTTTCATTCAGTTGGTCTGGCTCCTCCCTGAGGTCGTCTCCCTGCCCCCCACTCCTCCCCTCCCCTGGGGCCGGAGCGGGGGGGGGGGGGTGAAGGCCCAAGAGGAGAGGCGCGTGGGGGAGGTGCCGCTCCCAGAACCAGAGACTCGTCTGGGCCCCACGTAACCCAGCCACCGCGACCGCTTCGCCCGAGGAGGTGCCCAGCAAGTCGTGCTTCTGCCCCTCGGGATTGCCTGCGGGCTGGGGGCGGGGTACGAGCTCCCGGCCCAAGAGGGAAACCCCTAGCCTGGCCGCACAGATGGCCGGCCCCCGGCGGAGCCCTTCCGCCGTTTTCCACCCCTCCCCCACTCACTGCGCTGACTGCGCATGCGCGCTCGCACGTAGCCGCCTCGGGCTTCTCTCGGGTGGAGCCGCTTTCAGCCGCGACCCCGCCCCGCGAGCTGCCGCTTCCAGGCGGCACAGCGCATGGGGGAGGGGACGGAGCTCTAAAGAAATCAGTCCCCTCCGTCTCCTGCCTCAGGAAAAGCCCCAAACCCTTGGAGAACTGCCACCCACCGCCACTACCGTGTGTGGGGGGGGGCGGGGGGGCTGGGTCTTTACTTTGTGTCCTCCTTGTGGCCCAGTCCAAGGCGGCTGGGCTGCCAAACAGATCGTCTCGGGAGGGAGGCAGGAAGGGCCCAGGTCTGGACAGGGGTGGATTGGACCCCTCCACCCTGGGGTGTGGACTTGTGACCGAAAGCTCAGCTGCTTGTCCATGAGGCCGAATAACGAGGACAAGCGGTATGAGGAGTAAGAAAACAGAGAGTCTACTTTGCTGACAAAGGAGGAAATAAATAGGGTAGAGCTTCTCAGTCTCAAACCCCCAAATTTCGTGAACATAGGCCTAGGCAGAAATACAGAGGTTTTAAAGGAGGGAGGGTTGGTTCTCAGCTTCAGGCAATTACTGCAGTTAGCTGTTCTAAAGGTCCCGTCTCTGCTGAGAAGAAAGCCCTTGAACTCTGTGGGCCGCCCACCCTGGGGGCCACCTGGAGTTATAACCAAAGAGTTAACGTGCCTCAGGGATGCAGGCCGGGCTGCAAGTTCCCAAAAGCCTGGGGGAAGTTTTAAAAAGACAGAAAATCTTTCTGCCCTCTTCCCCTCCCACCCCCCCCACAAAGCCATTTTCTCTGGTGCAGACTCGGCACCCTCCCTGTCCCCCCCCCCCCCCCCCGTGCAGGCCTGTTTGTCCTCAATCATCTGCGAGGTTCACGAGGAGGAGATGCTCTCTCGCTCTCCCCACCCTCTTTCTTCCCTTAGGAAATCCTCAGCGCTGTTCCACACACTCAAGGTGGCGGGCCTGCTCCGGCCACCAGCCACCTCTTGTGCCACCTCCCTCCCCGCCCCCAACGGAGTAGGTGTACAGACAGGAGCACACTTTACCGGAGGGCGCCTGGGGATGAAGAGTTGTGGTGGCCAAATGGGGGATGCGGGGCGGGGAGGAGAGTGGCTGGCATTTGGCAAAGAGTGACACGGAGTGGCCATCCAGGCTTGTCTGAAAAGTGGGACTACGAGCCTGAGAGCGCCGACGGAGTCGATGGACATGGTCACTGCTGTGGGATGTCTCTTTTACCACGATGTAACACCAAAGCAAACCCCTGACCCGCTGGGTCGGAGAAGGCCTTGTGGGCAATTTAGAAAAGCCATGGCGTGGCCATTCGGAATACTTCCTGCCTCTCCGGGAATCAAAAATTAGAAAGGACCATGGGTTCTGTATTAACGTACCAAAGGCAGGGAGAATTTTAGCCTTTTAAAGCCTGCCCTGGCCCTATCTCAGCAGGGCAGTGGCACCTCAAGTTCCGTGACATTTCTGCACTGGGCGGCTGACTTCTTCAGCCATCTGTTGTGATGCCCCTGCCAGGTGGCCACTCACTCGCCCCTTCAGTTCAACCCTTGTACCAGAAAGTGTTGCCTTCTTCCTAACCCCTATGGGGGGACCGGGGGGTGACGTGTGTGTGTGTGTGTGTGTGGGGGGAATGGGCAGACCCCACAGGTGCAGCTTCCAGGTCATAATGGGCCCGAGGCAGCGTGGGATTCCCCCGGAAGGGAGGCAGGGTGGCACTACGGCACCGAAGCCTGACGCCTGCGGCCACGCGGATGGTGGGGGGCACGTTAGACGGGTGGCCGAGGCCAGGATGGCTCGGCCTGAGATGCAGCCACTGAGAGCCACCCCGCAGCAAGAGGTCTCTCTGGCAGAGCAGGCACTGAGTCCGAAGTCAAGACAGCTGGGAGGCCTGGGAGAAGAGGCCCTGGATCTCAGGTCCCGGGGTGGGGGCGGGGGGCAGTGCCTGGAGAGAGAGCCCAGGCTCCAGAGGCCATGATGGGGCCCAGTGGGGAGGGCCGAGGAGGTCGAGGCCGGGTGTGGTGGGGTCCGGGATGAGGGGCTTGGGGTGACGGGCAGGGGGAACGACCCGTTCACTCAGACGTGCCCTCAGAGGAAGGCAGAGGTTCGTTTTGCCTTCCTCTGGCTAGTGGAACGCTCGGCATTTCTTTCCTTCAGAGCTGGGTTGAACCGGTACGGCATCTGTTATAGTACGGAGTGCGAGACAGGACAACCTAGAGACCGAATTGAGCCAAGTCATGAGTCTATATTAGCTGGCCAGCGACCACCCCCTGCTCTGTTAGGGTACAGGTACAGAGAATGGCCCCGAGCCGAAAAAAGCAGGAAGGTTTCAGACTATCCTAAGCTAGAGCTACGTGACTTTAAGCACGGCGGTTGAAACAACACTATACCACTCACTCCGCAGCTGTGGGGTCCGGGACCAGCCTCGGGCCCCCTTTCGGTTACAGTCTTTAAGCGAGCACGTTTACAGAAACAGATAGCACCAATTAAGGAACATTCTTTCAGGCGTTAAGCAAGCACAATCAATTTTACGACAGGCAGCTGGAAAGTTTAAACACTTAGTTACAAGTTAATTGCTTTGTTTTATCTCCGCAAGGTACGTATTTCCAATTACAGACATCGGTCAAGCGGACATCGGTCACCTAGCGAGCAAGCATAAGTTTTCAAGTGGGCCTTTACAGCATCCAGACAGGCCTCGGTCCAGTTATTGTGCATTCTTTTTGACCACTTGGAAAGCTACTAGCACCGTTCCGGGCCTCACCTCACTCACGCGGACTACAGAGTGATGACCCGGGGTGTGTGTGTGTGTGTGTGTGCCCTCCTGTGGTGGGCAAGGTGATCTGCTCGCCCACCCGGCATGGTGTCCCCCACCCCTGCCCCATCTTGGCATTTGCAGAAAACAAACACGAACACAAGAGAGGGAGCCGGAGGAGGAGGAGGAGGAACATATGCTGCTATCCAGGTTATCCTGGGAGGCTTCCTAGCCATTTCTGAGGAAACACCCTTTTGGGTGTGATCCACCCATAAGATTCATCACGGGACCGCACCTGTGATGAGACACAGCCGGCTATTCAGAATGGTTGAGAAGTTTGCGTGGGTGGGCGGCCCCTGATGTCTCAGAATGTGGTACGCGTTCGTGAGGGAGAGAAATTTTCACAGGAACGTGTGTCACGGTAGTGGTTGTGTGAGAGGCCACAGAAAGCGTAAGATGCACTCCAACCCACTACCGATGCACAGACCTGAAGCCCTGCTGGGGGAAAAACTGTCCCCCTTCCTTCCTGTCACCATCTCGGGTGTCAGTGAAATCTAGGGGAAGCTCCTGAAGGAACCGTGTGGCTTTCACGGGATGGGACGTATGTCTGTGTGGGCCCAGAGACTTCCGCATGAAGCACTTTGAATTCTAGGGTTTCGTGCGGGTGGCACTTATTTCTTTTCAAGAGAAATGTTGGTGTCTCCTTAAGGAGAGATGAGATGGTGAATTTCTTGTAAACTCGGACAGGGAACAGGGGGGAGGGGGGGCGGACAGGTGACTGAGAGGATGCGCCTTGTGGAGAAAAAGGCTGCTTCTGACAAAGCGGCTCTGGGAAGATCACCTTCTTTCTTGTGGTGTCTCCTGGCTGTCTCTCGTAGTTTTGTTTATTGACTTATTTATTTATTTTTCCTTTTGGCTTGTTCCATGGGGTCGACTAGATGTCCCTGTCACACTTAGTCTCTGCAGGCCGGCCCTGATGACACTATGGAGTGGGTCGCCGCCAGAGGGCTCTGCGGTTGCGGGGTTCTCGACTCCCTCTCCCCCCGTACCTCACTACGTGTCCGAAGGTGGGACTTCTTTTTTCTTGCCCCCTCCACCGCCACCCACCGCCCCCTTGCTCACTTTCGACTCCGCCTCCGCCTCTGCTGCCACCTCCGCTGGTGCGGTGCTTGGAACCCATGTTCCATGAGATCAACCAGATGTCCCCGTCACACTTAGGTTCTGTGGGGCCGGCTCCATCGACGCTATGTTGGGGGTCGCTGCCAGAGGGCTCTGCGGTTGCGGGCCTCTCTACTCCTTCTCCTTCCGTACCTCATTATGTTTCTGAAGGTGGGAGTATTTTTCCCCCCCCCCCCACCAGCCCCCGCCCCCTTGCTCGCTCATGCTTCCACCTACTCCTCCGCCGCCACATCCGCCGGTGTCGTACTGGGACCCCATGTTCCATGGGGTCGACCAGATGTCCCCGTTACACTTATTGTCTGCAGGCCGGCCCCGTCGACGCTATGTAGGCAGTCGCCGCAGAGGGCTCTGCAGTTGCGGGCTTCTAATCTCCCTCTCCCTCTGTACCTCACTACGGGTCCGAAGGTCGGATTTTTTTTCTGTCCCTGTATACCACCACCCCCGCCTGCTGGCTCGCTCACGCCTCCGCCTCCGCCTCCGCTGCCACATTCGCCGCTGCCCTGCTGGGACCCCATTTTCCATGGGGTAGACCAGATGTCCCCGTCACACTTAGTCTCTGCAGGCCAGCCCCGTTGACGCTATGGAGGGGGTCGCCGCCAGAGGGCTGTGCGGTTGTGGGCTTCCGAACTCCCTCTGCCTTTGTACCTCACTACATGTCTGAAGGTGGGACTTTTTTTTTCCTCCACCCCTGACCACAACCCCCTGCCTGCTGGATGGCTCACTCCTCCGATTCGCCTCCGCCTCCGCCTCCGCTGTACCTCTGCCATACCTCCACCGGTGCGGTGCTGGGACCCCATGATCCATGGGGTCGACCAGATGTCCCTGTCACACTTAGTCTCTGCGGGCTGTCCCTGATGACGCTATGGAGTGGGTCACTGCCAGAGGGCTCTGCGGTTGCGGGCTTCTCTACTCCCTCTCCTTCCGTACCTCACTATGTGTCCGAAGGTGGGAGTTTTTTTTTCTACCCCCTCCACCACCAACCCCCGCCCTCTGGCTCTCTCACGCCTGTGCCGGTGACCTGCCGAGACCCCATGGTCCTTGGGGTCGGCCAGATGTCCCCGTCACACTTAGTCTCTGCGGGGCTGTCACCACCAGAGGACACTGCGGCTGTGGGCTTCTCCAATCCCTCTCCCTCCGTACCTCATTACGTGTCCGAAGGTGGGACTTTTTTTTTCTGCCCCCCTCCACCACCGACCCCCGCCTGCTGGCTCTCTCACGCCTCTGCCTACGCCTCCACAGGTGACCTGCCAGGAACCCATGGTCCTCGGGGTAGACCAGATGTTCCCGTCACACATTGTGGGGCTATCGCCGCCGGGGGCTCTGCGGCTGCGGGCTTCTCAAATCCCTCTCCCTCCATACCTCACTACGTGTCCGAAGGTGGGACTTTTTTTTTTCTTCCCCCCTCCACCAGAAAGCCCCACCCGCTGGCTCCCTGACGCCTCCGCCTACGCCCCCACCGGTGACATGCCGGGACCCCATGGTCCTCGGGGTCGACCAGATGTCCCCGTCACACATAGGCTCTGGGGGTCCTTCGCCGCCAGAGGGCTCTGCAGCTGCGGGCTTCTCGAATCCCTCTCCCTCCGTACCTCACTATGTGTCCGAAGGTGGGAGTTCTTTTTTCTCCCCCCCTCCACCACCAACCCCCACCCGCTGGCTCTCTCACGCCTGTGCCGGTGACCTGCCCAGACCCCATGGTCCTTGGGCATGTCTAAGACTGAAACAGGATCCGCACTTTTCAGCTGCCACACACATATCCACTTCCCTGTCTGGGCATAATAAATACAAACTGCCGAACTGACAGTGGGCCTGTCCCCCAATCCATCCTGACCTCACACAAAAACGTCCCCTCCGTTGACTCATCCTTATGCTAACTGCCGAAAGTTGCTCTGCCTTTTAATATAACGGAGAAAGGATGGTGCAATGATAATTAAAAGACTGCATTCTTATCAGAGTCCTGTACCAAGTATTGGAAACACCAAGCGAGATAGCCCTCAGTATAGTTTTGTTCGTGCCAGCCATCTAGGGTTTAAGGAAGCACAGATGAACCTTATCAAAATTATGGTAAAACTGCTGGCAAAGCTGGCAAATAATTTCCATGGTAGTGGTTATTTCAAAAGCTCTGTGGCATACTTCTTTGAACTAGCCAGTTAACTCGGCCGACAAATATTGGAGTGTAGAGAACCATGGTGGATTCCCAGGTGATGAAGCAAAGGATTCTTAAAGGAACGGGATGAACATGCGGATCCTGTTTCATTCTCTGAAACAGGATCCGCACTTTTCCCTGCCACACACATGCCCACTTCTCCTCTCTGGGGATAATAAAAACAAATCAGCGAACTGACATTGGGCCCGCCCCCACCCACTCACACCGACCCCACCAAAAAAAAACGTCCCCTCCAGCTACTAATTATTATGCTAAAACTTGCAAAATTTCCTTGCATTTTTAAATAATGGAGAAAGGATGGTGGAATGATAATTAGAAGAATGGCTTTTTGTCAGTCTCCACTAACAAAAATAGGCAACACCAAGTCAGCTACGCCTCAGCATAGTTATGTCCATGGCAGGCATCTTGGGTTTTAGGAGGCACATACAAACCTTATCACAATTATGGTGAAACGTGCTGAAAACCTGGCTAATAAATCTCAACGTACTGGTTAATTTAAAAGCTCTGCGGCCTAGTTCTTGGAACAAGCAAGTTACCTGTGCCCATGCATAGAGAGGTCTAGAGAACCATGGTAGATTCCCAGGTGATGAATCAAAGGATTCTTAAAGGAACAGGATGAAAAGTGAGGATCCTGTTTCAGTCTAAGACTGAAACAGGATCCGCACTTTTTCCCTGCAACTCACATGCCCACTTCTCCTTTCTAGGGAAAACAAGAAAAACCCATCAGATTGACAGATGGCCTGCCCCCATCCCCCAACACCCCACAGGAAACCGTCCCCTCCAGTAACTCATCCTTATGCTATCTGGCGAAAGGTCCTCTGCCTTTTAAAATAATGGAGATAGGATGGTGGAATTATACCTAAAAGACTGGCTTATTGCCAGACTGTCATAAAAATATTGGCAACAGCAAGTGAGCTAGGCCTCAGCACACCTTGTCTGTGGCAGCCATCTTGGGTTTGAGGAGGCACAGATGAACCTTTTCACAATAATGGTGAAAGGTGCTAGAAAAGCTGTCAAATAATTCTCATGGTACTGGTTATTTCAAAAGCTCTGCGACGAAATTCTTTGAACTAGCCAGTTAACTGGGCCCACACATAGAGTGGTCTAGAAACCCATGGTGTATTCCTAGCTCATGAAGCAAAGGATTTTTAATGGAACAGGGTGAAAAGTGCGGTTCCTGTTTCAGTCTAAGTCAGAAACGGGATCCGCACTTTTCACCCGCCACACACATGCCCACTTCTCCTCTCTGGGGAAAATAAAACCAAACCAGCGAACTGACAGAGGGCCTGTGCCCCCCACCCACACCGACCCCACAAAAAAATACAGTCCCCTCCCGCTACTAATTATTATGCTAACTTGCAAAAGTTTCCCTGCATTTTAAAATAATGGGGAAAGGATGGTGGAAAGATACTTAAAAGTATGGCCTCCTTCCAGGCTCCAGTAACAAGTGTCCTGAAATCCAAGTGAGCTAGGCCTCAGCATAGTTTTCTCCGTGGCTGCCATCTTGTGTTTAAGGAGGCAAGGAGGCACAGACCAACCTTATCACAATTATGGTGATATGTGCTGCAAAAACTAGCAAATAATTCTACACGTAGTGTTTGTTTCAAAAGCTCTGCGGCATACATCTTGGTACTGGTGAGTTACCTGGCACCTCGTATAGAGGGGTCTAGGGAACCATGTTGGATTCCCAGCTGATGAATCAAAGGATTTTTAAAGGAACAGGCTCAAAAGTGCGGATCCTGTTTCAGTCTAAAACTAAAACAGTATCCGCACTTTTCACCTTCCACACACATATCCACTTCCCGTGTCTGGACTTAATAAATACAAACCGCCGGACTGACAGAGGGCCTGTCCCCCTACCCAGCCCACCCCACACAAAAGCGTCCACTCCAGTGACTCATCTTTATGCTAACTGCCGAAAGTTGCTCTGCCTTTTAATATAAGGGAGAAAGGATGGTGCAATGATAATTAAAAGACTGGATTCTTGTCAGACTCCCGTACTAAGTATTGGCAAGAAAAAACGAGATAGCCATCAGTATAGGTTTGTCCGTGGCAGCCATCTAGGGTTTAAGGAAGCAAGATAAACCTTATCAAAATTATGGTAAAAGTGCCGGAAAAGCTGGCAAATAATTTCCATGGTAGTGGTTATTTCAAAAGCTCTGTGGCATACTTCTATGAACTAGCCAGTTAACTGGGCCCACGCATAGTGGGGTCTAGACAACTATGGTGGATTCCCAGCTGATGAAGCAAAGGATTCTTAAAGGAACGGGATGAAAAGTGCGGCCCCTGTTTCAGTCTCTGAAACAGGAGCCGCACTTTTCACCTGCCACACACATGCCCACTTCTTTGGGGATAATAAAAACAAACCACAGAACTGACAGAGGACTTACCCCACGAGCCCCCCAGACCCCACATAAACACTTCCCCTGCAGCGACTCATTGTTATTCTAACTGCTGAAAGGTGCTCTGGCTTTTAAAAAAGTGGAGAAAGGATGGTGGAATGATACTTAAAAGAATGTATTCTTGCCAGTCTCCATTACCAAGTTCGGCCACACCAGGTGAGCTGGGCCTGAGCATAATTTTGTCCATGGCAGCCATCTCGAGATTAAGGAGGAAGAGATGAACCTTATGACAATTATGGTGAAAGGTGCTGCAAAAACTGGGAAATAATTCTCAATGTAGTGGTTATTTCAAAAGCTCTGTGGAATACTTCTTGGAATGAGGCAGTTTTCTGGGCCCATGCATAGAAGGGCCTAGAGAACATGGTGGATTCCCAGCTTATGAAGCAAAGGATTTTAAAGGAACGGGATGAAAAGTGTTGATCCTGTTTTAGTCTCTGAAACAGGATCCGCACTTTTCACCTGCCACACACATGCCCACTTCTCCTCTCTGGGGATAATAAAAACAAACTTCAGAACTTACAAAGGGCTTGCTCCACCAGCCCCCCAGACCCCACATAAAAACTTCCCCACCAGCGAGACCTTTTTATTCTAACTGCCGAAAGTGCTCTGGCTTTTAAAATAGTGGAGAAAGGATGGTAGAATGATGCTTAAAAAATCTATTCTTGCCAGTCTCCAGTATCAAGTATCGGCCACTCCAAGTGACGTAGGCTTCAGCATAGTTTTGTCCATGGCAGCCTTCTCCAGACTAAGGAGGAAGAGACGAACATTATGACAATTTTGGTGAAAGGTGCTGCAAATATGGCAAATAATTCTCAACGTAGTGGTTATTTCATAAGCTCTCTGGAATACTTCTTGAAACCATGCAGTTTTCTGGGACCAAGCAAAGAGGGGTCTAGAGAACCATGGTGGATTCCCAGCTGATGAAGCAAAGGATTCTTAATGGAACGGGGTGAAAAGTGTGGATCCTGTTTCTTTCTAAGACTGAAACAGGATCCGAACTTTACACCTCCCACACACATGCCAACTGCTCCTCTCTGGGGAAAATAAAAACAAACTAGCGAACTGACAGAGGGCCTGCCCCTACCCACCCACACAGACCCCACAAAAAAAACACGTCCCCTCCAGCTACTAATTATTATGCTAACTTGCAAAATTTCCTTGCATTTTTAAATAACGGAAAATGGATGGTGGAATGATACTTAGAAGAATGGCTTCTTGTCAGTCTCCACTAACAAAAATAGGCAACACCAAGTCAGCTACGCCTCAACATAGTTATGTCCATGGCAGCCATCTTGGGTTTAAGGAGGCACATACAAATGTTATCACAATTATGGTGAAACGTGCTGAAAACCTGGCTAATAATTCTCAACGTACTGGTTAATTCAAAAGATCTGCAGCATACTTCTTGGAACAAGCCAGTTACCTGTGCCCACGCAGAGAGGGGTCTAGAGAACCATGGTGGATTCCCAGGTGATGAATCAAAGGATTCTTAAAGGAACAGGCTGAAAAGTGTGGATCCCGTTTCAGTCTAAGACCTAAACGGGATCCGCACTTTTTGCCTGCAACACACATGCCAACTTCTCCTCTCTAGGTATAACAAAAACAACCCATACGACTGACAGATGGCCTGCCACAGCCCCCCACCACCCCACACAAAAACGTCCCCTCCAGTGACACATCCTTGTGCTATCTGGCAAAAGGTCCTCTGCCTTTTAAAATAATGGAGATAGGATGGTGGAATTATACCTAAAAGACTGGCTTATTGCTAGACTCCCATACCAAGTATTGGCAACAGGAAGTAACCTAGGCCTCAGCATAGGTTTCTCCCTGGAAGCCATATTGGGTTTAAGGAGGCACAGATGAACCTTATCACAATTATGGTGAAAGGTGCTGCAAAAGCTGTCAAATAATTCTCATGGTAGTGGTTATTTCAAAAGCTCTGTGGCATAATTCTTTGAACTAGCCAGTAAAGTGGGCCCTTGCATAGAGCGGTATAGAGACCCATGATGGATTCCCATCTGATGAAGCAAAGGATTCTTAAAGGAACGTGGTGAAAAGTGTGGGTCCTCTTTCAGTTTAAGAAATAAACGGGATCCACACTTTTCACTTGCCACACACATGCCCACTACTCCTCTCTGGGGAAACTAAAAACAAACCAGCGAACTGATAGAGGACCTGCGCCCCCCACCAACACCGACTCCACAAAAAAAAGTCCCCTCCAGCTTCTAATTATTATGGTAACTTGCAAAGGTTTCCCTGAATTTTTAAATAATGGAGAAAGGATGCTGGAATGCTACTTAAAAGACTGGCCTCCTTTCAGACTCCAATAACAAGTGTCCTGAAATTCAAGTGAGCTAGGCCTCAGCATAGTTTTCTCTGTGGCAGCCATCTTGTGTTTAAGGAGGCACAGATGAACCTTAACACACTTATGGTGATATGTGCTGCAAAAACTGGCAAATAATTCTACACGTAGTGTTTATTTCAAAAGCTCTGTGGCATACATCTTCGTACTGGCCAGTTACCTCGGCCCATGCATAGAAGGATCTAGGGAACCATGGTGGATTCCCAGCTGATGAATCAAAGGATTTTTAAAGGAACAGGCTGAAAAATGCTGATCCTGTTTCAGTCTAAGACTGAAACAGGATCCGCACTTTTGACCTGCAACACACATATCCACTTCCCCTGTATGGGCATAATAAATACAAACCGCCAGACTGACAGAGGGCCTGTCCCCCAACGCACCACGACTCCACACAAAAACGTCCCCTCCAGTGAGTCATCCTTATGCTAACTGCCGAAAGTTGCTCTGCATTTTAATATAAGGGAGATAGGATGGTGCAATGATAATTAAAAGACTGGATTCTTGTCAGACTCCTGAACCAAGTATAGGCAACACCAAGTGAGATAGCCCACAGTATAGGTTTGTCCATGGCAGCCATCTAGGGTTTAAGGAAGGATAGATGAACCTTATCAAAATTATGGTAAAAGTGCTGGAAAAGGTGGCAAATAATTTCCATGGTACTGGTTATTTCAAAAGCTCTGGGGCATACTTCTTTGAACTAGCCAGTTAACTCGGCCCACGCATAGTGGGGTGTAGACAACCACGGTGGATTCGCAGCTGATGAAGCAAAGGATTCCTAAAGGAACGGGATCAAAAGTGCGGATCCTGTTTCAGGCTCTGAAACAGGATCCGCACTTTTCACCTGCCACACAAATGCCCACTTCTCCTCTCTGGGGATAATAAAAACGAACCCCAGAACTGACAGATGGCTTGCCCCTCCAGCCCCTCAGACCCCACATAAAAACTTCCCCTCCAGTGACTCCTTGTTATTCTAACTGCCGAAAGGTGCTCTGGCTTTTAAAATAGTGGAGAAAGGATGGTGGAATGATACTTAAAAGAACGTATACTTGCCAGTCTCCAGTACCATGTATCGGTGACACCTAGTGAGCTAGGCCTCAGCATAGTTTGGCCATGGCAGCCATGTCGAGATTAAGGAGGAAGAGATGAACCTTATGACAGTTATGATGAAAGGTGCTGCAAAAACTGACAAATAATTCTCAACGTAGTGATTATTTCAAAAGCTCTGTGGAATACTTCTTGGAACCAGGCAGTTTTCTGGGCCCACGTAGAGAGGGGTCTAGAGAATCATGGTGGATTCCCAGCTGAGGAACCAAAGGATTCTTAATGGAACGGGGTGAAAACTGCGGTTCCTCTTTCTGTCTAAGACTGAAACAGGATCCGCACTTCTCACCTGCCACACACATGCCCACTTCTCCTATCTGGGGATAATGAAAACAAACCAGCGAACTCTCAGAGGGTCTGCCACCCCCCCACCCACACCGACCCCACAAAAAAAAAGTCCCCTCCAGCTACTAAATATTATGCCAGCTTGCAAAATTTACCTGCATTTTTAAATAATGGAGAAAGGATGGTGGAATGATACTTAGAAGAATGGCTTCTGGTCAGTCTCCACTAACAAAAATAGGCAACATCAAGTCAGCTACCTCTCAGCATAGTTATGTCCGTGGCAGCCATCTTGGATTTAAGGAGGCACATACAAACATTATCACAATTATGGTGAAACGTGCTGTAAACCTGCCAAAGAATTCTCAACGTACTGGTTAATTCAAAAGCTCTGTGGCATAGTTCTTGGAACAAGCCACTTCTCCTGTGACCATGCATGGAGGGGTCTAGAGAACCACTGTGAATTCTCAGGTGATGAATCAAAGGATTCTTTTTTTTTTTTTTTTTGAGACAGAGTCTCACTCTGTTGCCCCGGCTAGAGTGAGTGCCGTGGCGTCAGCCTAGCTCACAGCAACCTCAAACTCCTGGGCTCAAGCGATCCTACTGCCTCAGCCTCCCGAGTAGCTGGGACTACAGGCATGCACCACCATGCCCGGCTAATTTTTTCTCTATATATTTTTAGCTGTCCATATAATTTCTTTCTATTTTTAGTAGAGATGGGGTCTCGCTCTTGCTCAGGCTGGTCTCGAACTCCTGAGCTCAAACGATCCGCCCACCTCGGCCTCCCAGAGTGCTAGGATTACAGGCGTGAGCCACCGCGCCCGGCCAAAGGATTCTTAAATGAACAGGCTGAAAAGTGCGGATCCTGTTTCAGTCTAAGACTGAAACAGGATCCGCACTTTTTCCCTGCAACACGCATGCCCACTTCTCCTCTCTAGGGATAACGAAAAGAACCCATCGGATTGACAGATGGCCTGCACCCGCCCCCCACCACCCCACACAAAAACGTCCCCTCCAGTGACTCATCCTTATGCTATCTGGCGAAAGGTCCTCTGCCTTTTAAAATAATGGAGTTAGGATGGTGGAATAATACCTAAAACACTGACTTGTAGCCAGACTACTGTACCAAGTATTGGGACAACAATGCGAGATAGCCCTTAGTATAGGTTTTTGCCTGGCAGCCATCTATGGTTTAAGGAAGCAAAGATGAACCTTGTGAAAATTATGATAAAAGTGCTGGAGAAGCTGGCAAATAATTTCCACGGTAGTGGTTATTTCAAAAGCTCTGAGGCATACTTCTTTGAACTAGCCAGTTAACTGGTCCAACTCATAATGGGGTGTAGAGAACCACGGTGGATTCCAGCTGATGAAGCAAAGATTTCTTAAAGGAACGGGATGAAAAGTGCGGATCCTGTTTGAGTCTCTGAAACAGGATCCGCACTTATCACCTGCCACACACATGACCACTTCTCCTCTCTGGGGATAATAAAAGCAAACCACAGAACTGACAGAGGGCTTGCCCCACCAGCCTCCCAGACCCCACATAAAAACTTCCCCTCCAGCGACTCCTTGTTATTCTAACTGCCGAAAGGTCCTCTGCCTTTTAAAATAATGGAGATAGGATGGCGGAATTATCCCTAAAAGACTGGATTATTGCCAGATTCCCATACCAACTATTGGCAACAGCAAGTGACGTAGGCCTCAGCACACGTTTGTTCCTGGCAGCAATCTTGGGTTTAAGGAAGCAAAGATGAACCTTATCACAATTATGGTGAAAGGTGCGGCAAAAGCTGTCAAATAATTCTCATGGTAGTGGTTATTTCAAAAGGTCTGTGGAATAATTCTTTGAAACAGCCAGTTAATTGGGTCCACGCATAGAGCGGTCTAGAGACACATGGTGGATTCCCTGAAGATGAAGCAAAGGATTCTTAAAGGAACGATGTGAAAAGTGCGGGTCCTGTTTCAGTCTAAGACAGAAACGGGATGCACACATTTCACCTGCCACACACATGCCCACTTCTCCTCTCTGGGGAAAATAAAAACTAACCAGCAAACTGACAGACGATCTACGCCCCCCACCCACACCGACCCCAAAAAAAGTCCCCTCCAGCTATTAATTATTATGCTATCTTGCAAAAGTTTCCCTGCATTTTAAAATAATGGAGAAACGATGGTGGCATGATACGTAAAAGAATGGCCTCCTTCCAGGCTCCAGTAACAAGTGTCGTGAAATCCAAGTGAGCTAGGCCTCAGCATAGTTTATTCCGTGGCAGCCATCTTGTGTTTAAGGAGGCACAGACGAACCTTATCACAATTATGGTGATATGTGCTGCAAAAACTGGCAAATAATTCTACACGTAGTGTTTATTTCAAAAGCTCTTTGGCATATATCATACTGGCCAGTTACCTGGGCCCATGCAAAGAGGCGTCTAGGGAACCATGGTGGATTCCCAGCTGATGAATCAAAGGATTTTTAACGTAACAGGCTGAAAAGTGCGGATCCTGTTTCAGTCTTAGACTGAAACAGGATCCGCACTTTTTGCCTGCAACACACATGCCCACTTCTCTTTTCTAGGGATAACAAAGACAACCCATTCAATTGACAGATGGCGTGCCCCCGCCCCCATATTCCTACACAAAAACGTCCCCTCCAGTGACTCAACCTTATGCTATCTAGCGAAAGGTCCTCTGCCTTTTAAAATAATACAGATAGGATGGTGGAATTATACCTAAAAGACAGGCTTATTGCCAGACACCCATACCAATTATTGGCAACAGCAAGTGACCTAGGCCTCAGCACACGTTTGTCCGTGGCATCCATCTTGCGTTTAAGGAGGCACAGATGAACCGTATAACAATTGTGGTGATAGGTGCTGCAAAAGCTGTCAAATAATTCTCATGGTAGTGGTTATTTCAAAAGCTCTGGGGCATAATTCTTTGAAGTAGCCAGTTAACTGAGCCCATGCATAGAGCGGTCTACAAACCCATGGTGGGTCCCAGCTGATGAACAAAGGATTCTTAAAGCAACGAGGTGAAAAGTACGGGTCCTGTTTCAGTGTAAGACAGAAACGCAATCCGCACTTTTCACCTGCCACACACATGCCAACTTCTCCTCTCTAGGGAAAATAAAAACAAACCAGCGAAATGACAGAGGGACTGCGCCCCCCACCCACACCGGCCCCACAAAAAAAAAGTCCCCTCCAGCTAATAATTATTACACTAACTTTCAAAAGGTTCCCTGCATTTTAAAATAATGGAGAAACGATGGTGGAATGATACTTAAAAGAATGGCCTCCTTCCAGGCTACAGTAACAAGTGTCATGAAATGCATTCAGCTAGGCCTCAGCATAGTTTTCTCCGTGGCAGCCATCTTGTGTTTAAGGAGGCACAGGCGAGCCTTATCACAATTATGGTGATATGTGCTGCAAAAACTGGCAAATAATTCTACACGTAGTGTTTATCTCAAAAGCTGTGCGGCATACAGCTCAGTACTGGCCAGTTACATGGGCCCATGCATGGAGGGGTCTAGGGAACCATGGTGGATTCCCAGCTGATGAATCAAAAGATTTTTAAAGGAACAGGCTCAAAAGTGCGGATCCTGTTTCAGTCTAAGACTGAAACAGGATCCGCACTTTTCAGCTGCCTCACACATATTCCCTTCCCTGTCTGGGCATAATAAATACAAACCACCAGACTGACATAGGGTTTGTCCCCCAACCCACCCCGACCCCACACAAAAACGTTCCCTCCGCTGACTCATCCTTATGCTAACTGCCAAAAGTTGCTCTGCCTTTTAATATAAGGGAGAAAGGATGTTGCAATGATAATTAAAAGAGAGGATTCTTGTCAGACTCCCGTACCAAGTATTGGCAACACCAAGGGAGATAGCCCTCACTATAGGTTTGTCCGTGGCAGCCATCTAGGGTTTAAGGAAGCACAGATGAACCTTATCAAAATTATGGTAAAAGTGCTGGAAAAGCTGGCAAATAATTTCCATGCTAGTGGTTATTTCAAAAGTTCTGTGGCATACTTCTTTGAACTAGCCAGTTAACTGGTCCCACCCATAGTTGGGTGTAGAGAACCATGGTGGATTCCCTGCTGATGAAGCAAAGGATTCTTAAAGGAACGGGATGAACATGCGGATCCTGTTTCATTCTCTGAAACAGGATCCGCATTTTTCACCTGCCAAACACATGCCCACTTCTCCTCTCTGGTGATAATAAAAGGAAACCACAGAACTGGCAGAGGGCTTTCTCCACCAGCCCCAAACCCTACATAAAATCTTCACCTTCAGCCACTCCTTCTTATTCTAATAGCTGAAAGGTGCTCTGGCTTTTAAAAAGTGGAGAAGGATGGTAGAAAGATACTTAAAAGAATGTATTTTTGCCAGTCTCCAGTACCAAGTGTCGGCCACCCCAAGTGAACTAGGCCTCACCATAGTTTTGTCCATGGCAGCCATCTCGAGATTAAGGACGAAGAGGCGAACCTTATCACAATTATGGTGATATGTGCTACAAAAACTGGCAAATAATTCTACACCTAGTGTTTATCTCAAAAGCTGTGTGGCATACATCTCAGTACTGCCCAGTTACATGGGCCCATGCATGGAGGGGTCTAGAGAACCACGGTGGATTCCCAGGTGATGAATCAAAGGATTCTTAAAGGAATAGGCTGAAAAGTGTGGATTCTGTTTCAGTCTAAGACTGAAACAGTATATGCACTTTTTGCCTGCAACTCACATGACCACTTCTCCTCTCTAGAGATAACAAAAACAACCCATCGGATTGACAGATGGTCTGCCCCTGCACCCCACCACCCCACACAAAAATGTCCCCTCCAGCCACTCATCCTTATGCTATCTGGCGAAAGGTCCTCTGCCTTTTAAAATAATGGAGATAGGATGGTGGAATTATACCTAAAAGACTGGCCTTTTGCCATACTCCCATACCAATTATTGGCAACAGGAAGTGACCTAGGCCGCAGCATAGGTTTTCTGCCCCCTAGATGGGGCAGCCATCTAGGGTTTAAGGAAGCACAGATGAACCTTATCAAAATTATGGTAAAAGTGCTGGAAAAGCTGGCAAATAATTTCCATAGTAGTGGTTATTTCAAAAGCTCTGTGACATACTTCTTTGAACTAGCCAGTTAATTGGGCTCACGCATAGTGGTACACCCCACCAGAGAACTGTGGTGGATTGCAAGCTGATGAGGCGAAGGATTCTTAAAGGAACGGGATGAAAAGTGCGGATCCTGTTTCAGTCCCTGAAACAGGATCCGCACTTTTCCCCTGGCACACACATGCCCACTTCTCCTCTATGGGGATAATAAAAACAAACCACAGAACCGACAGAGGGCTTGCCCCTCCAGGCCCCCAGACCCCTCATAAAAACTTCCCCTCGAGCGACTCATCCTTATGCTATGTGGTGAAAGGTCCTCTGCCTTTTAAAATAATGGAGATAGGATGGTGGAATTATACCTAAAAGACGGGCCTTTTGCCAGACTCCCATACCAATTATTGGCAACAGGAAGTGACCTAGGCCTCAGCATAGGTTTGTCCATGGCAGCCATCTAGGGTTTAAGGAAGCACAGATGAAGCTTATCAAAATTATGGTAAAAGTGCTGGAAAGCTGGCAAATAATTGCCATAGTAGTGGTTATTTCAAAAGCTCTGTGGCATACTTCTTTGAACTAGCCAGTTAACTGGGCCCACGCATAGTGGGGTGTAGAGAACCATGGTGGATTCCCAGCTGATGAAGCGAAGGCTTCCTAAAGAAATGGGATGAAAAGTTCGGATCCTGTTTTAGTCTCTGAAACAGGATCCGCACTTTTCACCTGCCACACACATGCCCACTTCTCCTCTCTGAGGATAATGAAAACAAACCTGCGAACTGACAGAGGACCTGAACCCCCACCCACAATGACCCCACAAAAAAAAGTCCCCTCCAGCTACTAATTATTTTGCTAACTTGCAAAATTTCCCTGCATTTTTAAACAATGGAGAAAGGATGGTGGAATGATACTTAGAAGAATGGCTTCTCATCACTGTCCACTAACAAAAATAGGCAACACCAAGTCAGCTACGCCTCAGCATAGTTATGTCCATGGCAGCCATCTTGGGTTTAAGGAGGCACATAGAAACGTTATCACAATTATGGTGAAACGTGCTGAAACCCTGACAAATAATTCTCAATGTACTGGTTAATGTAAAAGCTCTGCGGCATACTTCTTGGAACAAGCCAGTTACCTCTGCCCACACACAGAGGGGTCTAGAGAACCATGGGGGATTCCCAGGTGATGAATCAAAGGATTCTTAAAGGAACAGGCTGAAAAGTGCGGATCCTGTTTCAGTCTAAGACTGAAACAGGATCTGCATTATTTGCCTGCAACACACATGCCCACTTCTCCTCTCTAGGGATAACAAAAACAACCCATTGGATTGACAGATGGCCTGCCCACGACCCTCCCCACCCCACACAAAACGTCCCGTCCTGCGACTCATCCTTATGCTATCTGGCGAAAGGTCCTCTGCCTTTTAAAATAATGGAGATAGGATGGTGGAACTATACCTAAAAGACTGGCTTATTGCCAGACTCCCATACCAAGTATTGGCAACAGCAAGTGACCCTAGCCTCAACACACGTTTGTCCGTGGCCGCGATCTTGAGTTTAAGGAGGCACAGATTAACCTTATCACAATTATGGTGAAAGGTGCTGCAAAAACTGTCAAGTAATTCTCATCGTAGTGGTTATTCGAAAAGCTCTGCGGCATACTTCTTTGAACTAGCCAGTTAACTGGGCCCAGGCATAGAGCGGTCTAGAGACCCTTCATGGATTCCCCGCTGATTAAGCTAAAGATTCTTAAAGGAACGGGGTGAAAAGTGTGGGTCGTTTTTCAGTGTAAGACTGAAAAGGGATCCACACTTTTCACCTGCCACACACATGCCCACTTCTCCTATTGGGGAAAATAAAAACAAACCAGCGAACTGACAGAGGGTATGCGCCCCCCACCCACACTGACCTCAAAAAAAATAAAAATAGTCCCCTCCAGCTACTAATTATTATGCTAACTTGCAAAAGGTTCCCTGCCTTTTAAAATAATGGAGAAAAGATGCTGGAATGATACTTAAAAGAATGGCCTCCTTCAAGGCTCCAGTAACAAGTGTCGTGAAATCCAAGTGAGCTAGGCCTCAGCATAGTTTTCTCCGTGGCAGCCGTCTTGTGTTTAAGGAGGCCCGGACGAACCTTATGACAATTATGGTGAAACATGCTGCAAAAGCTGTCAAATAATTCTCATGGTAGTGGTTATTTCAAATCTCCACGCATAACTCTTTCAACTAGCCAGTTAACTGGGACCATGGATAGAGCGGTCCAGAGACCCATGGTGGATTCCCACCTGGAGAAGCAAAGGATTCTTAAAGGAACGGGGTGAAATGTGCGGGTCCTTTTTCAGTCTAAGACTGAAACAGGATCCGCACATTTCACCTGCCACACACATGCCCACTTCTCCTCTCTGTGGAAAATAAACAAAACCAGCGAACTGACAGAGGGCCTGCACCCCCCACCCACACTGACCCCATAAAAAAAAAAGTCCCCTCCAGCTAATAATTATTATGCTAACTTTCAAAATTTCCCTGCATTTTTAAATAATGGAGAAAGGCTGGTGGAATGATACTTACAAGAATGGCTTCTTGTCAGTCTCCATTAACAAAAATAGGCAACACCAAGTCAGCTACGCCTCAGCATAGTTATGTCCATGGCAGCAATCTTGTGTTTAAGGAGGCACACATGACGCTTATCACAATTATGGTGATATGTGCTGCAAATACTGGCAAATAATTCTACATGTAGTGTTTATTTCAAAAGCTCTGCCGCATACATCTTGGTACTGGCAAGTTACCTGGGCCCATGCGTAGAGGGGTCTAGGGAACCATGGTGGATTCCCAGCTGATGAATCAAAGGATTTTTAATGTAACAGGCTGAAAAGTGCGGATCCTGTTTCAGTCTAAGACTGAAACAGGTTCCGTACTTTTCACCTGGCACACACACATCCACTTCCCCTGTCTGGGAATAACAAATACAAACGGCCAGACTGAGAGAGGGCCTGTCCCCCATCCCACACGGACCCCACACAAAAACGTCCCCTCCAGTGAATCATCTTTATGCTAACTGCCGAGAGTTTTTCTGCCTTTTAATATAAGGGAGAAAGGATGGTCCAATGGTAATTAAAAGACTGGATTCTCGTCAGAATCCCGTACCAAGTATTGGCAACACCAAGCGAGTAGCCCTCCGTATAGGTTTGTCCATGGCAGCCATCCAGGGTGAACCTTATCAAAATTATGGTAAAATTGCTAGAAAATCTGGCAAATAATTAACATGGCAGCGGTTATTTCAAAAGCTCTGCGGCATACTTCTTTGAACTAGCCAGTTAACTGGGCCCACGCATAGTGGAGTGTAGAGAACCATGGTGTATTCCTAGCTGATGAAGCAAAGGATTCTTAAAAGAACGGGATGAAAAGTGCGGATCGTTTCAGTCTCTGAAAGAGGATCCGCACTTTTCACCTGCCACACACATGGCCACTTCTCCTCTCTCGGGATAATAAAAATAAACGGGAGAGCTGAGAGAGGTCTTGCCCCACCAGCGCCCCAGACCCCACGTAAAAACTTCCCCTCCAGCGACTCCTTATTCTAACTGCCGAAAGGTGCTCTGGCTTTTAAAATAGTGGAGAAAGGATGGTGGAATGATACTTAAAAAAATGAATTCTTGCCAGTCTCCAGTACCAAGTATTGGCCACACCAAGTGAGCTGGGCCTCAGCATAGTTTTGTCTATGGCAGTCATCTTGAGATTAAGGAGGAAGAGACCAGCTTTATGACATTATGGTGAAAGGTGCTGCAAAAACTGGCAAATGATTCTCAACGTAGTGGTTATTTCCAAAGCTCTGTGGAATACTTCTTGGAACCAGGCAGTTTTCTGGGCCCACGCATAGAGGGGTCTAGAGAACCATGGTGGATTCCCAGCTGATGAACCAAAGGATTCTTAATGGGACGGGGTGAAAAGTGCGTATCTTGTTTCTGTCTAAGACTGAAAGAGGATCCACACTTTTCACCTGCCACACACATGCCCACTTTTCTTCTCTGGGGATAATAAAAACAAACCAGCGAACTGACATTGGGACTGCCATCCCCACCGGCAGCGACCCACAAAAAAAAAAGTCCCCACCAGCTACTAATTATTATGCTAACTTGCTAAATTTGCCTGCATTTTTAGATAATGGAGAAAGGATGGTGGAATGCTACTTAGAAGAATGGCTTCTTGTAAGTCTCCACTAACAAAAATAGGCAACACCAAGTCAGCTACGCCTCACCATAGTTATGTCCGTGGCAGCCATCTTGGGTTTAAGGAGGCACGTACAAACGTTATCACAATTATGGTGAAAGGTGCTGAAAGCCTGGCAAATAATTCTCAACGTACTGGTTAATTTAAAAGCTCTGCGGCATACATCTTGCAACAAGCCAGTTACCCGTGCCCACGCATACAGCGGTCTAGAGAACCATGGTGGATTCCCAGGTGATGGAACAAAGGATTCTTAAAGGAACAAGCTGAAAAGTGCGGATCCTGTTTCAGTCTAAGACTGAAACAGGATCCTCACGTTTCGCCTGCAACACACATGTCCTCTTCTCCTCTCTAGGGATAACACAAAGAACCCATCGGATTCACAGATGGCCTGCCTCCGCCCCCCACCACCCCACACAAAAACGTGCCCTCCAGAAACTCATTCTTATGCTCTCTGGTGAAGGGTCCTCTGCCTTTTAAAATAATGGAGATAGGATGGTGGAATTATACCTAAAAGACTGGCTTATTGCCAGATTCCCATACCAAGTATTGGCAACAGCAAGTGACCTAGGCCTCAGCATAGGTTTGTCCGTGGCAGCCATCTTGGGTTTAAGGCGGCACAGATGAACCTTATCATAATTATGGTGAAAGGTGCTGCAAAAGCTGTCAAAAAATTCTCATCGTAGTGGTTATTTCAAAAGCTCTGCGGCATAATTCCTTGAACTAGCCAGTTAACTGGGCCCACGCATTATGGGGTGTAGAGAACCATGGTGGATTCCCACCTGATGAAGAAAAGGATTATTAAAGGAACGGTAGGAAAAGAGCGGATCTTCTTTCAGTCTCTGAAACAGGATCCGCACTTTTCACCTGCCACACACATGCCAACTTCTCCTCTCTGGGGAAAATAAAAAAAAACAGAGAACTGACAGAGGGCCTGCTCCCCCCACCCACACCGACCCCACAAAAAAAAAGTCCCCTTCACCTACTAATTATTATGCTAACTTGCAAAAGTTTCCCTGCATTTTAAAATAATGGAGAAACGATGGTGGAATGATACTTAAAAGAATGGCCTCCTTCCAGGCTCCAGTAACAAGTGTTCTGAAATCAAAGTGAGCTAGGCCTCAGCATAGTTTTCTCCGTGGCAGCCATCTTGTGTTTAAGGAGGCACAGATGAAACTTATCACAATTATGATGATATGTGCTGCAACAATAGGCAAATAATTCTACACGTAGTGTTTATTTAAAAGCTGTGCGGCATACATCTTGGTACTGGCCAGTTACCTGGGCCCATGCATAGAGGGGTCTAGGGAACCATGGTGGATTCCCAGCTGATGAAACAAAGGATTCTTAAAGGAATAGGCTGAAAAGTGCGGATCCTGTTTCAGTCTAAGACTGAAACAGGATCCCCACTTTTCACCTGCAGACACGTGCCCACTTCTCTTCTCTAGGGAAAACAAAAACAACCCATAAGCTTTACAGATGGCCTCCCCCCGCCCCCAACCACCCCACACAAAAACGTCCCCTCCAGCGACTCATCCTTATGCTATCTCGTGAAAGGTCCTCTGCCTTTTAAAATAGTGGAGATAGGATGGTGGAATTACACCTAAAAGACTGGCCCTTTGCCAGACTCCCATACCAATTCTTGGCAACAGCAAGTCACCTAGGCCTCAGCATAGGTTTGTCCTTGGCAGCCATCTAGGGTTTAAGGAAGCACAGATGAACCTTATCAAAATTATGGTAAAAGTGCTGGAAAGGCTGGCAAATAATTACCATGGTAGTGGTTATTTCAAAAGCTCTGCGGCATACCTCTTTGAACTAGCCAGTTAACTGGGCCCATGCATCTTGAGGTCCAGAGAACCATTGAGGATTCCCAGCTGATGAATCAAAGGATTCTCACAGGAACAGGCTGAAAAGTCCAGATCCTCTTTCAGTCTAAGACTGAAACAGGATCCACACTTTTCACATGTCACACATATGCCTTTTCCTCTCTGGGCATAATAAAAAGAAACCACTGGACTAACAGAGGGCCTGCCCCCTCACCTACCTTGACCTGACACAAAAACGTCACCTCCAGCGACACAATCTTATGATAAGTGCCAAAAAGTGCTCTGCCATTTAAAATAATGGAGAAAGGATGGTGGAATGATACTTAAAAGAATGATTTCCTTCGAGGTTCCAGTTACAAGTATTGCCAACACCAAGTGAGCTAGGCCGCACCATAGTTTTGCCCGTGGCAGCCATCTTGGGGTTAAAGAGGCACAGATGCACGTTATCACAATTATGGTGAAAGGTGCTGCAAAAACTGGCAAATAATTCTCAAGGTAGTGGTTATTTCAAAAGCTCTGTGGCACACTTCTTGGAACTAGCCAGTTACCTGAACCCACACATACAGGGGTCTAGAGAATTATGATGGATTCCGAGCTGATGGATCAAAGGATTCTTAAAGGAATGGGCTGAAAAGTGCGGATCCTGTTTCAGTCTGAGACTGAAACACGATCTGCACATTTCACCTGCCACACGCATGCCCACTTCTTCTCTCTGTGCATAAAAAAAACAAACCACCGGCGTGACAGAGGGCCTGCCGGCCCTCACACCACCTGATCCCACACAAAACGTCCCTTTCAGCAACTCATTCTTATGCTAACTGGCAAAAGGTGCTCTGCCTTTTAAAATAATGGAGAAAGAATGGTGATATGACACTTAAAAGAATGGCTTCTTGCCAGGCTCCAGTACCAAGTATCCACAGCACCAAGTGAGCTAGGCCTCAGGATAGTTTAGTCCATGGCAGCCATCTTGGGTTTAAGGAGACACAGTTGAACCTTATCACAATTTTGGTTAAAGGTGCTGCAAAAACTGGCAAATAATTCTCAACGTAGTGGTTATTTCAAAAGATCTGTGGCATTCTTCTTGGAACTAGTCCCTTGCCTGGCCCCTCGCATAGAGGGGTCTAGAGAACCATGGTGGATTCCCAGCTGATGAATCAAAGGATTCTTAAAGGAATGGGCTGAAAAGAGCGGATCCTGATTCAGTATAAGACTGAAAGAGGATGCGCACTTTTCACCTGCCACACATGTGCCCACTTCTCCTCTCTGGGGATAATAAAACAAACCACCAGTCTGTCAGAGGTCCTGCACCCCCACCCCTTCAACCCCACACAAAAACGTCCCACTAGTGACTCATTCTTATGCTAACTGGCAATAGGTGCTCTGCCTTTTAAAATAACAGAGAAAGGATGGTGGAATGATACTTAAAAGACTGGCTTCTTTCCAGGGACCTGTACCAATTATCAGCAACTCCAAGGGAGCTAGGCCTCAGCATAGTTTTTTCTGTGGAAGCCAGCTTGGGTTTCAGGATGCACTGCCTAACCTTTTCACAATCATTGTGAAAGTTGCTGCAAAAACTGGCAAACAATACTCAATGCAGTGGTTATTTCAAAAGCTCTGTGGCATACTTCTTGGAACTAGCCAGTTACCTGGGCCCACGCTCAGGCAGGTCTAGAGAACCATGGTGGATTCCCAACTGATGAATTAAAGGATTCCGAAAGGAACAGGCTCAAAAGTGCAGATCCTGTTTCAGTCTAAGACTGAAACAGGATCCAAAATTTTCACCTGCCACATACATGCCTGCTTCTCCTCTCTGGGAATAATAAAAACAAACCACCGGACTGACAGAGGGCCTGCCCTCCCACACACTCCAAACCCCACACAAAAAGCCGCTCCAGTGACTCATCTTTATGCTAACTGGCTAAAGGTGCACTGCCTTTTAAAATAATGGAGAAAGGATGGTGAAATGATACTTAAAAAAATGGCTTCTTGCCAGGCTCCAGTAAAAGGTATCAGTAACACCAAAGGAGCTAGGCCTCAGCATAGTTTTGTCCGTGGCAGCCTGCTTGGGTTTCAGGAGGCACAGATGAACCTTATCACAATTATGGTCAAAGGTGCTGCAAAAACTGGCAAATAATTCTCAACGTAGCAGTTATTTCAAAAGTTCTATGGCATACTTCTTGGAACTAGCCAGTTACCTGGCCCCACGCATGGAGGGGTCTCGACAACCATGGTAGATTCCCAGCTGATGAATCAAAGGGTTCGTAAAGGAACAGGCTGAAAAGTGAGGATCCTTTTTCAATCTAAGACTGAAACAGGAATTGCACTTTTCACCTGCCACACACATGCCCACCTCTCCTCTTTGGGCATAATAACGACAAATCACTGGACTTACAGAGGGCCTGCCCCCCACACAACACTCGACCCCACACAAAAAACTCCCCTGCAATGACTCATTCTTATGCTAACTGGCAAAAGGTGCTATGCTTTTTAAAATAATGGAGAAAGCATGGTGGAATGATACTTAAAAGATTGGATTCTAGCCATGTCCAAGTACCAAGTATTGACAACAGCAAGTGAGCTAGGCCTCAGCATAGTTTTGTCCACAGCAGCCATCCTGGGTTTAAGGAGGCACAGATGAACCTTATCACAATTATGGTCAAATGTGCTGCAAAAACTAGCAAATACTTCTCAAAGTAGTGGTTATTTCAAAAGCTTTGCAGCATACTTTTTTAAAATAGCCAGTTACCTGGCCCATGCATAGTGGGGTCTACAGAACCGTGGTGGATTCCCAGCTGATGAATCAAAGCATTCTTTAAGGAATGGGCTGAAAAGTGTGGATCCTGTTTCAGTCTAAGACTGAAACAGGATCCGCACTTTTCACCTCCCACACACATGCCCACCTCTCCTCTTTGGGCAAAATAAATAAAAACCACCAGACTGACAGAGGGCCTTCCCCCCAACACACCACCCGACCCCACACAAAAACGTCCCCTCCAGCGACTCATTCTTATGATAACTGGCAAAAGGTGTCTGCCTTTTAGAATAATGGAGAAAGGATGGTGGGATGATTATTAATAGCATGGCTTCTTGCCAGTCTCCAGTACCAAGGATAAGCAACACCAAGTGAGCTAGGCCTCAGCATAGTTTTCTCTGTGGCAGAAATCTTGCATTAAAGTAGGCACAGAGGAACCTTATCACAATTATAGTGAAAGGTGCTGCAAAAACTGGCAAATAATTCTCAACGTAGTGGTTAATTCATAAGCTCTGTGGCATACTTCTTGGAACTAGCCAGTTACCTGGGCCCACGCATAGAGGGGTCTAGAGAACTATGGTGGTTTCCCAGCTGATGAATCAAAGGATTCTTAAAGAAATGGGCTGAAAAGTGCGGATCCTTTTTCAGTATGAGACTGAAACAGAATGCGCACGTTTCACCTGGCACACACATGCCCACTTCTCCTCTCTGGGGATAATAAAAACAAACCAACTAACTGACAGAGGGCCTGCACCCCCAGCCTCTCTGACCCCACACAAAAACGTCCCCTCCAGGGAGTCATTCTTATGCTAACTGGAGAAAGGTGCTCTGCCTTTTAAAGTAATGGAGAAGGGATGATGTAATGATCCTTAAAAGACTGTCTTCTTGCCAGGCTCCAAGATTTGGCAACACCAAGTGAGCTAGGCCTCAGCATATTTTTGTCCGTGGCAGCCAGCTTGTGCTTAAGGAGACAGAGACGAACCTTATCACAATTGTGGTGAATGGTGCTGCAAAAACTGGCAAATAATTCTCAACGTAGTGGTTATCGCAAAAGCTCTGAGGCATACTTCTTGGAAGTAGCCAGTTACCTGGGCCCATGCATAGAGAGGTCTATAGAACCATGGTGGATTCCCAGCTGATGAATCAAAGTATTCTTAAAGGAACGGGCTCAAAAGTGCAGATCCTGTTTCAGTGTAAGACTGAAACAGGATCAGCACTTTTCACTTGCCACACACATGCCCACTTCTCCTCTCTGGGGATAATAAAAACAAACCAACAAACTGACAGAGGGACTGCCCCCAAGCCCCCCCCACCCCATACAAAAACTTCCCCTCCAGCGACTCATTCATATGCTAACTGGCGAAAGGTGCTGTGCCTTTTAAAATAATGGAGAAATGACAGTGGAATGATACTTAAAAGAATGGCTTCTTGCCAGGCTCCAGTACCAAAAATCGGCAACACCAATTGAGCTCAGCCTCAGCATAGTTTTGTCCGCCCCAGCCATCTTGGGTTGAAGGAAGCACAGACGAACCTTATCACAATTATGGTGAAAGGTGGTGCAAAAACTGGCAAATAATTCTCAACGTAGTGGTTATTTCAAAAGCTCTGTGGCATACTTCTTGGAACTAGCCAGTTACCTGGGCCCACGCATAGAGGTCTTTAGAGAACCATGGTGTATTCCCAGCTGATGAATCAAAGGATTCCTTTTTGTTTGTTTGTTTGTTTTTCAGCTCATTATGGGGGTACAAAAGATCAGGCTATATACATTGCCCATGCCTCCCCTTCCCCCCGATTCTGAGCTTCAATTGTGTCCATTCCCTAGTCAGTGCACATCACACTTATCATGTAGGTGTGCACCCCTCCCCTCCCCCACCCCATCCCCCCTAGTTAGAACTTGAAGCGTGTCCATTCCCCAGGCAGTGCACACCACATTCATCAAGTAGGTATACACCCATCCCTTCCACCCAGCCCCGACCTCTGTCTGATACCCAATTGGTGTTGTTCCCAAATGTGCACTCAGGGAAACCAGTTTGCTGGTGAGTACATGTGGTGCTTATTTTTCCATTCTTGGGATACTTCACTTAATAGAATGGGTTCCAGCTCTCTCCAGGAGAACCAAAGAGATGCCATATCGCCATTATTTCTAATAGCTGAGTAATATTCCATGGTATACATATACCACATTTTGCTAATCCATTCATGAATTTTTTTTTTTTTTTTTTTTTTTTGAGACAGAGTCTCACTCTGTTGCCCAGGCTAGAGTGAGTGCCGTGGCGTTAGCCTAGCTCACAGCAACCTCAAACTCCTGAGCTCAAGCGATCCTCCTGTCTCAGCCTCCCGAGTAGCTGGGACTACAGGCATGCGCCACCATGCCCGGCTAATTTTTTCTATATATATTTTTAGCTGTCCATATAATTTCTTTCTATTTTTAGTAGAGGTGGGGTCTCGCTCTTGCTCAGGCTGGTCTCGAACTCCTGAGCTCAAACGATCCGCCCACCTCGGCCTCCCAGAGTGCTAGGATTACAGGCGTGAGCCACCGCGCCCGGCCCCATTCATGAATTGATGGGCATTTGGGTTGTTTCCACATCTTTGCGATTGTGAATTGTGCTGCTATAATTATTCAGGTGCAGGTGTCTTTTTTATAGAATGACTTTTGTTCTTCTGGGTAGATGTCCAATAATGGGAATGCTGGATCGAATGGTAGGTCTACTTGAATCTGTTTAAGGTATCTCCACATTGCTTTCCACAGGGGCTGCACTAGTTTACAGTCCCACCAGCAGTGTATGAATGTACCTATCTCGCCACACCCACGCCAATATGTATAGTTTTGGGACTTTTTGATAAAGGCCATTCCCATTGGAGTTAAGTGATATCTCATTGTGGTTTTGATTTGCATTTCCCTGATGATTAGAGATGTTGAACACTTTTTCATATGTTTGTTAGCCATTTTTATATCTTCTTTTGAAAAATTTCTATTTATGTCCTTTGCCCACTTTTTGATAGGGTTGTTTGATTTTTTCTTACTGATTTTCCTGAGTTCTAAATAGATTCTTGTTATCAGTCCTTTATCTGATGTGTAGTATGCGAAAATTTTTTCCCATTCTGTAGGTTGTCTGTTTACTCTCGTGACTGTTTCTTTGGCTGTGCAGAAGCTTTTTAATTTGATCAGGTCCCATTTATTTATTTTTGTTGTTGCTGTGATTGCCTTAGGGGTCTTCTTAATAAATTCTTTGCCTAGGCCAATGTCTGTAAGAGTCTTTCCTACATTTTCTTCTAGAATTCTAATAGTTTCTGACCTTAGGTTTAAGTCTGTTAACCACCGTGATTTGATTTTTGTGAGGGGTGAGAGTTGTGTGTCCTGTTTTAGTCTTCTACATGTGGCTATCCAGTTTTCCCAGCACCATTTATTAAATAAGGAATCTTTTCCCCAGAGTATGTTTTTGTCTGCTTTGTCAAAGATTAGATGGCTATATGAGGATGGTTTTATATTTGGATTTTCTGTTCTGTTCCACTGGTCTGTGTCCCTGCACTTGTGCCAGTACCAGGCTGTTTTAAGAACCACAGCCTTGTAGTATGGTTTGAAGTCTGGCAAATTAATACTTCCCATTTTGTTTTTGTTGTTTAAGATTGCTTTTGCTAAACGAGGTCTTCGCTGGTTCCACACAAAGCGTAAAATTATTTTTTCTATGTCTGTGAAAAAAGATGTTGGTAATTTAATAAGGACTGCATTGAATCGGTAGATAACTTTTGGCAGTATAGACATTTTAACAATGTTGATTCTACCGATCCATGAGCATGGTATGGTTTTCCACCTATTTACATGTTCTGCAATTTCCTTCCTCAGTGTTTCATAGTTCTCCCTATAGAGGTCCTTTACCTCCTTAGTTAAATATATTCCTAGGTATTTTATTTTCTTTGTTGCTATTTTGAAGGGTATTGAGTCCTTAATTTGGTTTTCCATTTGACTGTTATTGGCGTATATGAATGCCTCTGATTTGTGTGTATTGATTTTGTATCCTGAGACTTTACTGAATTCATTGATCAATTCCAGGAGTCTCTTGGTTGAAACCTTGGGGTTTTCTAGATATACCATCATATCATCAGCAAAGAGTGAGAGTTTCATCTCTTCTGTCCCTATTTGGACTCCCTTGATTCTGCTCTCTTGCCTGATAGCTCTTGCAAGGACTTCCAATACTATGTAGAAAAGTAATGGGGACAGTGGTAAGCCTTGTCTGGTTCCAGTTTGAAGTGGGAATGCTTTCAGTTTTTCCCCATTCAGTATGATGTTGGCTGAGGGTTTGTCGTATATGGCTTGTATCATTTTTATATAGGCCCCATCTATGCCTATTTTGTTAAGTGTTCTTATCATAAAAGGGTGTTGAATTTTGTCAAATGCTTTTTCTGCATCTATTGAGAGGACCATATGATCTTTATTTTTGCTTCTATTTATGTGATGAATTACATTCACATATGTCAAACCATCCCTGCATCTCTGGGATGAAGCCCACTTGGTCGTGATGGATTATTTTTTTGATAAGCACTTGGATTCGATTTGCTAGAATTTTATTGAGAATTTTTGCATCTATATTCATAAGAGAAATTGGTCTATAGTTCTCTGTTTTAGTTGCATCCTTTCCTGGTTTTGGTATCAGGATTATGTTGGCTTGGTAAAAAGTGTTGGGGAGAATCCCATCCTTCTCTATATTGGAGAATAGTTTAGGTACGATGAGCACCAGTTCTTCTTTGTAGGTATGGTAGAATTCAGGTGTGAACCCATCTGGTCCAGGGCTTTTCTTTTTGGGAAGGTTTTTTATTGCTGTTTCAATTTCAGATCTAGATATCGGTCTATTCAGGAATTCTATTTCTTCCTGGTTGAGTCTGGGAAGGCTGTGTGTTTATAAGAATTTGTCCATTTCCTCCAGGTTTTCTAATTTGTGTGCATAAAGAGTTTTGTAGAATTCATAGATGATATCATGTATCTCTGTGGCATCAGTCGTGATTACTCCTTTCGTGTTCCTGATCAAGGTTATAAGAGATTTTTCTTTTCTGCTCTTGGTTAGTTTAGCCAGAGGTGTGTCAATTTTGTTTATTTTTTCAAAGAACCAACTTTTGGTTTTATTAATCTCCCTTATGGTTTGATTGTTGTCCTTTTCATTTAGTTCTGATTTAATCTTAATAATTTCTCTCCTTCTGCTGGGTTTGGGGTTGGTCTCTTCTTCCTTCTCCAGCTCTTTGAGTCTATTCATTAGATTGTCTATTTGTAAGTTTTCTGTCTTTTTGGTATAGGCATTTATGGAAATAAATTTTCCTCTCAGGACTGCTTTAGCTGTGTCCCACAGATTTTGATAAGTTGTATCTCCTTTGTCGTTTAATTAAAAGAATCTTTTGATTTCTGACTTGATTTCTTCATTTATAAAATGATTGTTCAGGAGAAGGTTATTTAGCTTCCATGACTTTGAGTAGAAATGAGGATTTCTGTTAGGGTTCATTGTTACTTTTATTCCACTGTGATCTGAGAAGATGCATGGTATTATTTCTATATTTTTAAATTTTTTAAGACATGCTTTATGTCCTACGATATGGTCAATCTTGGAGAATGTCCCATTAGCTGATGAGAAGAACTTATATTCAGTGGTATTTGGGTAGAATGTCCTGTAGATGTCAGTCAGGCCCATTTGTTCTAGCATTCTATTTACGTCCAATATTTCTTTGTTTATTTTTTGTTTGGAGGATCTGTCTTGAACTGTCAGCAGCGTGTTAAAATCTCTGGCTACTAAAGTGTTGTTATCTATCATTTGGTTCAGATCAAGTAGGGTTTGCTTTATGAATCTGGGTGCACCTAGGTTGGGTGCATATATGTTAAGTATAGTTATGTCTTCTTGTTGAATTGTACCCTTCACCAGTATATAGTAACCATCTTTGTCTTTCTTTACTTTTGTTGATTTAAAAACTATGTTATCGGAGATTAGAACTGCCACACCAGCTTTCTTTTGGGTTCCATTTGCTTGGAATATTGATTTCCACCCTTTTATTTTCAGTCTAAATGCATCCTTGCAGGTTAGATGAGTTTCCTGAAGACAGCAGATACTTGGCTTATATCTTTTTATCCATCGGGCCAGTCTATGTCTCTTGAGTGGGGAATTCAATCCATTCACATTTAATGAGAGAACTGATAAGTGAGACAGATTGCTGTTCCTCACGTTGGGTTGAATTTCATTGATCTGTTTTCTCTCTTGAGCCATTATGATAACTGGGTTTTTATATTTATCTCTTGATTAGTGTTACATTCGAGGGTCCTTGTGCTGGACCACGTGTAACTCTGTTTTGAATACTTCTTGGAGAGCTGGTCTTGTCTTGGTGAATTCTCTGAGTTTTTGTTTATCTGAGAATGTCTTAATTTCACCTTCATATATAAAACTGAGCTTATCTGGGTACAGGATTCTAGGCTGGGCATTATTCTGTTTCAGAAGAGTGAGAATGGGGCCCCAATCTCTTCTTGCTTGTAAGGTTTCAGTTGAGAAATCTGGCGTGATTCGGATGGGCTTTCCTTTGTATGTTACTTGTTTCTTTCTCCTTACAGATTGAAGAAGGGCCTCTTTAGTGTATATTTTGGTCAGTCTGATAACTACATGACGTGGTGTCTTCCTATTTGGTATGACTCTCTCAGAGGTTCTTTGAGCTTCTTGAACCTGTATATCTAGAGATTTGGCAAGGCCTGGGAAATTTTCCTCAATTATATCTTCAAATAGTTTATTCAACCCTTGCTTATTGTCTTCTTCACCCTCAGGAATGCCAATAACTCTCACGTTAGGCTTCTTCACATAATCCCACATTCCTTGTAGACTCTGGTCTTTTCTCTTGTTTCTTTGCTCTATCTCTGTGACTGTCTTATTTAATTGGAAAGTGTTATCTTCGATCTCTGAGATTCTTTCTTCTGTTTGATCTACCCTGCTCTTGAGACTTTCCACTGTGTTTTGTAGCTCCTTGAATAAATTCTTCATTTCCAGGAGTTCAGTTTGATTTTTCTTCAGTATTTCAATTTCTCTGTGAATTTTTCTTCCAAGTCCTGGATCTTTTTTGTGGTTTCTTTGTGTTGATTATCCATTTTTTCTTGCATAATGTTCAGCGTATTTATGATCCATGTTTGAAATTCTTCCTGTGACATGTTGCTATTTGGAATCTGGTTTGTGTTAATTGGTGGAGAACTAGTAATCCTCTTTGAGGGCATGGTTTCAGCTTGATTCTTTATACTCCTAGAGTTCCTTCGCTGAGCCCTTCCCATCTGAATGAATCCTTAAGATCCCTTCTTTCAGCTTTAGTCTGGATAGGGGCACGCCGTGAGTGCCAGGTAAGCTGCCTCCTCTGTCACTAGGGGGAGCCCTTCCATATTGTTCAGGATTTTGCTAGCTCCGCTGGGGGGGCTGCTCCTCTTCCTCTCCGGAGGTGGCTTATGTCTCTCTCTGTGAGAAAGACAGTGGATAGGGAGAGGGGAGCGGTGCCCTCATTCGCCCAGCGCCCCAGCCACTGCAGTTCCCGCGGGCGATGGTCTGCCCCACCCCAATGTCTGCAAGGTCCGCGCTCCACTCTCTCGTGACTGGGGAACCACTCAGTGTTCACACAAAGGTGGAGCTCCTAGTCAGGGTCCGTGGACTAGGGAAGGGAGCCGCCCAGGGAGCCACCTGGTACCCAATCACTCCGCAGCATTTAGGCTGTGGACCCCGACAATGGCGGCCGCCCGTCTGCAGATCACTGTCGCTGGGGTTGAATGCTCAGGGACCGGCAGAGGCCAGAGGAGCCGGGGAGTGGGAGAATCCAGTCGCCCACCTATACGAGACAGTTTGGCGTCTGCTAGAGCCAGGACCGAAGCAGCCCCACTGCCCACCAGTAGGAGACAGTTGCTAGGCGCCTTGGCTGCGCACAGCACTCCAGGGTCCAAAATGCCTCCTGCCAATGTCTCCTCTCTGCAGAGCCCCACGTCTCCCGCGGCGATTTTGCACCGAATTGAGTGGGTGTGGAGGTCAGAGGGGGAACAAGATGCTTTCCTGTGGGGCCGAACCCACCCCACTCTCTGGTGAGGTGGGTACAGCTGTCCCGCGCTCCCTTCTCTATTGGCCATCCCACACTCTCCAGATTTTGGTGATTTATTTCTCTAATCACCTCAGTCTTTTCTTGCTCTCTCTGTCCCACGCTGATTCTCCATGGATTCACACCACCGTTCTTGTGGGGAAGTGAACCTCTAGGGTTGTGGCAGTGGGAGACCCATGCCTTCCACTCCGGGAGCACGAATCCAGGAGGTCACCACCATTCCACCATCATTGAGAATGAATCAAAGGATTCTTAAAGGAACGGGCTGAAAAGTGCGGATCTTGTTTCAGTCTAAGTCTGAAACAGGATCCGCACTTTTCACCTGCCACACACATGCCCACTTCTCCTCTCTGGGCATAATAAAAACAAACCACCGGACTGACAGAGGGCTTGCCCCCCCACACACACCACACGACCCCACACAAAAACGTCCCCTCCAGTGACTCATTCTTATGCTAACTGGCAAAGTGTGCTATGCCTTTTAAAATAATGGAAAAAGGATGGTGGAATGATACTTGAAAGACTGGTTTTATTCCAGGCTCCAGTACCAAGTATCAGCAACACCAAGTGAGCTAGGCCTCAGCATAGTTTTTTCCCTGGCAGCCATCTTGGGATTAAGGAGGCAGAGAAGTACCTTGTCACAATTATGGTGAAAGGTGCTGCAAAAACTGGCAAATAATTCTCAACGTAGTGGTTATTTCAAAAGCTCTGTGGCATACTTCTTGGAACCAGCTAGTTACCTGGGGCCACGCATAGAGGGTTATAGAGAACCATGGTGGATTCACGGAAGAAGAGTCAAATGATTCTTAAAGGAATGGGCAGAAAATGTGGATCCTGTTTCAGTCTAAGACTAAAACAGGATCCACACTTTTCACCTGCTGCACACATGCCAACTTCTCCTCTCTGAGGATAACAAAAAAAAAAAAAAAAAAAAAAAACACTGGACTGGCAGAGCGCCTGCCCCCTCACAACCACCTGACCCCACACAAAAACGTGCCCTCCAGCAACTCATTCTTATGCTAACTGGCAAAAGGTGCTCTGTCTTTTAAAATAATGGAGAAAGGATGGTGGAATGATACTTAAAAGACTGGCTTCTTGCCAGGCTCCAGTACCAAGTATAGGCAGTACCAAGTGAGGTAGGCCTCAGCATGGTTTTGTCCGTGGCAGCCAGCTTGGTTTAAGGAGGCAAAGACGAACCTTGTCACAATTATGGTGAAAGGTGCTGCAAAAACTGGCAAATAATTCTCCACGTAGTGGTTATTTCAAAAGCTCTGCAGCATAATTCTTGGAAGTATCCAGTTAAAGAGTCCCACGCATTGAGGGGTCCAGAGAACCATGGTAGATTGCCAGGTGATGAATCAAAGGATTCTTAAGGAAACGGGCTGAAAACTGCTGATCCTCTTTCACCCTAAGACTGAAAGGATCAGCACTTTTCACCTGCCACACACATGCCCACTTCTCCTCTCTGGGCCTAATAAAAACAAACCACCAGACTGAAAGATGGCCTGCCCCCCCAAACACCACCCGACCCCACAAATAAAGTCCCCTCCAGGGACTCATTCTTATGCTAACTGCCAAAAGGTGCTCTGCTATTTAAAATAGTGGAGAAAGGATCGTGGAATGATACTTAAAAAACTGGCTTCTTGCCAGGGTCCAGTACCAAGTATTGGCAACACCAAGTGAGCTATGCCTCAGCATAGTGTTTTCCATGGCAGCCATCTTGGGTTTAAGGATGCAGAGGCAAATCTTAACACAATTATTGTGAATGGTGCTGCAAAAACTGGCAAATAACTCTCAATGTAGTGTTTATTTCAAAAGCTCTGTGACATACTTCTTGGAACAAGCCAGTTACCTGTGCCCACGCATAGAGGGGTCTAAGACTAAAACAGGATCCACACTTTTCAACTGCCACACACATGCCCACTTCTCCTCTCTGGGGATAATATAAACAAACCACCATACTGACAGATGGTCTGCCTCCCGCCACCCCCCCCCCAAACCCCACACGAAAACCTACCCTCCAGTGACTGATCCTTATGCTAACTGGTGAAAGGTGCTCTGCTTTTGTAAATAATGGAAAAAGGATGGTGCAATGATACTTAAAAGAATGGCTTCTTGCCAGGCTCCAGGATCAAGTATCGGCCACACCAAGTGAGCTGGGCCTCAGCATAGTTTTTCCGTGGAAGCCCTCTTGGTTTCAAGGAGACAGAGATGAACCTTATCACAATTATGGTGAAAGGTGCTGCAAAAACTGGCAAATAATCCTCAACATAGTGATTATTTCAAAAGCTCTGTGGCATAGTTCTTCGAACTAGCCAGTTACCTGGGCCTACACATAGAGGATTCTAGAGAACCATGGTGGATTCCCAGCTGATAAATCAAATGATCCTTAAAGTAACGGGGAGAAAAGTGCAGATCATATTTCAGTCTAAGAGATATAGGATGCGCACTTTTCACCTGTCACACACATGCCCACTTCTCCTCTCTGGAGATAATAAAAATAAACACCGGAATGACAGAAGGCCTGCCCCCACCACCCTACACAAACACGTCCCCTTCAGCGACTCATTCTTATGTTAACTGGTGAAAGGTGCTCTGCTTTTTGAAATAATGGAGAAATGATGGTGGAATGATACTTAAAATAATGGCTTCTTGCCAGGCATTGGCAATACCAAGTGAGGTAGGCCTCAGCATACTTTCGTCCACAGAAACCATGTTGGGTTTAAAGAGGCATAGATGTGAGCGTGAATGCGAGTGTGAGTGGACGTGAGTGGGAGGTAAGTGGGCATGAGTTCCAGTGTGTGTGGTCCTTAGTGTGACGGTGAGTGGGCGTGAGTGGGAGGTAAGTAGGCCTGAGTGCAAGTTTGGGGTGAGGGTGTGAGTGTGAGGTGAGTGGCCGTGAGTGTGAGGTGAGTGGGCATGAGTGGGTTTGAGTGGGTGTGAGTGAGAGTTGAGTGGATATGACTGCCAGTGTGAGGTGAGGGCATGAGTGTGAGCTGAGTGAGCTTCAGTGGGAGGTGAGTGATCATGAGTGAGAATTTCATGTGGTGCATTAATGATAGGTGAGTGGGCGTAAGTGCGAGGTGAGAGGGCATGAGTCAGTAGGAGTGGCATGAGTGTCAGTGTGAGTGGGCATGAGTGGGAGCTGATTGGGCATGAGTGGGAGTCTGAGTGTGCATGAGTGTGAGTGTGAGTGAGTGTGAGTGTGAGTGGGCGTGAGTGCAAGTTGAATGGGCCTGCATGTGAGTGTGAGGCGAAGGCATGAGTGCAAGTGTCAGGGGGCGTTAGTGGGAGGAGAGTCGGCATGAGTGTGTGAGGTGAGGGCGTGGGTGTTAGGTGAGTGGCCATGAGTGTGAGGTGAAAGCGTTAGTGCGAGTGTGAGAGAGTGTGAGTCCGAATGTGAGAGGCCATGAGTGGGAGGTGAGTGCACATGAGTGCAAGTTTAGTGGGCGTGAGTTGGGGGTGAGCAGGCGTTAGTGGGTGGTGAGATGGCGTGAGTGCGAGGTGAGTGAGCATGAGTGCGAGGTGAGTGGGCGTGAGTGGGAGGGGAGGGGACGTGCATGCGAGTGTGAGTGGGCATGAGTGTGAGGTGAGTGGGCGTGAGGGCGACTGTGAGGTGAAGGCGTGAGTGTGAGTGTGGGGTGAGGGCATGAATGTGAGGTGAGTGCCCGTGATTGTGAGGTGAGAGCGTAAGTCCGAGTGTGAGTGGGTGTTAGTGAGTGTAAGTGTGCATGAGTCGGAGGTGAGTGGGCATGAGTGTGGGTGTTAGTGGGCGTTAATGGGAGGTTAGTGGGCGAGAGTGTGAGGTGAGAGCATGAGTGCGAGTGTGCATGCGTGCAAGGTGAGTGGGCGTGAGTCCGAGTGTGAGTGGGAGTTAGTGCGAGTGTGAGTGGGTGTGAGTGCGAGGTGAGTGGGCATGAGTGGGAGATGAGTGGGCATGAGTGCTAGGTCAGTGGGCATGAGTCTGAGTGTGAGTGGTCATTAGTGGGAGGTGACTCAGTGTGAGTACGATTGTTAGTGGGAGTGATTGCAAGATTAGTGGGCATGAGTGCGAGTGTGAGTGGGTGTGAGTGCGAATGTGAGTGGGTGTGATTGGGTGGTGAGTGGGCATGAGTGCGATATCAGGGGGCGTGAGTGCGAGGTGCGTGGTAGTGAGTGTGTGTGAGTTCTGTGAGTGCAAGTGTGAGTGGGCATGTGTGCGAGGTGAGTGGGCGTAAGTGGGTGGTGTGTGGGCGTGAATGTGAGTGTGAGTGGGCATGAGTGCGAGTGTGAGTGGGCATGAGTGGGAGGTCAGTGAGCGTGAGTGCGGTGTGAGTGGGCATCAGTGGGATGTCAGCATGCGTCAGCCCGAGTGTGAGGTGAGGGCATGAGTGGGAGGTGAGTGGCTGTCCATGTGAGGTGAGAGCGTGAGTCTGACTGTGAGTGCGGGTTAATGTGTGGGTGAGTGGGCATGAGTGTGAGTGAGATTGGGCATGAGTGTTAGTGAGTGTGAGTTGGAGGTGAGTGGGCATGAGTGTTAGGTAAGAGCATGAGTGCGAGTGTGAGTTGGTGTGAGTGAGAGGTGAGAGCATGAGTCCGAGTGTCAGAGGGTGTTAGTGTGAGTGTCAAAGGGCATGAGGGGGTGTTGAGTGGGCATGAGTGGGAGGTGAGGCAGCTTTAATGTGAGGTGAGAATGTGAGTGTGAGTGTGAGGTGAGTGGGCATGAGTGTGTGTTTGGGCGTGAGTGGGAGTTAAGTCAGCATGAGTGCAAGTGTGAGGTGAGGGTGTGAGTGAGGTGAGTGGCCATGAGTGTGAAGTGAGAGTGTGAGTCTGAGTGTGAATGGGCATTAGTGTGAGTGTGAGAGGGTGTGAGTGGGAGGTGAGTGCGAGTGTGAGTGTGCATGAGTGTGAGTGGGAATGGGTGTGATTGGGAGTTGAGTCAGCATGAGTGAAAGCATGAGGTGAGAGTGTGAGTGTGAGGTGAGTGGCCGTTAGTGTGAAGTGAGAGCGTGAGTCCGAGTGTGAATGGGCATTAGTGTGAGTGTGAGAGGGTGTGAGTGGGAGGTGAGTGGGTGTGAGTGCAAGTGTGAGCGTGCATGAGTGTAAGTGGGAATGGGCGTGATTGGGACATGAGTGGGCATGAGTAGGAACTGAGTGGGCCTCAGTGCAAGTATGAGTGGGTGTTAGTGTGAGGGTGGGTGGGCGTGAGTGGGTTGTGAGTGGGTGTGAGTGTGAGGTGAGAGCGTGAGTGTAAGTGGGTGTGATTGGGAGTTGAGAGAATGTGAGTTCATGTGTGAGAGGGCTTCAGTGGGCGGTGAGTTGGCATGAGTGCGAGTGTGAGGGCAGGGCATGAGTGTGAGGTGAGTGGCTGTGAGTGTGAGGTGAGAGCATGAGTCTGAGTGTGAGTAGGCATGAGTGTGAGTGTGAGAGGGAGTGAGTAGGAGGTGAATGGTCGTGAGTGCAAAGTGAGTGGGCATGAGTGCAAGTGTGGGGTGTGGGCATGAGTGTGAGGTGAGTGGCCATGAGTGTGAGGTGAGAGCGTGAGTGTGAGTGTAAGTGGGCCTTTGTGAGATTTTGTGTGGGCATGAGTGGGAGGTGAGTGCACGTGTGAATTGATGTTAGTGGATGTGAGTGGCATGAGTGTGAGTGTGAGTGGACATCAGTGCGAGGGAAAGAGGGTGTGAGTGGGAGGTGAGTGGGCGTGAGTGTGAGGTGAGTTGGTGTAAGTGTGTGTGACTATGTGGTGAGGTGGTATGAGTGTGAGTGTGAGTGGGCGTCAGTGTGTGTTAGTGGGCTTGAGTGGGAGGTGAGTGGGCGTGAGTGAGAGGTGAGTCTTTGGCAGTGAGTGTGAGTAGGCGTTAGTATGAGGTGAGTGGGTGAGTGAGGGTGTGAGTGGGTGTGAGTGGGAGGTGGGTGGGCTTGAGAGAGAGGTGAGAGCATGAGTGTGTGTCAGTGGGAGGTGAGTGTGCATGAGTGTGAGGTGAGTGAGCGTGAATGCGAATGTTAGTGGGCATGATTGCGAGTGTGAGTTGGTGAGAGTGGGAGGTGGGTGTGCCTGAGTACCAGGTGGGTGGGCGTGAGTGGGAGGTGAGTGGGCATGAGTGCAAGTGGGAGAAGAGGGCATGAGTGTGAGGTGAGAGCGTGAATCTGAGTGTGAGTGGGCAATACTGTGAGTGTGAGTGGGCATTAGTGGGAGGTGAGTGCGCATTAGTGCAAGTGATCATGTGCATTAGTGTGTCGGTGGACTTGAGAGGGGGGTGAGTGAGCGTGAGGGCAAGAGTGAGTGCATATGAGTGGGAGGTGAGGGGATGTGAGTGTGAGGGAAGAGTGTGAGTGTGCATGGGGGTGAGTGGGTGGTATCTGGGCATCAGTGCAAGTGTGAGTAGGCGTTAGTGTGAGGGTGAGTGGATGTGAGTGGGTCGTGAGTAGCTTTGTGTCAGGTTAGAGTGTGAGTGGGCGTGAGTGGGAGGTGAGTGAGTGTGAGTGCTAGTGTGAGTGGGCAATAGTGGGAGGTGAATGGGAATGAGGGCGAGTGGGAGGAGAGGGCATGAGTGTGAGGTGAGCCGCTGTGAGTGTGAGGTGAGAGCATGAGTCGGAGTGTGAGTGGGCATTAATGTGTGTGTCAGAGGGTGTGAGTGGGAGGTGACTGGGGTGATTGCGAGTGTGAGTGGGTGTGAGTGGGAGGTGAGTGAGCATGAGTCCAAGTGTGAGTGGGCGTGAGTGTGAGTGCCAGTGGGTGTGAGTGGGACATGAGTGGGCATGAGTGTGAGTGTCAGTGGACATTAGTGGGAGGTTAGTGGGTGTTAGTGTGAGGTGAGAGCATGAGTGCGAGGTGAGTAGGCATGAGTCCGAGGTGAGTGGGGGTGAGTGCAAGTTGAGTGGGCGTGATTGGGATTCTTAGTGGGCGTGAGTGCGAGCTGAGTTGGCATGAGTGGGAGGTGAGTGTGTGTGAGTGTGAGATCAGTGGGCATGTGAGTGTGCGTGCATGGGAGTTGAGTCAGTGTGAGTGTGAGTGTGAATGGGCATTAGTGGGAGGTGAGTGAGCATGAGTGCGAGTGTGAGGAGAGGGCATGAGTGTGAGGTGAGTGGCCGTGAGTGTGAGGTGAGAGTGTTAGATTGTGAGTGGGCGTTAGTGTGAGTGTGAGTGGGCATGAGTGGGAGGTGAGTGGGCATGAGTCCAAGTGTGAGTAGGCATGAGTGTGAGTGCGAGTGGGCATGAGTGGATGTGAGTGGGCGTGAGTGCAAGTGTGAGTGGGTGTGAGTGGGAGGTGAGTGGGCATGAGTCGGAGTGTCAGTGGACCTTAGGGGAGGTTAGCGGGTGTCAGTGTTAAGTGAGAGCGTGAGTGCGAGTGTGAGTGGGCATGAGTGCAAGGTGAGTGGGCATGAGTGCGAGGTGAGTGGGTATGAGTGTGAGGTCAATGGGCATGAGTGAAAGTGTGAGGTTAGGGTGTGAGTGTGGGGTGAGTGGCCATAAGTGTGAGTTGAGAGCATGAGTCTGAGTGTGAGTGGGCATTTGTGTGTGTGTGAGTGGTTGTGAGAGGGAGGTGAGCATGTGTGTGTGTGAATGTGAGTGGGAGTGAGTGGGAGGTGAGTGGGCATGAGTCCGAGTGTGAGGTGAAGGCGTGAGTGCAAGTGTGAGTGGGCGTTATCAGGAGGAGAGTGGGTGTGAGTGTGAGGTGAAAGCATGAGTGCGAGTGTGAGTGGGCATGAGAGGGAGCTGAGTGAGCCTGAGCCCAAGTGGGAGTGTGTGTGAGTGCGAGTGTGAGTGGGCATCTGTGCGAGTGTGAGGTGAGTGCTTGAGTGAGATGTTAGTGGCTCTGAGTTTGAGGTGAGACCATGAGTCTGAGTGTGAGTGGGCGATAGTGTGTGTGTGAGTGTGTGTGATTGGGACGTGAGTGGGCATGAGTGTGAGTGTGAGTGGGCATGAGTTCCAGGCGAGTGGGCATGATTGGGATGTCCGAAGGTGAGGGCAAGTGTGAGCGGGCATGAGCGGGAAGTGAGTGAGCATGAGTGCAAGTGTGAGTGTATGTGAGTCACTGATGAGTGGGCGTCAGTGCGATGTGCATGGGTGTGAGTGCTAGGTGAGTGGTTGTGAGTGGGAGGTGAGTGGGCGTGAGTGCAAGTGTGAATGGGTGTGAGGTCTAGGTTAGTGTGCGTGAGTGCGAGTGTCAGGTGAGGGTATGAGTGTGAGGTGAGTGGCCATGTGAGGTGAGAGCGTGAGTCTGAGTGTGAGTGGGCAGTAGTGTGAGTGTGAGTGGGCATTAGTGGGAGGTGAGTGGGCAAGAGGGCGAGTGTTAGTGTGCACTAGTGTGTCAGTGGGCTTGAGAGGGGGGTGAGTGAGCATGAGTGGGAGTGTGAGTGAGTGGGAGTGGGAGGTGCATGGACATGAGTGTGAGGCAAGAGTGTGTGTGTGCGTGAGTCGGAAGTGTCTGGGCATCAGTGCATGTGGGCGTTAGTGTGCGGGTGAATGGGCATGAGTGGGTCATGTGTGGCTTTGTGTCAGGTTAGAGCATGAGAGTGAGTGTGAGTAGGTGTGAGTGGGAGGTGAGTGAGTGTGAGTGCGAGTGTGACTGGGCAACAGTGGGAGGTGAGTGGGCATGAGGGCGAGTGGGAGGAGAGGGCATGAGTGTGAGGTGAGCGGCCGTGAGTGTGAGGTGAGAGCATGAGTTGGAGTGTGATTGGGCATTAATGTGTGTGTGAGTGGGTGTGAATGGGAGATGACTGGGGGTGAGTGTGAGTGTGAGTGGGCATGAGTGGGAAGTAAGTGAGCATGAGTCCAAGTGTGAGTGGGCGTGAGTGTGATTGCCAGTGGGTGTGAGTGGGATGTGAGTGGGCGTGAGTGTGAATGTGAGTGGTTGTGAGTGCGAGGTGAGTGGGTGTGAATGAGAGTGTCAGTGGGCATTAGTGGGAGGTTAGTGCGTGTTAGTGTGAGGTGAGAGCAAGATTGCAAGTGTGAGTGGGCATGAGTGCGAGGTGAGTGGGTGTGAGTGTGAGTCCTAGTAGGCGTGAGTGCGATCTGAGTTGGCGTGAGTGGGAGGTGAGTGTGTGTCAGTGTGAAGTCAGTGGGCGTGAGTGTGAGTGTGAGTGTGCGTGGGTGGGAGTTGAGTCAGCATGAGTGCGAGTGCAAGTGGGCATTAGTGGAAGGTGAGTGGGCATGAGTGCGAGTGTGAGGAGAGGGCATGAGTGTGAGGTGAGTGGCCATGAGTGTGAGGTGAGAGCATGAGATTGACTGTGAGTGGGCATTACTGGGAGGTCAGTGGGCATGAGTGCAAGTGTAAGGAGAGGGCATGAGTGTGAGGTTAGTGGCCGTGAGTGTGAGCTGAGAGCATGAGTGCGAGTGTGAGTTGGTGTGAGTGGGAGGTGAGTGGTCATCAGGTCAAGTGTGAGTGGATGTGAGTGAGAGGGTGAGTGGGCGTGAGTGGGAGGTGAGTGGGAATGAGTGCAAGTGTGAGTGGGCATGATGGGAGATGAGTGAGCGTGAGTGTGAGTATGAGTGAGCGTTAGTGGGAGGTGAGTGGGCATCAGTTTGAGGTGAGAAGGTGAGTCCGAATGTGAGTGGGTGTTAGTGTGAGTGTGAGTGGGCGTGAGTGTGAGTATTAGTGGGCATTAGTGGGAGGTTAGTGGGCGTGAGTTGGAGGTGAGTGGGCATGTGAGGTGTGTCAGCATGAGTGTGTGTGAGTAGGTGTGAGTATGAGGTGACTGCGTGTGAGTGTTAGTGTGAGTGGACATGAGTATTAGTAGGCCCAAGTGGGAGGTGAGTGGGTGTGAGTGTGAGGTGAGTCAGTGGCAGTGAGTGTGAGTAGGCATGAGTACGAGGTGAGTGGGCGTGAGTGTGAGTGTGAGTTGGCGTGAGTGGGAGGTGAGTGAGCATTAGTGTGAGTGTCAGTGAGAGTCAGTGTGAGGGTGAGTGGGCTTGAGTGCAAGTGTTAGTGGGCATAATTGCGAATGTGAGATGGTTTGAGTGGGAGGTGGGTGGGTCTGAGTGTCAGGTGAGTGGGCATGAGAAGGTGGTGAGTGGGCGTCAGAGTGAGTGTGAGTTTGCGTGAGTACGAGTGTGAGTGGGCATGAGTGGGAGGTCAGTGAGTGTTAGTGCCAGTGTTACTGGGTGTGAGTGGGAGGTCAGTGGGCGTGAGTGAAAATGTCAGGTGAGGAAGTGAGTGTGAGGTGAGTGGGTGTGAGTGGGATGTGAGTGAGTGTGAGTGTGAGTTTGAGTAGGAGTCAGTGTGAGGGTGAGTGGGCATGAGTGGCAGGTGAGTGGGGATGAGTGTGAAGTCAGTGGGCGTGAGTGTGAGTTTGAGTGGGCATGAGTGGGAAATGAGCAGGCTTGATTGCAATGTGAGTGGGTGTGAGTGCGAGCTGAGTGGGCATCAGTGGGTCACAGTGGCGTGAGTGTGAGTGTCAGTGGGCATCAGTGCGAGGTGTGTAGGTGTGAGTGGTTGGTGAGTGGGTGTGAGTGAGAGTGTGAGTGGGCATGAGTGCAAAAATCAGTGGGCGTGAGTGGGAGGTGAGTTAGCATGAGTGTGAGTGGGCATGAGTGGGAGGTCAGTGGGTGTGTGTGTGAGGTGAGAGCGTGAGTCCGAGTGTGAGTGGGCCTTTGTGTGAGTGTGTGTGGGTGTGAGTGGGCGTGAGTGCACGTGTGAATGGACATTAATGAGTGTGAGTGGTGTGAGTGTGAGTGTGAGTGGACATGAGTGCGAGCGTGAGAGGACTTGAGTGGCAGGTGAGTCAGCATGAGTGTGAGGTGAGTCCACTTCAGGGCATGTGAGTAGATATGAGTACGAGGAGAGTGGGTGTGAGTGTCAGTGTGAGTGGGCGTGAGTGTGAGTGTTAGTGGACCTGAGTGGGAGGTGAGTGGGCGTGAGTGTCAGGTGAGTCAGTGTCAGTGGGCGTGAGTAGGCGTCAGTACGAGGTGAGTGGGCATGAGTGGGAGGTGAGTGAGCGTGAGTGCGAGTGTGAGTGGGCATGAGTGGGAGGTCAGTGAGCATTAGTGCCAGTGTTACTGGGCGTGAGTGGGAGGTGAGTGGGTGTGAGTGCAAGTGAAAGGTGAAGGCGTGACTGTGAGGTGAGTGGGCATGAATGGGGGTGAGTGGGCATGAGTGTGAGGTGAGTGGCCGTTAGTGAGGATGAGTGAGCATGAGTGCAAGTGTGAGTGAGCGTGAGTGGGAGGTGAGTGGGCGTGAATGCAAGTGTGAGTCGAGGGGGTGCATGTGAGGTGAGTGGCCATGAGTGAAAGGTCAGAGCATCAGTCCGAGTGTGAATGGGCATTAATGTGATAGTGAGCGGGTGTGAGTGGGAGGTGCATGAGCGTGAGTGCAAGTGTGAGTGGGCATGACTGTGAGAGGGTGTGATTGGGAGGTGAGGGGGCATGAGTGTGAAGTGAGAGCGTGAGTGTGAGTGTGAGTTGGTGTGAGTGTGAGTGGGCATGAGCGGGAGGTGACTGGGTGTGAGTGTGATATGAGAGCATGAGTGTGAGTGTGAGTGGGCATGTGTGGGAGGTGAGTGAACATAACTGCAAGTGTGAGTGGGCATGAGTAGGTGAGTCAGCGTTAGTGCTAGTGTGAGTGAGTGTGAGGGCATGGTGAGTGGGCCTGAGTGTGAGTGTGAGGTGATGATGTGAGTGTGACATGAGTGGCCATGAGTATGAGGTGAGAGCATGAGTGTGAGTGTGACTGGGCCTGAGTGGGTGGTGAGTGAGCATGAGTGTGAGTGTGCATGGGCGTGAGTCTGAGTGTGAGTGGGCGTGAGTCAGAGTGTGAGAGGGTGTGAGTAGGAGGTGAGTGGGAGTGAGTGGGTGTGAGTGGTGTGAGTGCGAGTGTGATTCGGCATGAGTGTGAAGTGAGTGGACATGAGTGCAAGGTGAGTGGGCGTGAGTGCGAGTGTGAGCTGCGGTCATGAGTTTCAGGTGAGTGGCCATGAGTGTGAGGTGAGTGGGCGTGAGTGGGAGATGAGTGGGTGTGAGTGTGAGTGTGAGTGGGCATCAGTGTCAGAGTGAGTGCACGTGAGTGAGAGATGAGTGGGCATGAGTGGGAGCTGAGGGGGTGAGTTCAAGGTGACTGGGCATGAGTGGGTGTCAGTGGGTGTGAGTGAGAGGTCAGAGCATGAGTCTTAGTGTGAGTGGGCATTAGTGCAAATGTGAGTGGGCATTAGTGCGAATATGAGTGGTGTGAGTGTGAGGTGAGTGGGCATGAATGCAAGTGTGAGATGAGGGTGTGAGTGCGAGTGTGAGTGGGTGTGAGTGTGAATGGGCATTAGTGGGTGGTGAGTGGGCGTGAGTGGGAGGTGAGAGCGTGAGTGCGAGTGTGATTGGGCATGAGTGAGAGGTGAGCAGGCTCGAGTGCAATGTGAGTGGGCATGAGTGGGAGGTGAGTGGGCATCAGTGGGTCAGAGTGGCATGAGTGTGAGTGTGAGTGTTCATCAGTGCAAGGTGAGTGGGTGTGGGTACTTGGTGAGTGGGCATGAGTGCGAGTGTGAGTGGGCATGAGTGCGAGTTTCAGTGGGCGTGAGTTGGAGGTGAGTTAGTGTGAGTGTAAGTGGACATGAGTGGGAGGTGAGTGAACATGAGTGCAAGTCTGATGTGAGGGCATGAGTGTGAGGTGACTGGCCATGAGTTTGAGGTGAGAACATAAGTCCGAGTGTGAGTGGTCCTTTGTGTGAGTGTGTGTGGGTGTGAATGGGAGGTGAGTGGGTGTCACTGCTAGTGTGAGTGGGCATTAATGTGAGACTAGGTGGGCGTGAGTCAGAGGTGAGTGAGCATCAGTGCATGTGTGAGTGGGCATAAGTGGGAGGTGAGTCAACGTGAGTGCGAGTGTGAGAGGGCGTGAGTGGGAGGTCAGGGAGCATGAGTGCCAGTGTGAACGAGTGTGAGTCAGATTTGAGTGGGCGTGAGTGCAATTGTGAGGTGAGGGCCTGATTGTGAGGTGAGTGGGCGTATGTGGGAGAGAGTCGATGTGAGTGTGAGTGTGAGTGGGTGTGAGTGGGAGGTTAGAGCGTCAGTGCGAGTGTGATTGGGCATGAGTGGGAGGTGAGTGGGCATGAGTGCAAGTGTGAATGTGTGTTAGTGGGAGATGAGTGGTCATGAGTGCGAGTGTGAGGTGAGTGGCCATGATTATGAGGTGAAAGCATGAGTCTGAGTGTGAGTGGGCATTAATGTGAGTGTGAGATGGCATGAGTGGGAGGTGAATGACAGTGCCAGTGGACGTGAGTGGGAGGTGAGTGGGCGTGAGTGCACATGTGAATGGACCTTAGTGGGTGTGAGTGGAGTAAGTGAGAGTGTGAGTGGACATGAGTGCGAGCATGAGATGGCATGAGTGGGAGGTGAGTGGGCGTGAGTGTGAGGTGAGTCGGCGTGAGTGCATGTGAGTAGGTGTGACTATGAGGTCAGTGGGCGTGAGTGTAAGTGTGAGTGGGCGTGAGTGTGAGTGTTAGTGGGCCTGAGTGGGAGGTGAATGGGCATGAGTGTGAGGTCAGTCAGTGGCAGTGGGTGTGAGGAGGTGAGAGTATAAGAGGAGAGGGCGTGAGTGGGAGGTGAGTAAGCATGTGTGCAAGTGTGAATGGGCGTGAGTGGGAGGTGAGTGGGCTTGAGAGAGTGGTGAGAGCTTGAGTGCGAGTGTGAGTGGGTGTCAGTGGGAGGTGAGTGTGCATAAGTGCGAGGTGAGTGAACGTGAATGTATTAGTGGGTGTGATTGCGAGTGTCAGTTGGTGTGAGTGGGAGATGGGTGGGCCTGAGTGCCAGTTCAGTGGGCATGAGTGGGTGGAGTGGGCATCAGAGTGAGTGTCAGTGGGCGTGAGTGCCAGTGTTACTGGGCATGAATGGGAGGTGAGTGGCCGTGAGTGCAAGTGTCAGGTGAAGAGGTGATTGTGAGGTGAATGGGCGTGAGTGGGGGTGAGTGGGCATGAGTACGAGTGTCAGTGGGCATGAGTGCGAGTGTTAGTGGACAGGAGTGGGAGGTGACTGAGCATGAGTGCGAGTGTGAGTGAGCATGAGTGGGAGGTGAGTGGGCGTGAGTGCAAGTGTGACTTGAGGGCGTGTGTGTGAGGTGAGTGGCCATGAGTGTGAGGTCAGAGCATGAGTCTGAGTGTGAGTGGCCATTTTTGAGATAGTGAGTGGGTGTGAGTGGGAGGTCAGTGAGCATTAGTGTGAGAGGGAGTGGGTGTGAGTGTGAGTGGGCATGAGTGGGAGGATAGTGGGTGTCAGTGTGAGGTGAGAGCGTGAGTGTGAGGTGAGTGGGCATGAGTGCCCGGTGAGTGGGCGTGAGTGCAAGTGTGAGTGGGCATTAGTGTGAAGTGAGTGGGCATGAGTGCACTTGTCAGGTGAGGGTGTGAGTGCTAGTGTCAGAGGCTATTAGTGTGAGGTTAGAGCGTCAGTGCGAGTGTGATTGGGCATGAGTGGGAGGTGAGTGGGCATGAGTGCAAGTGTGAAAGTGTGTTAGTGGGAGGTGAGTGGTCATGAGTGCAAGTGTGTGGGCGCTAATGGGAGGTGAGGGGGAAAGAGTGCGAGGTGAGTGGGCATGAGTGGGTGTGAGTGGGCATGAGTCCGAGTGTGAATGGGCATGAGTGTGACTGTGAGTGGGTGTGAGTCAGGAGAGAGCAGGCATGATTGCAATGTGAGTGGGCATGAGTGTGAGGTGAGTGGGTGTGAATGGGTGTGAGTCTCATGAGTGCGAGTATGAGTGGGCATGAGTGCGAAGTGAGTGGGTGTGAATGGGCATCAGTGGACTTGATTTGCGAGAGTGTGAGTGTGAGTGGGTGTGAGTGCGAGTGTTAGTGGGCATTAGTGGGAGGATAGTGGGTGTCAGTGTGAGGTGAGAGCGTGAGTGCAAGGTGAGTGGGCGTGAGTGCAAGTGTGAGTGGGCATTAGTGTGAGGTGAGTGGGCATGAGTGTGCGTGTCAGGTGAGGGTGTCAGTGCGAGTGTCAGAGGCTATTAGTGTGAAGTTAGAGCGTCAGTGCGAGTGTGATTGGGCATGAGTGGGAGGTTAGTGGGCATGAGTGCAAGTGTGAAAGTGTGTTAGTGGGAGGTGAGTGGTCATGAGTGCGAGTGTGAGGTGAGTGGCCATGATTATGAGGTGAGAGCATGAGTCCGAGTGTGAGTGGGCGTTAATGTGAGTGTGAGATGGCGTGAGTGGGAGGTGAGTGGGCATGAGTGCGAGTGTGAGGTGAGGCATGAGTGGGAGTGAGTGTGAGTGTCAGTTGGTGTTAATGTGGGAGTAAGTGAGTGTAAGTGGGAGTGGAGTGAGCATGAGCGGGTGTGTGATTAGGCATTAGTGTGAGTGGGCATGAGTGGTAGGTGAGTGGGTGTGAGTGGGTTTGAGTTGCGTGAGTGTGAGTGGGTATGAGTTGGTGGTGTGTGGGCGTGAGTGTGGTGTGATTGGGCTTGAGTGCGAGGTGAGTGGGCATGAGTGGGTGGAGAGTGAGCATCAGTGCGAGTGTGAGTGGGCATGAGTGTGAGTGGGAGTGGGAGTGATTGTGAAGTCAGTGAGTGTGAGTACAAGTGTGAGTGGGCGTTAGTGGGAGGTGAGTGGGCATGAGTGCGAGTGTGAGATGAGGTGTGAGTTGGAGGTGAGTGCACGTGAGTGGGAGGTGAGTGGGAGTGAGTGCTAGTGTGAGTGGGCATTAGTGTGAGTGTGAGTGAGCATCAGTGGGAGGTGAGTTAGCGAGAGTGCAGATGTGAGTGGGCATCATTGTGAGTGTGAGTGGGCATGAGTGGCAGGTGAGTTGGCATGAGTGTGAGGCCTGTGGGCGTGAGTGGGAGTTTGGGTGAACGTGAATGGGAGGTGAGTCAGAGTGAGTGTGAGTGTGAGTGGGAGTGTGTGCGAGGTGAGTGGGTGTGAGTGCGAGTGTGAGGTGAGGCCATAAGTATGAGTGTGACAGGGCATGAGTGTGAGGTTACAGCGTGAGTGTGAGAGTGAGTGGGTGTGAGACGGGGTGAGTGGTCGTGAGTCCGAGGTGAGTGGGCATGAGTGCTAATATGAGTGGGCCTGTGTGGGAGGTGAGTGGGCGTGAGTCGAGATGAGTGGGCATGAGTTGGTTGGAGTAGCGTGAGTGTGATGGTCAGTCAGCAGGAGTGAGAGGTGAGTGGGCATGAGAGTGAGTGTGAGTGGGCATGAGTGGGAGGGGAGTGAGAGAGAGTGGAATGGTAGTAGCCATGAGTGTGAGGTGAGAATTTGAGCTCGAGTGTGACTCAGTGTTAGGGGTGTGTGTGAGCAACAGTGTGAGTGTGAGTGGGCATGAGTCGGGGGTGAGTGGGAGTGAGCAAGAGGTGAATTGGCGTGAGTGGGTGTGAGTATGCATGAGTGAGAAATGAGTAGGCATGAGTCCGAGTGTCAGTGGGCATTAGTGGGAGGTTAGTGGGTGTCCGTTGGGGTGAGAGGGTGAGTGCGAGTGTGAGTGGGCATGAGTGCGAGGTCAGTGAGCGTTAGTGCCAGTGTTACTGCGCATGAGTGGGAGGTGAGTGGGTGTGAGTGAGAGGTGACTGGGCATGAGTGGGCATGAGTGGGCATGAGTGAGAGGTGAGTGGGCATGAGTCCGAGTGTTAGTGACCATGAGTTAGAATGTGAGAGGGCATGTGTGGGAGGTAAGCAGTCATGAGTGCAAGGTGAGTGGGCTTCAATCTGAGTGTGAGTGGGCGTGAGTGTGAGTGTGAGTGAGCGTGAGTGTGGGGTGAGTGGGCATGAGTGCAATGTGTGTGGGCATGAGTGTGTGGTGAGTGGGAATGAGTGGGTGTGAGTGGCATGAGTGCAACGTGAGTGGGCATCAATGCAAGTGTGAGTGGGTGTGAGTGCAATTCTGAATGGGCGTGAGTGGGGGGTGAGCAGGCGTGAGTGCAAGTGTGAGTGGGCATGAGTGCCAGTGTGAATGGGCATGAGAGAGAGCTGAGTGGGCGTGAGTGGGAGTTGAGTCAGCATGAGTACAAGTGTGAGTGGGCATGAGTGTGAGTGTGAGTGGGTGTGAGTGGGAGGTGAGCAGGTGTGAGTGTGGTGTCAGTGGGCGTGAGTGTGAGGTGACTGGGTGAGTGGGTTTGAGTTGCATGAGTGTAAGTGTGAGGGTGAGTCAGCATGAATGCGAATGTGAGTGGGCGTCAGAGGGAGGTGAGAGTGCGTGAGTGAGATGTGAGTGGGAGGTGAATGAGCGTGAGTGCGAGTGTGAGTGAGTGTTAGTGCAAGTGTGAGTGGGCATCAGTGGGAGGTGAGAGGGCGTGAGTGTGATGTGAGTAGTAGTGAGTGTAAGATGAGTGGGATTGAGAGGGTGTGAGTGGGGTGAGAGGGAGTGTGAGTGGACATGAGTCCGAGGTGAGCGGGTGTGAGTGGGAGGTGAGAGCGTGAGTCTGAGTGAGAGTGGGCATTAGTGTGAGTGTGAGTGGGCATGAGTGGGAGGTGAGTGGGCATGACTGTGAGGTGAGGTCCTGAGTGCGGGTGTGAATGGGCCTGAGACCGAGTGTAAGTGGGTGTGAGTGAGAGTGTGAGAGGGTGTGAGTGGGAGGTGAGTGGGCATTAGGGCAAGGTGAGTGGGCGTGAGTGCCAGTGTGAGTGGGTGTCAGTGCGAGTGTGAATGGGCGAGAGTGGGAGGTGAGTCAGTGTGAGTGTGAGTGTGAGTCGGCATGAGTGCAAGGTGAGTGGATGTGATGGCGAGGTGAGCATGAGTGCGTGTGTCAGTGTGCATTAGTGTTAGGTGAGTGGCCATGTGAGGTCAGAGCATGAGTCTGTGAGTGGGTGTTATTGTGGGTGTGAGTGGGTGCAAGTGGGAGGTGAGTGGGCATGAGTGCGAGTTTGAGGTTAGGGCATGAGTGCGAGGAGAGTGGCCATGAGTGTTAGGTGAGAGCGTGAGTCCGAGTGTGAGTGGACGTTAGTGTTAGTGTGGGTGGGCTTGAGTGGGAGGTTATTGGGCATGAGTGCAAGTGTGAATGGGCATTAGTGGGAGGTGAGTGGGTGTGAGTGCGAGTGTGGGGTGATGACGTGAGTGTGAGATGAGTGGCCATGAGTGTGAGGTGAGAGTGTGAGTCTGAGGGTGAGTGGCCATGAGTAGAAGGTGAGTGGGCATGAGTGCAAGTGTCAGTGGGCGTTAGTGGGAAGATAGTGGGTGTAAGTGTGAAGAGAGAGTGTGAGTGTGAGGTGAGTGGGCATGAGTGGGAGGTGAGTGGGCGTGAGTGTGAGTGTTAATGGGTGCTAGGGGGAGGATAGTGGGTGTCAGTGTGAGGTGAGAGCGTGAGTGTGAGGTGAGTGGGCGTGAGTGCCAGATGAGTGGGCTTGAGTGCAAGTGTGAGCTGGCATTAATGTGAGGTGAGTGGGCATGAGTGCGCATGTCAGCTGAGGGTGTGAGTGTGAGTGTCAGAGGGCATTAGTGTGAGGTTAGAGCATGAGTGCAAGTGTGATTGGGCATGAGTGGGAGGTGAGTGGACATGAGTGCAAGTGTGATTGTGTGTTAGTGTGAGATGAGTGGCCGTGATTATGAGGTGAGAGCATGAGTCCGAGTGTGAGTGGGCATTAGTGTGAGTGTGAGATGGCTTGAGTGGGAGGTAAATGCGAGTGTCAGTGGACGTGAATGGGAGGTGTGAGTGTGAGTTTGAGTGGGCATTAGTGTGAGAGTGAGTGAGCGTCAGTGGAAGGTGAGTTAGTGAGAGTGCGAGTGTGAGTGGGCATCAGTGTTAGTGTGAGTGGGCATGAGTGGCAGGTGAGTCGGCGTGTGAGGTCCATGGGCATGAGTGCGAGTTTGGCTGGGCATGAGTGGGAGGTGAGTCAGAGTGAGTGCAAGTGTGAGTGGGAATGTGTGCAAGGTGAGTGAGTGTGAGTGCAAGTGTTAGGTGAGGCCGTAAATGTGAGTGTGACAGGGCATGAGTGTGAGGTTATAGTGTGAGTGTGAGAGTGAGTGGGCGTGAGGCAGGGTGAGTGGGCATGAGTGTGAGGTGAGTGGGCATGAGTGCAAATATGAGTGGGCGTGTGTGGGAGTTGAGTGGGCGTGAGTCGAGGTGAGTGGGCGTGAGTTGGTTGGAGTAGCGTGAGTGTGACTGTGAGTGGGAAGGAGTGCGAGGTGAGTGGGTGTGAGTGGGAGGTGAGTGGGCATGAGTGGGAGGTGAGTGAGCGTGAGTTCGAGTGTGAAGTGAAGGCATGAGTGCGAGTGTGAGTGGGCATTAGTGGGTGGTTAGTGGGCATGAGAACGAGTGTTAGTTGAGAGCATGAGTGTGAAATGTGTGGCCGTGAGTGTGAGGTGAGAGCGTGAGTCTGAGTGTGAGTGGGCGTGACTCTGTGTGTGTGGGCATCAGTCGGAGGTCAGTGGGCGTGAGTGCAAGTGTGAGTGGGCATGAGTGGGAGATCAGTGAGTGTGATTGCTAGTGTGAGTGGGCGTGAGTGGGAGTTTGAGTGGGCGTGAGTGGGAGGTCAGTGAGAGTGATTGCCATTGTCAGTTGTTGTGAGTGGGAGGTGAGTGGGCGTGAGTGCGAGTGTGAGGTGAGGGCATGAGTGTGGGGTTAGTGGCTGTGAGTGTGAGGTGAGAGCGTGAGTCCGAGTGTGAATGGGCGTTAGTGTGAGTGTGAGTGGGCGTGAGTGGGAATGAGTGCGAGTGCGAGTGGGCATTATTGCGAGTGTGATTGGGCGTGAAAAGGAGGTGAGTGAGTGTGAGTGTGAGTGTGAGTTGTCGTGAGTGTGAGTGTGAGTCAGTGTGAGTGTTAGGTGAGTGGGTGTGAGTGGGAGGTGAGTGTGAGTACAAGTGTGAGTGGCCATAGGTGCGAGTGTGACTGGGCATGAGTGGGACATGAGTGAGCGTGAGTGCAAGTGTGACTGAGTGTCAGAGTGAGTTGAGTGGGCGTGAGTGCAAGTGTAAGGTGAGGGCGTGAGTGTGATGTCACAGTTAGTCTCTGCGGGGCCGGCCTGGTGGATGTTATGGAGAGGGTCACTGCCAGAGGGCTCTGTGGTTGCGGGCCTCTCGACTCCCTCTCCCTCCTCCCTCCCTCCCTCCCTCCCTTCCTCACTACGTGGTTGAAGGTGGGACTTTATTTTTTCCTCCCACCCTCCGACCGCTCTCTCACATGCTCACGCGCTTGTGCCTCTGCCAGTGTGGTGCGTAAACACCATGGTGCACGGGGCTGACAAGATGTCCCCTTCACACTTAGTCTCTGTGGGGCCGGCCTCGTCAACGCTATGGAGGGGGTCACGACCAGAGGGCTCTGCATTTGCAGACTTCTCAACTCCCCGTCTCTCCCTTCCTCACTATGTTGCCAAAGGTTTGACTTTTTTTTCACTGCCCCTCCCCCCTACCTTCTTGCTCAATCACGCTGCCGCTGGTGCCATGCCAGAATGCCATTGTGCTGCACCATACACCGTGGGCACGATGTCAGTAATGCACGTGCCATGCACTGCATGGGACAGGCACATACTGCATGTTCTGTGCACTGTGTGTGACACGCGCCAACCATGCAATCTGCACACTGTTCATCAAACATGCATAACGTGCATTCTGTGCACCACGTGCAAAATGCGCATACTAGGCGATCAGGACTCTGAGCATGATAGGCACATACCACGTGCTCTGGGCACCATGCACCACATGCCCATAATGCACACTCCGTATACCCGGCGCCACCAGTCCATGCCACATACTCCGTGCACTGTGAGCAACAGGCGCAGTCCATGCGCTTAGCCCATCACATGCAACAGACGCATATGACACAATCCACGCACCATGAGCCACACACGCATAACATGTGTTCTGTGCGCCGTAGACAACAGGTGCATACATGCAATCTGCACACTGAGTACCGCCCACCACGGTGAAACATGCATAATTCACCCTCCGTGTACTGCATGGGACATGTGCATGGTGCATGCTCTGCGCACCCCATGCGACATGTGCATAATGACTGCACCACGCACGATGCATGACATGCACATACCAAACGATCCACACACCGTGTGCCACATGCGCATCATGCATGTCCCACGCCCCACATGCAACATGCGCATAGCACATGCTCCATGCACTGAGAACCACACACCATGGGCAACACGTGCAAAACACACCCTCCACGCACTGCATGGGATGCGCCCATACTGCATGCACTGTGCACCACGTGTGACATGTGCATAAAACGTGATCCATACCCGGTGCACCAAACACGCATGATGCTCATCCCACGTACCAGGTGCTACACTTGCATACCACATGATGCATGCACTCAGCATGACATGTGCATACCACACACAGCACACCGTGGGCAGCACGCACATCACGCATGACCCATGCACTGCATGGGACCCGCGCATACTGTGCGCTCTGTGCACGGTGCGCCACAGGCTCATACCATGCAATCCGCGCACCATGCGCCAAACATGCATATGGTGCATTCCGTGCACTGCATGCCAAAAAAGCATACCAAGTGATGGGCACACCAAGCACGATAGGCACATACCGCGTGCTCAGGACACCACACATGACACGCGCATAATGTGCACTCCGTGTGTAATATGCAACCGGACCATACTGCCTGCTCTGTGCACCGAGCATGACAGGCACATACCGCACATTCAGCGCACCTCACACTATATGCAGATACCACACGCTCCACAAACCCTAACACCAACCCCAACGCCAACCTGAACTGCTAGGCTTATCACCGACCCTGACACCATTACGCTCACCCTAACACATACCCATACCCTGACTCCAACCCCGATCCAAACCCTGATTCTTGCCCTGACCCTGACCCTAACGCCAAACCCGAACCCCTCACCCTAACCCCTAACCCTAACCAAGCCTAACCACCCTACCCTAACACACACTACCCTAACCCTAACCCTACCCTAAACTTAACATTATCCTTACCCGAACCTGAAAACTAACACTAACCCCACCACCAACCACAACCCCCACCCTATTGCTACCGCTAACCCTAACCCTACCCTAAACATAATCCTCACCCCTAACCCTTACCCAACCCTAACCCTAGGGGTACTACCTTAACCCTAAGGTTTAAACCTAAACCTAAGACTACCCCAACCCCAACCCTATCCCCCAAACATAACTGTAACCCTAGCCCTAAACCTACCCTTACCCTTACGCTTACCCTAACCCTAACCCTAATACCAACCCTACCCTACCCTAACCGTAACTTCAACCTCAAACCCTAACCCTCAGCCTAACCCAACACTCTAACCCTAACCCTAACCCTTAACTCTAACTTGTAATGCTAATCCTAACACCAACCCCAATCCCAAAATCCCACCACTAACCCTAACCCTAATCCGAAACCCTAACCCTAACGCTAACACCTAACCCTAACCCAAACCCCAACCCTCCCATTCCTAACCCTAATCCTAACCCTATACCTAACCCAAACCCCAAAGCCGACCCTGACCCCGACCTTGACCCTAATCCATAACCCAAACCCCTAACCATTAACCCTAACCCTAATCTCCAACCCTAACCCTAACCCTAACCATACTGTATGCCACATGTGCATAACGAGCGTTTTGCGCAGTGCGTGCAACATGCGAATAGCACACTTTCTGCACACCGACCGTGACACACACATACCACACACAGCACACCACATGCAACATGTGAATATAGAGTGCTACATGCACCGCTCGCAACATGTGCATATCACCTGTCCATGAAACAGTGTGCTACACGAGGATACCAGGCACCACACACCACTTATGAAATGCACATAACGTACCCTTCGAGGACCACATGTTACACACGCACACCGCGTGTTCCATGTGCTGCGTGTTGCAGGTGCATACCATGCATTCTGTGCACCATGCCCGACACATGCATACTGCATGCACCGCCCACCACGTGCTGCCCGCGCATACCCCAAGCTCCGCGCACCACGTGACACATGCGCATACACGGGATCCGTGCACCGAGTGCCGCACACCACAGGCGACACCTGCATTACCCATGCACCGTGCACTGTGTGGGACAAGCGCATACTGCATGCTCTGTGCACTGCGTGTGATATGCACATACCACATGATCCTCGCACCATGCACCAAACACGCATAATGCCCACCCTGCGCACCGTGAGTGAAAAGTGCTTGCCACGCACCGTGCACCGAGCGCCAGATGTGCATACCACACACCACTCTCCAAGCGTAACACACACACCACACTCCATGTGCTGTGTGTGACCAGACCATACCGTGTGCTCTGTGCATCCCGTGTGACAGGCACACACAGCACGGTCCACGCACCGCAAATGACATCCATGCACCATGTGCCACACACACAAAACACGCGACCCGTGCATTGTGTGCCACAAGCACATAACGCACATTGCACACAATGCGTGCAACATGCGCATACCACATGATCTGCAAACCGAGCACGACATGCGCATAACGCGCACCATACAGCGTGGACAAAACATGAATAATGTACACTCCATGCACGGCATGGGACACGCACCTACCATGTGCTCTGTGCACTGTGTGTGACACCCGCCTACCATATGATCCACACACTCTTTGCCAAACATGCATAATGTGCATTCCATGAACTGTGTGCAAAATGTGCATATCAGGTGATTAGGACTACAAGCGTGATAGGCACATACCGCACATTCGGTGCACCATGCGTGACATGCCCATAATGCACGCTCCACATACCGTGCACCACTGGTTCATACCATGTGCTCCACGCACTGCGATCAAGAGGTGCATACCGTGCGCTCAGTCCACCATGTGCAACACACGCATGTCACACGAACTGCGCACCATGTGCCGCACACTCACAATGCGCGTTCTGTGTGCCTTGTGCAACACGCACATACACGTGATCTGCCCACCGAGCACGACACGTGCATACTGCACACCGCACACAGTGGGCGGCATGCACATAATGCATGTTCCATTTGCTTCGTGGGACAAACCCATACTGCACTCTCTGGCACCGCGTGCGACATGCGCATACCATGTTTTCTGCAAACCATGCACCAAACATGCATAACGTGTGCAGCGTGCACCGTGAACGAAATGTGATTGCCACACACCGCGCACTGCATATGACATGCACATACTGACTGCACCAGACAATGATGCAGGACACATGCTTAACGCATGCTCTGCACACCAACTGTGACATGCATATAGCGCACACCACACTCCACACACAACATGCACATACTGTGCACTCCACATATCATGCACAACCGGATCATACTGCATGCTCCATGCACCGTGCACAAAAGGTGCATAATGCTCACACTGTGCACTGTGCGCAACAGGCACATACCACGCCGTGCGCACACCTCGCATGACTCACTCTTAATGCATGTTCCATCACTGTGCGTGACGTGTGCATAAAATGCGATCCATACCCCGTGCACCAAACATGCATGACGTGCATTCTGCATACCTTGTGCTACATGTACATACCACATGATACACACACTGAGCATGACATGTGCAAACCATGCACCGCACACTGTGGGCAACACACACATCATGCACAATCCACACACTGCGTGCAACACGTGCATACTATATGATCTGCAAACCGAGCACGACATGCGCATAATACACACTATACAGCGTGGGCAACACGTGAATAATGTACGCCCCATGCACTGTGTGGGACATGCACCTACCATGTGCTTTGTGCACTGTGTGTGACACCTGCCTACCACACGATCCACACACTGTTTGCCAAACATGCATAACGTGCATTCCATGCACTGCATGCAAAATGCACATACCAGGTGGTCAGGACTATAAGCGCGATAGGCACATACCACGTGCTCGGTGCACCACGCGCAAAACACCCATAATGCATGCTCCGTGTACTGTGCACCACTGGTCCATACCACGTGCTCTGCACACCGCGATCAAGAGGTGCATACTGCGTGCTCAGTCCACCACGTGCGACACACACGTATCACACGAACCATGCACTCTGTGCCGCATGCTCATAACGTGCATTCTGTGCACCATGTGCAACACACACATACATGTGATTTGCCCACTGAGCATGACACGTGCATACCGCGCACTGCACACAGTGGGCAACATGCGCATAACACATGTTCCATTTGCTTTGTGGTACACACCCATATTGCACACTCTGGCACCGCATGTGACACGTGCATACCACATGATCTGCAAACCATGCACCAAACATGCATAATGTGTGCAGCGCGCACCATGAATGAAATGTGATTGCCGCGCACCACGCACTGCGTACGACATGCACATACTGACTGCACCAGACAACGATGCGTGACACACACTTAACACACGCTCCGTGCACCGAACATGACATGCGTATAGCGCACACCACATTCTGCATGCAACAGGCACATACTGTGCACTACGCATATCATGCGCGACTGGAGCATACTGCATGCTCCATGCACCGTGCACAACAGGCGCATACCACGCCATGCATGCACCTCACGTGACTGGCTCTTAATGCAGGTTCCATCACCATGTGTGACATGTGCATAAAATGTGATCCATACACCGTGAGCCAAACACACATGATGCGCATTCTGCATAACGTGTGCTACATGTGCATACCACATGATGCATGCACTGAGCATGACATGCGCAACCATGCACCGCACACCGTGGGCAACACACACATCACGCACAATCCATGTACTGCGTGGGACACGCGCATACCGTGTGCTCCACGCACAGTGAGCCACAGGCACATACCATGTGATCCACACACCATGCACCAAACACGCAAACAGGCAATCCGTGCACCGCATTCCAAATGTGCATACCACATGATCCACGCACCGAGGGTGACAGGCACATACCACATGCTCGGCACACCACACATGACACGCGCATAATGCACATTCCGTGTAAAATAGGCAACCAGACCATACCATCTGCTCTGTGCACTGTGCATGACAGGTACATACCACATGCTCAGTGCACCTCACGCTACATGCGTATACAACACGCTCTGCACACCCTATCACCAACCCTAATGCCAACCCCAACCGCTAGGCCTACCACTGACCGTGACACTTACCCTTACCTTACCCTGACCCCAACCGCGACCCCGAACTGGAACACAACCACTAACACCAACCCGCAAAACTAACCGCAAACCCCAACACTAACCCTAACCTGCTGGGAGTTAGCTATGCTCCCCGCAAGGAGGTTTTTTTCTTCTGATTAGGTCTCTCAGGCAGTGGTCATCGCAAAGGATGAAAAAATAGTAGGAAACAGAAATAAAAGTAAAATAATGATAATAATACACAGAGCCAAACATATAGTTTATAAAGTAAAGGTTTATGAAAATAGATAAAAAGAGAGTATCCCGATGGATATATTTCTTCCCACATAAAATATATCCCTGACTGAAACATCACACAGGTATTTTATAGGGTAGATACAGGCTCCCATTGCCAAGGGTAACAGGATTTACATACTAACAGGCAGTTTTCTTTAGGGTCAAAGTCTCCTAAAAGGCTACTACAGATCCTTTAACTAACTCTAACTAGGGGAACAATGAGTTATAAAACCTTCTTGGGGCAAACTTCTAAGTTTTATGATAGGGCCATTATTTTAGCAAAAAACAGAGACATCTTGGCTCCGGTGATTGTGTCCTTGGAGACAGAGATGATCCCAGAAGTCAACATGGGCTGTGCTTTGTGTTAATTACTTTAACCGCATGGTTCCTGCCTGGGCCTGGCTTGGGCATTAGCATATCTATCTCATCAACTCTCATCTCCGGGGGTCTACACCTGTCAGCTCCGGCAAACTTTTGGTTTTATGGGAGAGCCCTGCCTTGTCTTTCAAAACAGGTGAGAACCATAGGCCCAGTTTACAGCTGTCTCTTTGAAGTGCAGCTATTACTGACCAATGAGACGCCCTCCTGAGACAAGACAGATTTTGTACTAACACATTTATTTTTTCTGTAAGGAAAAGCCTTATTTCACTTCTAAAATCAAATCTTGTCTGCAGAAATATAGGTGGAATTTCTGTAACTCAGTATAATTAGGCTAAACACTAACCCTTAAACCTAAACCTAATCCTACTCTACCTCCGACCCTAAACCTACCCTAACCCTAAACCTAGACCAAGCCATAACCCTAAATCTAACCCTAACCCCAACGCAACCCTACCCTTACCCAACACTAACCCTAATCCCAAAATCAACACAAACCCTAACACTAAACCCTAACACTAATCCTACCCTAACCCTAACCCTTACCATACCCCTACCCTACCGTTACACTACCCTACCCTAATGGTAACCCTATCCCTAACCCTAACCCTAAACGCAATCCCAACTCCAAGCACTAACGCTAACCCTAACACATTAACATCCTGCCCCTACCCTGATTCTAAACCTAAACCTAAACCTACCCTTACCCGTACCCCTAACCCTACCATAACCCTAACCCTAACCCTAACACCAACCCTGCCCTACCCTACACTAACCCTAACCCCAACCCCTAACCTTAAACCCAACCCCAACACCAACACTAACCCTAACCCTAATCCCAAACTGTAACAATAACACTAACCCTTAACACTAACACTAACACGAACCCCAACCCCTAACCCTAATGCTGTCCTTCACTCTAACATCTAAACCCAAGCCCAACCTCGACCCTCACCCTTGCCTTGATCCTGACCCTAACCCCAAACCTGAACCCCTCACCCTAACCTCTAACCCCTAACCAAGCATACACACCCTACCCTAACTTACCCTACACTAACCCTAACCCTACCCTAACCTTAAACTTACCCTTACCCAAACCCGAAACTTAACACTAACACCACCACTGACCCCAACCTCCATCCTATCACTACCGCTAACCCTAACCCTACCCTAAACATAACCCTCAACCCTGACCCTAACCCAACCCTACCCTACCCTACCTTAACCCTAAACCATAAACCTTAACCTAAGACTACCCCTACCCCAACCCCACCCTAACCTCCAAACATAACTGTAACCCTAGCCCTAAACCTACCCTATCCTTACCCTTACTCTAACCCTAACCCTAAGCACAACCCCAAACCCTAACCCTCAACCTAACCCCCTAACACCCTAACACTAACCATAACCCCTAACCCTAACTTCTAATGCTAACCCTAACACCAACCCCAATCCCCAAATCCTACCCCCTAAACCTAACCTTAACCCGAAATCCTAACCCTAACGCTAACACCTAACCCTAACCGGAATCTCAGCCCACCCACCCCAACCCTAATCCTAACCCTATACCTAACCCAAACCCCAAAGCCGACCCTGACCCCGACCCTCACCCTAACCCATAACCCAAACCCCTAACCCCTAACCCTAACCCTAATCTCTAACACTAACCCTAACCATGCCGTGTGCCACATGTGCATAACAAGCGTTTTGCGCACCGCGTGCAACACATGATTAGCACACAATCCTCCCACTGAGCACAAAACGCACATACCACACACAGCACACCACATGCAACATGCAAATACAGAGCACTACACACACCGCTTGCAACATGCGCATATCGCCTGTCCAGCAAACAGTGCGCTACACGCGGATACCAGGCACCGCACACCACGTGTGAAACATGCATAATGCACCCTTCAAAGACCACGTGTGACACATGCACAGCACGTGTTCCACACGCTGCATGCTGCGTGTGCATACCACACATTCCATGCACCGCGCCCAACACACGCATACCGCATGCGCCGCCCACCACGTGCTGCCCACGCATACCCCAAGCTCCGTGCAGCACATGCCACGTGCGAATACACGGGATCTGTGCACCGAGTGTTGCACACCACAGGTGACACGTGAATAATGCACGCACCATGCACTTCATGGGACAGGTTCATATCGCAACTCCACGCACTGCGTGAGATACACACATACCACATGATCCTTGCACCATGCACCAAACATGCATAATGCCCACACCATGCAGCATGAATGAAACGCACTTGCCACGCACCATGCACCGAGCACCACACGTGCATACTGCACACCACTGTCCGAGCGCAACACACGCTTACTGCACACTCCGCTTACTGTGCATGACCAGAGCATACCACATGCTCTGTGGACCCCATGTGACAGGCACACACAGCATGGTCTGTGCACCGTGAACAACATCCATGCACCATGTGCCACACATGCATAACACACGTCCCATGCACTGTGTGCAATATGCACATACCACGTGATCTGGGCGTGGCATGTGACATGCGCATACTGTGTGCCACACCCTGCAGATGACACATGTATGACACACACTCCACACACTACGTGGGACACGCACATACCATGTGATCCATGCACAGTGTGCCACGTGTGCATAACTCACATTCTGCATGTGCAACACGTGCATCCACATCATCTGCACACCGAGCACCGCACACTGTGGACAACACGTGCATAATGCATGATCTGAGCACTGCATGGGACATGCGCATACCGCATGACCTGTGCACCACATGAGACATGCACATACCACATGATCCTCGCACAATGCACCAAACACACATAAGGTGCACACTGAGCCCCATGAACCAAATGGACTTACCGCAGAACACGTACTGTGAGTCACATGCGCATACTGACTGCACCACGCACCATGCGTGACGTGTGCATAACGCATGCTCCATGCACCAAGAGCGACATGTGCATACAGCAAGCTGCTCTCCGTGCACAACATGCACTTAATGCACACTGCGTGTACCATGCGTGACCATAGCATACCACGTGGTCTGTGCACCACGCACAACAGGCACATATCACATGCTCAGCACAACACGTGTGACACATGCATACCACGTGATCTGCGTACTGTGCACCACACACACATAACACACGTTCCATACACCGTGTGCAACACCCACAAACCACGTGATCCATGCACTGTGTGCCACAAGCACATAACGCACATTGCATGCACCGCATGCAACATGTGCATACCACGTGATCCATGAGCCGAGCACGACATGCACATAACATGCACCATACAGCGTGGGCAACACGTGAATAATGTACGCCCCATGCACTGTGTGGGACAAGAACCTACCATGTTCTCTGTGCACTGTGTGTGACACACGCCTACCATGCAATCTGCATACTGTTCGCCAAACATGCATAATGTACATTCTGTGCACCGCATGCAAAATGCACATACCAGGTGATCAGGACTACAAGTGCGATAGGCACATACCGCGCGCTCGGTACACCATGAGCGACACACCCATAATGCATGCTCCGTGTACCGTGTGCCACCGGGCCATATGATGTGCTCCATGAACTGCGAGCAAAAAGCACATACCGTGGGCTCAGGACCACCACGTGCGACAAATGCATATCACACGATCCGCGCACCATGTGGCACACGCTCTTAATGCACATTGTGTGCACCATGTGCAACATGCACATACATGTGATCCACCCACTCAGCATGACATGCACATACCACACACATCACACCATGGGTGACATGCGCATAACGCATGCTCCATTTTCTTCATGGGACACGCCCATACCACATGCTCTTGTACCGCGTGCGACACGCGCATACCACCTGATCTGTGAACCATGCATCAAACATGCATAACCTGTGCAGCGCACACTGTGAACAAAACGTGCTTGCCGTGCACCACGCACTGCGTATGACATGCACATACCAACTGCACTACACAACGATGTGGGACACACGCTTAATGCACGCTCTGCACCCCGACCATGACACATATAGCACACACCACACTCCACACTCAACACGCACATACTCTGTACTCTGCATATCATGGACGACCTGAGCATACCACATGCTCCACGCACCATGCACAGCAGGCACAAAACACGCACACAGCGCACAGTGCACAACAGGCCATACCAAGCTGTGCACAGACCTTGCATGACCGGCTCATAATGTACGTTCTGCCACCATGCGTGACATGTGCATAAAATGCGATCCATACCCCATGCACCAAACACACATGACATGCCTCCCGCGTACCATGTGCAACAACGTGATGTGTGCACTGAGCATGACATGTGCAAACCACGCACCACACACCATGGGCAACACACACATCATGCATGATCCACGTACTGCGTGGGACATGGGCATACCGTGCACTCCGTGCACTGTGTGCCACAGGCACATACCACATGATGCGTGCACCATGTGCCAAACAAGCATATGGCACGTTCGTGGACCGCATGCCAAATGCGCATACCACATGATCCGGGCACTGAGCACGACAGGCACATACCGTGCACTCGGCACACCACACATGATATGCACATAACGTGCGCTCCATGTAAAATAGGCAACCGGACCATACCGCCTGCTCTGTGCACCACTCATGAAAGGCACATACCGCACGCTCAGCGCACCTCACGCTACATGGACATAGGACACGCTCAGCACACCCTAACACCAACCCCAGCACCAATCACAACCGCTAGGCCTACCACTGACCCTGAAACTTACCCTTACCCTAACAATAACATATGCACGTAGCCTGAACCCAACCATGACCTCAACCCGGAACACAACTGCTAACACCAAACCGCAAAATTAACCCAAACCCCAACACTAAACCTAACCCTACCCTATCCCGACACTAAGCCTACCCTAAACCTAAACCTCGCCCTAGCCATAACCCTAACCCTAACCCTAACCCCAATGCAACCCTAAACTTATGAAACCCTAACCTTAAACCCAACCTCAACCCCAACCCTAACACTAACCCCTAACCATAACCATACCCTAATCCTAACCCTTACTCTACCCCTACCCCTACCCTTACACTACCCTACCCTAATGCTAACCCTATCCCTAACCCTAACTGCAACCCCCAACTCCAACCACTAACCCTAACCCTAACACCCTAACACCCTGACCCTACTGTGACTCTAAACCCAACCATAACCCTACCCCTACCCCTACCCCTAATCCTACCGTAACCCAAACCCTAACCCTAACACCAACCCTACCCTACCCTACACTAACCCTAACCCCAACCCCTAGGCCTAAACCCAATCCCAACACAAACACTAACCCTAACCCTAATCCCAAACTGTAACAGTAACACTAACCCTTAACACTAACACTAACACGAACCCCAACCCCTAACCCTAACCCTGCCCTTCACTCTAACATCTAAATCCAAGCCCAACCCCAACCCTGACCCTTGCCTTGACCCTAACCCAAACCCCAAATCCGACCCACTCAACCTAACCTTTAACCCTAACCAAGTATACCCACCCTACCCTAACCCACCCTACACTTACCCTAACCCTACCCTAACCTTAACCTTACCCTTACCCAAACTCAAAACCTAACACTAACACCATCACCAACCCCAACCCTCACCCTATCGCTACCACTAACCCTAACCCTACCCTAACCATAACCCTCACCCCTAACACTAACCAAACCCTACCCTACCCTACCTTAACCCTAACCCGTAAACCTAAACATAAGACTACCCATACCCCAACCCCAACCCTAACCCCCGAACATAACTGTAACCCTAGCTCTAAACCTACCCTTATCCTTACCCTTACCCTTACCCAAACCCTAACCTTAATACCAACCCTACCCTACCCTATCCCCAAACCCTAACCCTCAGCCTAACCTGCTAACACCCTAATCCTAACCCTAACTGTAATCCCTAACCCTAACTTCTAATGCTAACCCTAAACCAACCCCAATCCCCAAATCCAACCCCTAACCCTAACCCTGAAGCTAACACCTAACATTAACCTGAACCCCAACCCACCACCCCTGACCCTAATCCTAACCCTATACCTAACCCAAAACCCAAAGCCGAACCTGACCCCGACCCTGACCCTAACCCATAACCCAAACCCCTAACCCCTAACCCTAACCTGAATCTCTAACCCTAACCCTAATGATACCGTGTGCCACATGTGCATAACGAGCGTTTTGTGCAGCGTGTGCAACACACAAATAGCACACAATCCGCCCACCGAGCACAAAATGCATATACCTCACACAGCACACTGCATGCAACACACGAATATAGAGTGCTACACGCACCGCTCGCAACATGCACATATTGCCTGTCCAGCAATCAGTGTGCTACACCCGGATACCAGGCACCGAACACCACCCGTGAAATGCACATAACACACCCTTCAAGGACCACGTGTGACACACACACACCATGTGTTCCATGCGCCGCATGCTGCATGTGCATACCACGCATTCCATGCACCGTGCCCAACACATGCATACCGCATGCACCACCCACCACATGCAGCCCATGCATACCCAAGCTCTGCACACTACGTGCCACATGTGCATATATGGGATCTGTGCACCAAGCACCGCACACCACAGATGACATGTGCATAACACACGCACTGCGCACTGCGTGGGACAAGCACATATCGCACGCTCTGTGCACTGCATGCGATATGCACACACCACGTGATCCTTGCACCATGCCCCAAATACGCATAATGCCCACACCGTGCACCGTGAACGAAACGCACTTGCTGTGCACCGTGCGCCAAGTGCCACACATGCATACCACACACCACTCTCTGAGCGCAATACACACTGCACACTCCACGTACTGTGCACGACCAGAGCATACCGTGTGCTCTGTGCACCCCGTATGACAGGCACACACAGCATGGTCCACTCACCGTGAACGACATGCATGCACCATGTGCCACACACACATAACACACGTCCCACGCACCGCATGCAACACTGACATACCACGTGATCCAGTCACGGAGCATGACACGCGCATACCATGTGCTGCACCCTGCAGACCACACGCGCATGACACACATTCCACGCAGTACGTGGGACATATGCATACCACGCAATCAGTGCACAGTGAGCCACATGTGCATAACTCGCGTTCTGCGCCCCATGTAAAACACGTGCATACATGTCATACATGCACCGAGCACCACACACTATGGATGACACGTGCATAATGCACGATCCACACACTGCGTGGGACATGCGCATACCGCGTGACCCGTGCACCACGTGAGACATGCGTATACCACATGATCCTTGCACCATGCACCAAACACACATAAGGCATGCACCACACCCCATGAACCAAACGCACTTACCGCAGACCAGGCACCGTGAGTGACATGCGCATACCAACTGCAGCACGCACCATGAGTGATGCGTGCATAACACATACTCCATGCATTGAGTGCGACATGTGCATACCGCACGTTACTCTCCACGTGCAACACACACTTACTGCGCACTCCACATACCGAGTGCAACCACAGCATACTGCATGCTCTGTGCACCACGCATGACACACACATATCACATGCTCAGTGCAACATGTGTGACATGTGCATATGTGATCCCTGCACCATGCACCACACACACAGAACGCACGTTTTGCACACCATGTGCAACACCCACATACCACGTGATCCATGCACCATGAGCCACAAGTACATAACGTGCATTGCACACGGTGCGTGGGACGTGTTTTATGCACGCCTGGCACATGGTGCGCGGATGTCACTAGCAGTGCGCGGACTGCGCTGTGTGTGCCTGTCACATGGGGTGCAAATAGCACACATTATGCTCTGGTCTCACACAGTACACAGAGTGTGCAGTAAGTGTGTGTTGCGCTCGGAGAGCGGTGTGCGGTATGCATGTGTGGTGCTCGGATCACGGTGCGCGGCAAGCGTGTTTCATTCACGGTGCTCGGTGCAAGCATTATGTGTGTTTGGTGCATGGAGCGAGGATCATGTAGTATGTGTGTTTCGCACGCAGTGCATGGAGCATGTGGTATGTGCTTGTCCCACGCAGTGCGCAGTACGTGCATTATGCATGTGTCGCCTGTGGTGTGCGGTGCTCGGTGCATGGATCCCGTGTGTGCGCATGTGGCATGTGGTGCACAGAGCTTGGGGTATGCGGGGGCAGCATGTGGTGGGCAGCGCATGCGGTATGCATGTGCCAGGAGTGGTGCACGGAATGCATGGTATGCACCTGCAGCACGTGGCCCTTGGAACTCGTGGTGTGTGTGTCACATGTGGTCCACAAATGGTGGGTTATGCGCATTTCATGCATGGTGTGCGGTGCCTGCTATCTGCATATAGCACACTGTTTGCTGGACAGGCAATATGCACATGTTGCGAGCGGTGCGTGTAGCACTCTATATTCACATGTTGCATGAGGTTTGCTGTGTGCGGTATGTGAGTGTCATGCTCGGTGGGCAGATCCTGTGCTATTCGCGTGTTGCACACAGTGCACAAAATGCTCGTTTTGCACATGTGGCGCATGGTATGGTTAGGGTTAGGGATAGAGATTAGGGTTAGGGTTAGGGGTTAGAGGTTTGGGGTATGGGTTAGGTTCAGGGTCGGGGTCGGGGTTGGCTTTGGCATTTGAGTTAGATATAGGGTTAGGATTAGGGTTAGGTGTGGGTGGGTTTGGGTTTCGGAAAGGCTTAGGTGTTAGCGTTAGGGTTAGGGTTTTGGGTTATGGTTAGGGTTAGGGGTTGCATTTGGGGATTGGGGTTGGTGTTAAGGTTAGTGTTAAAAGTTAGGGTTAGGGGTTAGGGTTAGGGTTCGAGTGTTAAGGGGTTAGGCTGAGGGTTAGTGTTTGGGGTTGTGGTTAGGGTTACAGTAGGGTAGCATTCGTATTAGGGTTAGGGTTAGGGTAAGGGTAAGGGTAAGGTTAAGGGTAGATTTAGGGCTAGGGTTACAGTTATGTTTGGGGGTTAGGGTTGGGGTTGGGGGTAGGGGTAGGCTTAGATTTAGGTTTATGGATTAGGGTTAAGCTAGGGTAGGGTATGGTTAGGGTTAGGGTTGAGGGTTATGTTTAGGGTAGGGTTAGGGTTAGTGGTAGTGATAGGGTGGGGGGTTGGGATTGGTGGTGGGGTTAGTGTTAGGTTTCAGGCTCGGGTATGGGGAAGGTTAAGGTTAGGGTAGGGTGGGTTAGGGTAGGGTGGGTAGGCTTGGTTAGGGTTAGGGTTTAGAGTGAGGAGTTCGAATTTGGGTTAGGGTCAGGGTCAGGGCAACGGTCAGGGTCAGGGCCAGGGTTGGGGTTAGATGTTAGGGTGAAGGACAGGGTTTGGGTTAGGGTTAGGGGTTGGGGTTGGGGTTGGGAGGTAGGGTTAGTGTAGGGTAGGGTATGGTTGGTGTTAGGGTTAGGGTTAGGTTTACAGTAGGGTTAGGGGTAAGGGTAGGGGTAGGCTTAGGTTTAGAGTCAGGGTAGGGATAGTGTGCTAGGGTGTTAGGGTGTTAGGTTTAGGGTTAGTGTTTGGAGTTGGGGGTTGCATTTAGGGTTAGGGTTAGGGATAGGGTTAGCGTTATGGTAGGGTAGTGTAAGGGTTGGGGTAGGGGGTAAGTGTTAGGGTTAGGGTAGGTTTAGGGTTAGGGGTTAGTGTTAGTGTTGGGGTTGAGGTTGGGTTTAGGGTTAGGGTTGGTTAAGGGTAGGGTTGCGTTGGGGTTAGGGTTAGGGTTAGGGTTATGCCTAAGCCTAGGTTTAGGGTTAGGGTAGGATTAGGGTCAGGGGTAGAGTGGGCTTAGGTTTAGGGTTAAGGGTTAGGATTAGTGTTGGCTTTTGGGGTTAGTTTTTTGGTTCGGTGTTAGCGGTTGTGTTCCGGATCGGGGTCGCAGTTGGGGGTCAGGGTAAGGGTATGTGTTAGTGTTAGCATAAGGGTAAGTGTCAGGGTCAGTGGTAGGCCTAGCGGTTGGGGTTGGCGTTGGGATGGTGTTAGGGTGTGCAGTGCATGTGGTATGCACATGTAGCATGATGTGCACTGATTGTGTGGTATGTGCCTGTCTTGTGCGGTGCACAGAGAAGACAGTATTGACTGGTTGCCTATTTTACACGGAGTGCACATTATGCGTGTGTCATTTGTGGTGTGCTGAGCACACGGTATGTGCCTGTCGCGCTGAGTGCCCGGATCACGTGGTATGCTCATTGGGCATGCAGTGCATGGAACTCGCCATATGCATGTTTGGTGCATGGTGCACAGATCTCATGGTATGCATGCCTGTGGCTACACTGTGCACAGAGTGCATAGTATGCGTGTGTCCCATGCAGTGCGTGGATTGTGTGTGATGTGCGTCTTGCCTATGGTGTGCGATGCGTGGTATGCGCATGTCATGCTCAGTGCACACATCATGTGGTACGCACATGTAGTACACAATACGTGGAATGCGCATCATGCATGTTTGGCGCACATGGTACGGATTGCGTTTTATGCACATGTCACGCACGGTGGTAGAACATGCATTATGAGCTGGTCATGAGAGGTGCACTCACGGCGTGGTATGTGCCTGTTGCACACAGTGTGCAGTGTGCACTTTATGCGCCTGTTATGCATGGTGCACGGAGCATGTGGTATGCTCTGGTCACACATGATATGCGGAGTGCACAGTATGTGTGTATTGCATGCGGAGTGTGGTGTGTGCTATACATGTGTCACAGTCAGTGCACAGAGCACACGTTAAGCATGTGTCACTCATTATTGTGTGGTGTAGTTGGTATGTGCATGTCATACGCAGTGTGTGGCAAGCACATTTCATTCACAGTGCATGCTGCACACATTATGTGTGTTTGGTGCATGGTGCATGGATCACGTGGTATGCATGTGTCGCACATGGTGCCAGAGCATGCAGTATGGGCATGTCCCACGAAGCAAATGGAGCATGCGTTATGTGCATGTCGCCCACGGTGTCTGGTGTTTGGTATGCATGTGTCGCGGTCAGTAGGTGGATCACGAGAATGCACGTGATGCACATGGTGCACAAAACACGCATTATGTGCATGCAGTACACGGTGCACGAATCGTGTGATATGCATGTGTCACACGTGGTGGGCTGAGCATATGGTATGCACCTCTTTCTTGCGGTATGCAGAGCATGTGGTATGGACTGGTGGTGCACGGTACACGGAGCTTGCGTTATGGGCGTGGTGCTCCGAGCACGCAGTATGTGCCTATTGCACTTGTAGTCCTGATCACCTGGTATGCACATTTTGCATGTGGTGCACGGAATGCATGTTATGCATGTTTGACTAACAGTGTGTGGATCGTGTGGTAGGTGTGTGTCACACACAGTACACAGAGCACATGGTAGGTGTGTGTCACATGCAGTGCATGGGGTGTACATTATTCACGTGTTGCCAATGCTGTATGGTGTGCATTATGCACATGTCATGCTGGGTTTGTGGATCATGTGGTATGCGCGTGTTGCACGTAGTGCGTGCAAAGGGTGTTATGCACTTGTGGCACATGGTGCACGGATCGTGTGGTATGCGGGTGTTGCACACGGTGCACAGAACATGTGTTATGTGTGTGTGGTGCACAGTGCGTGCATCACGTGGTATGCACGTGTCATGTATGTTGTGCTGAGCGTGTGTTATGTGCCTATCACGCTTGGTGCATGGAGCACATAGTATGCTGTGGTCGCACACGGTATGCGGAGTGTGCAGTAAGTGCGTGTTGCGTGCAGAGAGCAGCGTGCGATACGCACGTGTCGCGCTCAGTGCATGGAGCATGTGTTATGCGCGTATCACACATGGTGTGTTGTGCTGTCGGTATGCATATGTCACTCACGGTGCATGGTCTGCAATAAGTGCGTTTGGTTCATGGGGCACAGTGCGCGCCTTATGTGTGTTTGGTTCCTGATGTGAGGATCGCGTGGTATGTGCGTGTCTCATGTGGTGCACAGGTCATGCGGTATGTGCATGTCCCACGCAGTGCATGGATCATGCGTTATGCACATGTCATCCATGGTGTGCAGTGTTTGGTGCGTGTATGACGTGTATGTGTGTGTTGCACACAGGGTGCAGAGCACGAGTTATGCACATGTGGCACACTGTGCATGGATCACATGGTATGTGTGTGTCCCACGTAGTGCATGGAGTGTGTGTCATGCGCATGTGGTCCGCAGGGTGCAGCACACAGTATGCGTGTGTCGCACTCGGTGCCTGGATCACGTGGTATGTTAGTGTTGCATGCGGTGCGTGGGACGTGTGTTATGTGTGTGTGGCACACAATGTACAGATGTTCATGGTACATGGACCATGCTGTGTGTGCCTGTCACGTGGGGTGCACAGAGCACGTGGTATGCTGTGGTCATGCACAGTATGCAGAGTGTGCAGTAACTGTGTGTTGTGCTCGGAGATCGGTATGCGGTATGCACATGTGGCGTTTGGTGCGCAGCAAGTGCATTTCTATCACAGTGCACGGTGTGGGAATTATGCGTGTTTGGTGCATGGTGTGAGGATCATGTGGTATGTGAGTATCGCACGCAATGCGTGGAGCGTGCGGTATGTGCTTGTCCCATGCAGTGCATGGTGTGTGCATTATGCATGTGTCGCCTGTGGTGTGCGGCACTTGGTGCACAGATCCCATGTATGCGCATGTGGCACGTGGTGCACGGAGCTTGGGGTATGTGTGGGCAGCATGTGGCGGGCGGCGCATGTGGTATGTGTGTGTCGGGCACGGTGCACGGAATGCTTGGTATGCACGTGCAGCACACGGTACATGGAACGTGCTATGTGCAAGTGTCATACATGGTCCTCGAAGGGTGCATTATGCGTGTTTCACGTGTGGTGTGCGGTGCCTGGTATCCACATGTAGTGCACTGTTTGCTGGACAGGCAATATGCGCATGTTGCGAGCGGTGCATGTAGTGCTCTATATTTGCGTGTTGCATGTGGTGTGCTGTGTGCAGTATGTCCGTGTCATGCTCGGTGGGCAGATCGTGTGCTATTCCGGTGTTGCACTTGGTGCGCAAAATGCTCGTTATGCATATGTGGTGCATGGTATGGTTAGGGTTAGGGTTAGAGATTAGGGTTAGGGTTAGGGGTTAGGGGTTTGGGTTATGGGTTAGGGTGAGGGTCGGGGTCAGGGTCGGTTTTCGGGTTTGGGTTAGGTATAGGGTTAGGATTAGGATTAGGGGTGGGTGGGTTGGGGTTGGGGTTAGGGTTAGGTGTTAGCATTAGGGTTAGGGTTAGGGTAGGGTTTAGGGTTAGGGGTTGGATTTGGGAATTGGGGTTGGTGTTAGGGTTAGCGTTAGAAGTTACGGTTGGGGTGAGTGTTAGGGTTAGGGTGTTAGGGGGTTAGGCTGAAGGTTAGTGTTTGGTGTTGTGGTTAGGGTTAGGGTAGGGTATGATTGGTATTAGGATTAGGATTAGGGTTAGGGTAAGGGTAAGGATAAGTGTAGGTTTAGGGCCAGGGATACAGTTATGTTTGGGGCTTAGGGTTGGGGTTGACGTAGGGGTAGTCCTAGGTTTATGCTTATGGTTTAGGGTTAAGGTAGGGCAGGGTAGGGCTGGGTTAGGGTTAGGGGTGATGATAATGTTTAGAGTAGGGTTAGAGTTAGTGTTAGCGATAGGGTGGGGGATGGGGTTTGTGGTTGGGGTAGTGTTAGGTTTCAGGTTCGGCTAAGTGGAAATTAAGGTTAGGGTAGGGTTATGGTTAGGGTAGTAGGGGTTAGGGTAGGGTGGGTAGGCTTGGCTAGGGTTAGGGTTTAGGGTGAGTGGGTCGGGTTTAGGGTTAGGGTCAGGGTCGGGGTTGGAGTTAGGGGTTAGGTTGAAGGACAGGGTTAGGGTTAGGTTTAGGGGTTGGAGTTAGGGTTTGTGTTACTGTTGGTGTTGGGGTTGGGGTTACTGTTAGGGGTTGGGATTAGGGTTCGGGTTAGGTTTAGGGTTAGGGATTAGGGTTAGGGTAGAGTCAGGGTAGGGTTAGGTTTAGGTTTAGGGTCAAGGTAGGGTTAGGGTTAGTTTTAGAGGTTAAGTTTAGGGTTAGGGTTAGGGTAGGGTTAGGGTTAGGGTAGGGTGAGGTTAGGGGTAGGGTTAGGGTTAGGGTGTAGGTTTAGGGTTAGGGGTAGGGGTAGGTGTTGGGGTTGGGGTTAGGGTTAGAGAAAGGGTAGAGGGCAGAGGATAGAGCTTAGGGATATTGCTGGGGTTGGTTTATAGTTAGGATTACGGTGCTATGGGTTTAGGGTTAGGGTTAGAGGTGGTGGTGGAGTTAGGGTTCTCGTTGGGGTTGGGGTTGAGGCTAAGGTTGGAGTTAGCGTTAGGGTAGGGTTAGGGTAGGTTTAGGGTTAGGGTTAGGGGTTAGGGTTAAGGTTAGGGTAGGGTTAGGGTAGGGTTAGGGTTAGGGTTATGGTTTGGGTAGGGTAGGTTTAGGGTTAGGGTAAGGGTAAGGTTACGGTTAGGGTAGGCTTTGTGTTAGGGTTTGGGTATACGGTTGGGGTTCAGTGTTGGGGTTGGGGTTGGGGTAAGGTTTGCATAGGGTTGGGTAGGGTTGGGTCGGGTTAGCTTTAGGGTTAGGTGTTGGGGTTGGGGTTGTGGTTAGGTTAGGGTAAGTGTAGGTTTAGGGTTAGAGATTAGTGTTAGCATTAAGGTAAGGTAAGTTTAGGGTTAGGTTAGGACAGGATTAGGGTAGGGTTAGCTTTAGGCTTTGAGGTGGGGGTTGGGGTTAGGCATAAGGTAGGGGTATGACTAGGGTTATGGGTAGGGGGGCAAGGTTTGTGTTTGGGGTAGGGGTAGGTGTAAGGTTAGTGTTAGGGTTAGGGTTTAGGGTTAGTGGTAAGGTTAAGGGTAGGTGTAGGGTTGGGGTTCACGTTGGGGTTAGGGTTGGGGTTAGGTTTAGTGTTGGGGTTAGGCTAGGGGTTGGGGCTCGTGTTGGGGTTAGGGTTAGGGTTGGTTTAGGTTTAGGTTAGGATTAGTGTAGGGTTAGGGTAGGGTTGTGTTTGGGTTAGTGTTAGGGGTAGGGGAGGGTTATGGTTAGGGTAGGGTTAGGGTTAGGATCAAAGTTAGGGTTAGGGGTTAGGGTTAGGGTTTGGGGTTATGGTTAGGGTTAGGGTAGAGGTAGTCTTAGGGTAGGGTTAGGGTTAGGTTGTTAGGGTTTATGGTTGGGGTTGGGGTTGGTGTTAGGATTAGGGTTAGTGTGGTGGTAGGGTTAGGCGTAGGTTTAGGTTTAGGGTTAGTAGTTTCAGTTAGTGTTAGGGGTAGGATTAGGTGTAGGTGTAGGGTTAGAAGTAGTCGTAGGGTTAGGGGCAGGGTTAGGGTTAGGGCTGGTTTAAGGTAGGGTAGGGTTAGGGTAGGGTTAGTGTTACGTTCAGGGTAGGGTTAGGGTTAAGGTAGGATTAGGGTTAGAGGTCAGGGTCAGGGTCAGGGTCAGTGTCAGGGGTATGGATAGGGTAGCATATAAGTAGGGTAGAGTTAGGGTTAGCGTTATGGTTAGGATAGGGTTAGGGTCGGTTTACGGTTAGGGTAAGGGTTAAGTGATAGTGGTTAGGGTTAGAGTTAGTGTTAGGGGAGGGTTAGGGTTGGGTTACGATAGTGTTAGGGTAGGGTTAGGGTTAGGGTTAGGGGTAGCATTAGGGGTAGTGTTAGGCATAGGTGTACGGTTAGGGTTATGGATAGGTGTCAGGTATTGATAGGCGTAGGGAAGGGTTAGGTTGAGGGTAGGTTTATGGTAGGGTTAGTGTTAGGGTTGTGGTTTGGGTTGGGGTTAGGGTTAGGGTTGCGTTAGTTTTGGGGCTGTGGCAGAGTCTGGGTTTAGGTTTAGGGTTAGAGTATGGGTAAGGGGTTAGATTTAGGGGTTAGGATTATTGTTAGTGTAGGAGTAGCTTTGTGTTAGGGTTAGGGTTATGGTTAGGGTAGGCTTAGGGTTAGGATTGGGATTAGCATTACGGTAAGTGTAGGGTTAGGGTAGGTTTAGTGTTAGGGGTAGGGTAAGGTTAGAGTAGGGTTATGGTTAGGGTTAGAGTTTAAGGTTAGGGTTAGGGGTTAGGGTTAGGGTTAGGGGTTAGGTGTAGGGGTAGGGTTAGTGTTAGGGGGTTAGGGTTAGGGTTAGGGTTAAGGGTAAGGTTCGTGGTAGGGGTATGGTTTGGGGTTAGGGTCAGGGTTAGGGGATGGGTTTAGGGGTTTGGGTTCGGATTAGGGTTACAGTAGTGTTTGGGTTAGGGTAAGGTTAGGGTTAGTGTTAGGGGCTAGGGTTAGGGGTTGGGTTTAGTGTTAGGGTTAGGGTTAGGTTTTGCAATAGGGTTAGGGTTAGTTTTTTTGGTTAGAATCTCGGGTAGCAGTTTGGGTTAGGGATTATAGTTAATGCATGGGCCCTATCTGCTCTATGTGGGTTCAGGGACAGGGAGCATCACCCGGACCCCACTCCATTGTACCCAGGGCATGGGATTCTGCCTCTTTTTGACCCTGTTGTGGAGCCTCATCTCATGCATGGGTTGTGTTGATTGTAGGCTTGCTTATCTCTGCGAATGGAAGATGTGTGAGAATTACATTTAGCGTTAGGGTAAGGGGTTGGGATTATGGTTAGGGTTAGGAATTAGGAGTAGGTTTAGGGGTTAGGGTTAGGGGTTAGGGTTCAGGTTAGTGTTTTGAATTAGGGTTGGGTGTTAGGGTCAGGGGTTAGGTTTAGGGTTAGGTGTTAGGCTTAGTGTTAGAGCTTTGATTTAGCCATTAGTTTAATAGCAGAGGGCCTGTCTAATCTATGGTGAGAGGAGGACAGGCAGGGTCGCTGCAACACCACTCCATCGTACCCTGGGCCTAGGGCCCTGACTATCATGCAGCACTCAGGTTGAGCCTCATCTCACGCATGGCATGGCTGAATTGTAGGCTTGCTTAACTCTGAGAATGGAAGAAGTATGAGATATAGGGTTAGGGTTGGGGTTAGGGGTTAGGCGTTATTGTTAGTGTTAAGGTTAGGAGTTAGGGGTTAGAGTTACCGTTAGGGTTAGGGCTTAGGGCTAACCCTGAACCCCAACCCTAACACTAACTATAATCCTAACCCCTTACCCTTACCCGAAATGTAATTTTCACACTTCTTACATTCGCAGAGATATCAAGCCTGCATCCTACCTATGCAATGCATGAGGTGAGGCTCCGCCCATGTGTCCAGGTGAGAGGCAGCGTCCCATGCCCTGCATACAATGGAGTGGTGTCCCAGTGATACACCTAGTCCCGACCCCGCATAGAGCAGATAAGGCCCAAGCCTTAACCCTAATCCTTAACTCTAACCCATAACCCTAACCCCAATAATAACACCCAACTCTAACCCTAACTGTAACCCTAACCCCTAAACCTAACACTAAACTTAACCTAACCCCAAACTGTAACCCTCACCCCAACTCTAACCCTAAACTCAACCCCTAACCCGTAACACTAACACTAACGCATAATCAAACCCATAATACCTAACCACAAACACACTAACCCTAAAATGCTAACCCTAACCCTATCCCTTAACACTAACCCTAACCGTAACCCCTAACCCTAATCGTAACACTAATCCCAACCCTAAACTTTACTCTAGCCCCTAACCCAACACTAACACTAACCCTAACCCCTAATACCTAACCCCTAACACTCCCCTGTCCATAACCACTAACCCCAAACCCCTAACCCTAACCCTAATTGTAACACTTCTTCACTCTGAGATAAGCAAGCCTACAATACACCCATACCATGCGGGACATGAGGCTCCGCCTTAATCCTGCAAGTAGGTCTAGGCCCAAGGCCCAGGGTACACTGGCATGGTGTCACGGAGACCCTGTCCACACTCCTATAACCATAGATTAAACAGGTCCTGTGTCCCTAAACTAACCACTAACTCTAGGACCTAACACTAACCCTAAGTCCAAACACTAAAACTAAGCCCTGAAACAAATGCCCAACACTAAATCTAAACTCTTACCCTATATCAAACCCCTAACAATAACCCCTAAACGTAACCCTAACCATGAACCCTTAACCCTAACCCTAAACCCTAACCTTAACCCTTAACCTTAACCCTAACCATTAACCCTCACACTAACCCTTAACACTAACACTGATACTAATCTTTAACCCTAAACCTAACACTTAATGCTAACCCGGTACCAAACCCTAAACCCTAACCTTAAACCTCACCCTAAACCTTAACCCTAAACCTAACTGTAACCATTAAAGCTAATATTAACCTTTAACCCTCACCTTAAGCCTAAACCCTAACCCTAAGCCCTCACCCCAACACTAACCTTCATCCCTAGACTTAACCATAATCCTAACCCTAAATCTAATTCTCAGACTTCTTGCTTTCTCAGAGTTTAGAAAGCCTACAATCTTCCTGTGCCATGCGTGAAAGGAGGCTCTGCCACTGTGTCATGCATGAAACCCAGGGGCCCATATGTGGCGTACAATAGTGTGGGTTCCCAGCCCCTTAAACCTCATGTCTAGTGCAGACAGGGCCCGTGCCCTAAGCATAAACACTACCCTTCACCCATAACCCTAACCCTGAACATAACACCTATCCCTGATCCTATTGCTGACCTTAACATGTAAACCTCACCATAACCCTAACTTTAACCTCTTATCCTAACGTTAATGCATAGCACTTACCCTAGGAACAACCCCTATCCCATAATTCTAACCCTAACTCCTGGACATAACTGTATCACCTAATCCCTAACACTAATTCTAAACCACAAACCCTATCCTTAACCCTACCAACAAGCCTAATGCTAACCCTAACCCTAACCCCTAACCCTAACACTACGCCTAAAAATAACCCTAACCCTTGACCTTTAACCCTAACCCTAACCCCTAACCCTAAACCTAACCCCTAACCATGATCCTAATCCTAAAAATTAAAACAAAAACTAACTCTTAACCCTAATTGTAACCCTTACCTTAACTCCTAGACCTAACTGTAACACTAACCTATCCCCTAAACCAAATCCTAACTCCTAATGCTAACCCCAACTCTGAACACTAACTCTAACCCTAACCCTAACCCTTAACCCTAGCTCTATCCCTAACCCCTAACCATAACCCTAACTGTTAACCCTGACCCTAGCCCTAAATCTTAACCCTAACTGTAAACCTTAACCCTAACCCTAAGCCCAACCCTTAACGCTAATCCTATCCATTAACCCTACCCTAACACCTAACCCTAACCCTAACACTAACCCCAATCTTAAACTTAACCCTAGCCCCTAACCCAACTCTAACACCTAACTGCTAACACTAACACTAACCCTAACCCCTAATCCCTAACCCTAACACTCACTCAAATTCTAACCCCTAACCCCAAACCCCTAACCCTAACCCTAACCCAAATCTCACACTCCCTCCATTCTCAGAATTAAGCAAGCCTACAATAAAGTTATGCCATGCATGAGATGAGGCTCTGCCTGACTCCTGCATGTAGGTCTAGGCCCAAGGCCCAAGATATGATGGTGTGGTGTCGTGGTGACCCTGTCCTCACCCCTTTCACCATAGATTAAACAGGTCCGGTGCACTTAAACTAACCACTAAATCTAAGCCCTAACATTAACCCTAACCCCTAACCCTAAAACGAAGCCCTGACCCTAACGCCCAAAACTAACTCTAAACCCTTACCCTAAACGTAACCCCAAACCCTAACGCTAACCCCTAAACGTAACCCTAACAATGAACCCTGAACCTAATCCTATCCCCTAAACATAATACTAAACCTTAACCGTAACCATTAACCCTCACACTAACCCTTAACACTAAACCTAATCCTAAACTTTAACCCTAAATCTAACACTTAAACATAACCCTGTACCAAAACCTAACCCCTTACATTAACCCTCACACTAAAACTTAACCCTAAACTTAACTGTAACCGTTAAAGCTAACAACAACCTTTAACACTAACTCTAATTCTAACTCCTAACCCTAAGCCCTCACACTAACACTAACCTTCATCTCTAACCCTAACCATAATCCTAATCATAAATCTAATTCTCTGACTTCTTGCTTTTTCAGAATTTAGAAAGCCTACAATCCTCCCATGCCATGTATAAAAGGAGGCTCTGCCACTGTGTCCTGCATGAAACCCATGGGTCCATACGCAGCGTATGATAGAGTGGATTCCTAGCGACAGTCCCAGCCCCCTTAAGCCCCCCGACTAGTGCAGACAGGGCCAGTGCCCTAAGCATAAACACTACCCCTAACCCATAACACTAACCCTGAACATGACACCTAACCCTGACCCTATTGCTCACCTTAACGCATAAACTTCACACTAACCCTAAATTTAACCCCTTATCCTAACGTTAATGGATAACACTTATCCTAAGAACAACCTCTATCCCATAATTCTAACCATAACTCCTAGCCATAACCATAACACCTAATTTGTAACTCTAATTATAAACCGCTAACCCTAATATTAACCCTACCAAGAACCTTAACACTAAGCATAACCCTAACGCATAACACTAACACTATGCATAAAAATAACCCTAACCCTTGACCCTTAACCTAACCCTAACCCCAACACTAAACCTAACCCTTAAACCTGATCCTAATCCCAAAATTTAAACCTAATCCTAACTCGTAACCCTAACCCTATCTCTTACCCTAATACTTAAATCTAACACTAACAGTAATCCTATCCCTAAACCTAACCCTAACTCCTAATGCTAACCCTAACCCTGAACCCTAAACATAACCATAACCCTGACACTTAACCCTAACTGTATCCCTAACCCCTAACCCTAACCCTAACCATTAACCCTCACACTAACCCTTAACCCTGAATGTAACCCTAAACCTTAACCCTAACCCTAGCCCTTAATGCTAACCCTGAGCCCTAACCCTAACCCTTAACATTAACCCTAACCGTTAACCCTCACACTACCCCTTAACCCTAACCCTAATTCTAATCTTTAACCAAATCCTAACACTTAAACCTAACCCTGTACCAAACCCTAAACACTAACCTTAACTCTATCCCTAAAACTTAATCCTAAACCTAACTGTAACCATTAAACGTAACACTAACCTTTAACCCTAACTCTAACCCTAACTCCTAACCCTAAGCCCTCACCCTAACACTAACTTTCATCCGTAACCCTAACCATAATCCTAACCCTAAATCTAATTCTCTGACTTCTTGCTTTCTAAACCCTATCCCATATTAATAACCCTATCTCCTAGTCATAACAGTAACACCTACTCCGTAAATCTAATTGTGTACCGCTAACCCTAACCTTAACCCGACAAACAACCCTAACACTAACCCTAACCCCTAACCCTAAACCTGCAACTAAAAATAACCCTAACCCTTCACCCTTAAACCTAACCCTAACCCCTAACCCTAAACCTAACTCTTAACCCTGATCCTAATCCTAACTCTTAACCCTAACCCTATCCTTTACCCTAACTCCTAGACCTAACCCTAACACTACCCCTAACCCTTAAACCTAACCCTAGCCCCTAATACTAATCTTAACCCTAACCCTAATCCTAACCCTAACCCTAATACCCTAACCCTAGCCCAAACACCTAAACCTAACCCTACACCTAAAAATAACCCTAACACTTGACCCTTAACCCTAATCCTAACCCTTAACCCTGATCCTAATCCTAACAATTAAACCTAACCCTAACTCTTAACCCTAACACCAACCTTACCCTAACGCCTAGATCTGACCCTAACAGTAACCCTAACACCTAACCCTGACCCTAACCCCTTATGATAACCCTAATCCTAACTCTAACCCTAACCCTTAACCCTAACTCTATCCTTAACCCATAACCCTTACCCTAACAGTTAACTCTCACTCTAACCCTTCACCCTGGCCCTAACACGAACCTTAACCCTAACCCTAACCCTTAACACTAACACTAACTCTAACACCTAACCCTAACCCTAACAGTAACCTCAAACCTAAACCTAACCCTACCCCTAACCCAATCCTAAGAGCTAACCCCTAACCCTAACACTAACCCTAACCCCTAAGCCCTAACACCTATCCCTGACTCGAACCCTAACCCCTAACCGAAACCCCTAACCCTAACCCTAACCCTCATGCTCACACTTCGTCCATTCTGAGAGTTAAGCAAGCCTACAATACAGCCATGCCATGCGTGAGATGAGGCTCCGCCTGAGTCCTGCATGTAGGTCTGGGCCCAAGGCCCAGGGTATGATGGTGTGGTGTCACGGCAACTGTGTCTGCACCCCTCTCAACATAGATTAAACATGTCCTGTGCCCTTAAACTAACCACTAAATCTAAGCCCTAACACTAACCCGAACCACTCACCCTAATCCTAAGACCTGACCTTAATGCCCAACACTAACTCTAAACCCTTACCCTAAACTTAACCCCTAACACCTAACCCTAAATGTAACCCTAACAATGAATCATAAACCCTAACCATAACACTTAACTCTACCCTAATCCTAACACGAACCCTTAACACTAACCCTAACCTTTAAACCTAACCCTATACCTAACCCCTAACCCTCACCCTAACCGTTAACCCTCAGCCTAACCCTTAACCCTGACACTAACACTAAACCTTAATGCTAACCCTGACGTTTAAACCTAACCATAAGCGTAACCCTTAACCCTTATCCTATCCCCAAACCTTAACCCTAATCCTAACCCAAAACCTAAACCTAACCCTAGCCCCTAACCCAACCCTAACACCTAACCCCTAACCCTAACACTAACCCTAACCCCTAATCCCTAACCGCTAACCCTCACTCTAACCCTAACCCCTAACCCCAAACACCTAATCATAACCCTAACCCTAATTCTCACAATTTTTCCATTCACACAGTTATGCAAGCCTACAATACAGCCATGTAATGCGTGAGGTGAGGATCCACCTGAGTCCTGCATGTAAGTCTAGGCCCAAGGCCCAGGGTACGATGATGTGGTGTCATGGTGACCCTGTCCACACACTTCTCACCATAGATTAAACAGGTCTTGTGCCCTTAAACTAACCACTAAATCTAAGCCCTAACACTAAACCTAACCCCTAACCCTAAACCTAACCCATGACCCTAACGCCTAATACTAACTCTAACCACTTACCCTAAACCTATCCCCTAACCCTAACACTAATGCCAAAAAGTCACCCTAACCATGAACCCTATACCTAACCGTAACCCCTAACCCTAACCATAACACTTAACTTTAATCCTAAACCTAACACGAATCCTTAACCCTAACCCTAACCCATAATCCTAACCCTGAACCTTTACCCTAACTGGTAACCCTCACAATAGCCCTTAACCCTAACCCTAATACTAATCTTTAACCCTAACGCTAACACTTAACCCTAAACCTGTACCACCTGACCCCTAATCTTAACATGGACCCTAAACCTTAACCCTAAACCTAACTGTAACCATGAAAACTAACACTAAACTTCATCCCCAACTCTAACCATAATCCTAAACCTAATTTTAATTTTCAGACTTCTTGCTTTCTCAGAGTTTAGAAAGCTTACAAACCTCCCATGCCATGCGTGAAAGGAGGCTTTGCTACTGTATCCTGCATGAAACCCGGGGGCTGATACCCAGCGTACAATAGAATGGGTTCCCGGTGACAATCTCAGCCACCTAACTCCCCGCCTAGTGCAGACAGTGCCGATTTATGGTTAGGTTTAGGGGTTAGGGTTACGGTTTAAGGGTTGGGGTTATTTTTAGGCATAGGTTATTTTTAGGTTAGGATTAGGGGTTACGGTTATTGTTAGTGTTAGTGTTGCTGGTAGGATTAAGGTTAGGGTTACCAGTTGAGAATTAGGGTTAGGAATTAGGTATTACAGTTATGGCTAGTAGTTAGGGTTAGAATTATGGAATAGGGGTGTTCTCAGGGTAAGTGTTACGCATTGACATTAGGATAAGGGGTTAAAGTTAGGGTTATGGTGAGGTTTACATGTTAAGATGACCAATGGGATCAGAGTTAGGTGTTATGTTCAGGGTTAGGGTTATGGGTGAGGGGTAGTGTTTATGCTTAGGGCAAGGGCCCTGTCTGCACTAGGCGGGGGGATTAGGTGGCTGGGATTGTCTCTGGGAACCCACTCTATCGTATGCTGGGTATGGGCCCCTGGGTTTCATGAAGAACACAGTAGCAGAGCCTCCTTTCATGCATGGGATGGGAGGATTGTAGGCTTTCTAAACTCTGAGAAAGCAAGAAGTCTGAGAATTAGATTTAGGGTTAGGATTATGGTTAGGGTTAGAAGTGAAGGTTACTGTTAGAGTGAGGGCTTAGGGTTAGGGGTTAGGGTTAGGGTTAGGGTTAAAGCTTAGTGTTAATTTTAATGGTTACAGTTAGGTTTAGGTTTAGGGTTAAGGTTAGGTGTTAGGGTTTGGTGCAGGGTTAGGGTTAATTGTTAGGTTCAGGGTTAAAGATTAGGACTAGGGTTAGGGTTAAGGATTCGTGTGAGGGTTAAAAGTTAGGGTTAAAGTTAAGGGTTAGGGTAGTGTTTAGTTTTAGGTTTAAGGGATCATGTTAGGTTTAGGGTTAGAGTTAAGAGTTATGGTTAGTTTTAAGTGTTAGGGTTAGGGTTAAGGGTTAGGGCTATTTTTAGGTGTAGGTTTAGGTTAAGGGGTTAAAGTTAGGTTTAGTGTTAGGGTTGTTGGTAGGGTTAAAGTTAGGGTTAGCGGTTTAGAATTTGGGGTAGGGATTAGGTGTTATGGTTATGTCTAGGAGTTAGTGTTAGAATTATGGGATATGAGGCCGGGCGCAGTGGCTCACGCCTGTAATCCTAGCACTCTGGGAGGCCGAGGTGGGCGGATCGTTTGAGTTCAGGAGTTCGAGACCAGCTTGAGCAAGAGCGAGACCCCATCTCTACTAAAAATAGAAAGAAATTATATGGACAGCTAAAAATATATATAGAAAAAATTAGCCGGGCATGGTGGTGCATGCCTGTAGTCCCAGCTACTTGGGAGGCTGAGACAGGAGGATCGCTTGAGCTCAGGAGTTTGAGGTTGCTGTGAGCTAGGCTGACGCCATGGCACTCACTCTAGCCTGGGCAACAGAGTGAGACTCTGTCTCAAAAATAAATAAATAAATAAATAAAAAAGAATTATGGGATATGATTTGTTCTCAGGGTAAGTGTTATGCATTAACGTTAGGACAAGGGGTTAAAGTTAGAGTTAGGGTGATGTTTACATGTTAATATGAGCAATAGAATCAGGGTTAGGTGTTATGTAAAGGGTCAGGATTATGGGGGAGGGGTAGTGTTTATGCTTAGGTTTAGGGTTAGGGTTAGGGGTTATGATTAGGGCTATGTGTCAAGGGATAGGGTTATTCATAGGTGTAGGGTTAGCGTTAGGGGTTAAGGTTAGGGTTGTTGGTGGGGTTAAGGTTAGGTTTAGAGATTTATAATTAGCGTTCAGGATTTGGTATTACACTCATGTCTAGGAGTTAGGGTTAGAATTAAGGGGTAGGGTTTGTTCTCACGATAAGTATTATGCACTAATGTTAGGATAAGGGGTTAAAGTTAAGGTTATGGTGAGGCTTACATTTTAAGGTGAGCAATAGGATTAGGGTTAGGTGCTATGTTTAGGGTTAGGGTTATGGGTGAGGGGTAGAGTTTATGCTTAGGGCACGGTCCCTGTCTGCACTAGGCGGGGGGTTAGGGGTCTGCGATTGTCACTGGGAACCCACTCTATCGTACACTCAGTATGGGTCCCTGGGTTTCATGCAGGACACAGTAGCAGATCCTCTTTTCACACATGGCATGGGAAGATTGTAGCCTTTCTAAACTCTGAGAAAGCAAGAACTCAGAGAATTAGATTTAGGGTTAGGATTAGGGTAACGATTAGGGATCAAGGTTAGTGTTAGGGTGAGGGTGTAGGGATAGGTTTAGGGTTAAAGGTTAGTGTTAGTTTTAACAGTTACATTTGGGTTTAGGGTTAAGGTTTAGGGTTAGCGTTAAGGTTAGGGGTTAGGGTTTTGTACAGGTTTAGGTTTAAGTGTTAGGTTTAGGTTTAAAGATTAGGATTAGGGTAAATGGTTATTGTGAGGGTTAATGGTTAGGGTTAAGGGTAAGGGTTAGGGTTTAGGGTTAGGATTAAGTGTTTGTGTTAGGTTTAGTGTTAGAGTTAAGTGTTATGGTTAGGGTTAGGGGTTAAAGTTAGGTTTAGGGTTCATTGTTAGGGTTACTTTTAGGGGTTAGTGTTGGGCTTAGGGGTTAGGTTTAAGGTAGAGGTTATAGTTAGTGTTGGGCGTTATGGTCAGGGTTTAGGTTTAGGGTTACACAGCGTATGATAAAGTAGGTTCCCGGTGACAATCCCAGCCCCCTAAACCCCCCTCCTCGTACAGACAGGGCCCGTGCCCTAAGCATAAACACTACCCCTCACCCATAATGCTAACCCTGAACACAATGCCTAACTCTGATCCTATGGCTCATCTTCACATGTAAACCTGACTGGAACCCTAACTTTAACCGATTATCCTAACGTTAATGCCTAACACTTACCCTGATAACAACCCCTATCCCATAATTCTAGCCATAAGTGTAGTACTTTATCCCGAATCCTAATTCTAAACCTCTAAACCTAAACTTAACCCTGCCAACAACCCTAACACTATCCCTAACCCTAAACCTTCATCCTAACACTACACTGACAAATAAGCCTAACCCTTAACACTTAACCCTAAACCTAACCCCTAAAAGTAACCCTAACACTAACCCTTAACCCTGATCCTAATCCTAACAATTAAACCTAACCCTAATTCTTAACCCTAACAATAACCCTTACCCTAATGCCTAGCCTAACCTTAATACTAACCCTAGACCCTAATGCTAACCCTAACCCTGAACCCTCACCCTAACCCTAATCCTAACCCTATCCCATATCCCTAACCCTTATCCCTAACGCTAACCCTTAACCCTAACCCTAACCCTTAACCCTAATCCTATCCCTTAACCCTAACCCTAACCCCTATCCCTAACCCTAACCCTAACCATTCCTAAACCTAAGCCAAGCCCCAAACCCAACTCTAACACTTAAGCCCTAACCCTAACACTTACCCTAACCCCTAATCCCTAAACCTGAACCCTCACTGTAACCCTGAACCCTAACCACAAACCCCTAACCCTAACCCTAATTCTCACACTTCTTCCTTTCTCTGAGTTAAGCAAGCCTAAAATACAGTCAAGCAATGCGTCAGATGAGATTCTGCCTGAGTCCTGCATGTAGGTCTGGGCCCAAGGCCCAGGGTACGATGGTGTGGTGTCACGGTGACCCTGACCACACCCCTCTCATCATAGATTAAACAGGCCCGGTGCCCTTAAACTAACCGCTAAATCTAAGCCCAAACATTAACCCTAACAACTAACTCTAAACCCAAGCCCTGACCCTAACACCCAACACTAACTCTAAACCCATGTTCTAAACCTAACCCCTAAAGTAACCCCTAAAAATTACCCTAAACATAAACCCTAAACCTAACCCTAACCCCTAACCCTAATCATAACAGTTAACTCTAACCCTGAACATAACATGAAACTTTAACCCTATACGTGCCCAGGAACCCTAACCGTAAACCTTAAACCTAACGGTTAACCCTCACACTAACCCTTAACCCTAACCCTAATCCTAATCTTTAGGCCTGAACCTAACACTTAACCCTAACACTATACCAAACCCTAATGCCTAACCTTCACCCTAACCCTAAAACTTAACCCTAAACCTAACTGTAACCGATAAAACTAACGCTAACATTTAACATTAACTCTAACTCTAACCCCTAAAACTAAGCCCTCACCCTAAAACTAACCTTGATCCATAACCATAACCATAATCCTAACCCTAAATCTAATTCTCAGACTTCTTGCTTTCTCGGAGTTCAGAAAGCCTACATTCCTCCCATGCCATGAGTGAAAGGAGGCTGTGCCACTGTGTCCTGCATGAAAACTAGGGGCCCATACCAGTGCATATTAGAGTGTGGTCCCAGCGACAATCGCAGCCCCCTTACCCCCCCGCCTAATGCAGACAGGGCCCATGCCCTAAGCATAAATGCTAACCCTCATCCATAACCCTAACCCTGAGCAAAACACCTAACCCTGATCCTATTGCTCACACTAAAACATAAACCTCACCATAACCCTAATTTTAACCCCTTATCCTAATGCTAATGCATAACACTTACCCTGTGAACCACCCCATCCCTTAATTCTATCCCTAACTCCTAGCCAAAACCGTAACACCTGAACCCTAACGATAATTCTAAACCGCTAACCCTAACCTTAACCCTACCAACACCCCTAACCCTAACCCTAATCCTAACCCTATGTCTAAAAATAACCATAACCCTTAACCTTTAACCCACACCCTAATGCCTAACCCTAACCATAACACTTAACTCTAACCCAAACCTAAAACGAACCCTTAACCCTAACCCTAACCCCTAACCCCTAACACCATCCTTTAATGTTAACCCTAACCGTTAACCCTCACACTGACCCTTAACCCTAACCCTAATCCTAATCTTTAACCCTAAACCTAACACTTAACCCTAACCCTGTACCAAACCCTAAACCCTAACCTTAACCCTAACACTAAACCTTAACCCTAAATCTAACTGTAACCATTAAACCTAACACTAACCTTTAACCATAACCATAACCATAACCCCTAACCCTAAGCCCTCACCCTAACACTAACCTTCATCCATTACAGTAACCATAATCGTAACACTAAATCTAATTCTCAGACTTCTTCCTTTCTCAGAGTTTAGAAAGCCTACAGTCCTCTCATGCCATTCGTGAAAGGAGGCTCTGCCACTGTGTCCTGCATGAAACCAGGGGCCCATACCCAGCGTACAATAGAGTGGGTTGCCGGTGACAACCGCAGCCCCTAACCTCCCTGCCTAGTGCAGACAGGGCCAATTTTTGGTTAGGTTTAGAGGTTAGGGTTAAGGGTTAAGGGTTAGGGATATTTTTAGGCATAGACTATTTTTAGGTTAAGATAAGTGGTTAGGGTTATTGTTAGTGTTAGTGTTGTTGGTAGGGTTAAGGTTAGGGTTACCAGTTGAGAATTAGGAATTAGGTATTACAGTTATGGCTGGTAGTTAAAGTTAGAATTATGAGATAGGGGTGTTCTCAGGGTAAGTGTTATGCATTAACATTAGGACAAGGGGTTAAAGCTAGGGTTATGGTGAGGTTTACATGTTAAGATGAGCAATGGGATCAGAGTTGGGTGTTATGCTCAGGGTTAGAGTTATGGATTAGGGGTAGTTTTTATGCTTAGTACAAGGGCCCTGTCTGCACTAGGCGGGGGGATTAGGAGGCTGGGATTGTCTCCGGGAACCCACTCTATCGTATGCTGGTTATGGGCCCCTGGGTTTCAGGCAGAACACAGTAGCTGAGCCTCCTTTCACGCATGGCATGGGAGGATTGTAGGCTTTCTAAACTCTGAGAAAGCAAGAAGTCTGAGAATTAGATTTAGGGTTAGCACTATGGTTAGGGTTAGTGATGAAGTTTAGTCGTAGGTGAGGGCTTAGGGTTAGGGGTTAGGGTTAGAATTCAGGTTAAAGTACAGTGTTAGTTTTAACGATTACAGTTAGGTTTAGGGTTAAGGCTTAAGGTTAGGGTTAACGTTAGGGGTTAGGGTTTGGTACAGGGTTAGGGTTAAGACTTAGCATTAGGGTTCAAAATTAGGATTAGGGTTAGAGTTAAGCGTTAATGTGAGGGTTAACGGTTAGTGTTAACATTAAGTGTTATGGTTAGTGTTTAGGGTTAGGCTTAAGGGTTCGTGTTGGATTTATGGTTTTAGGGTTATGGTTAAGTGTTAATGGTTAGGGTTATTTTTAGGTGTAGGGTTAGGATGAGGGGTTAGGGTTAGGGTTAGTGTTAAGGTTGTTGGTAGGGTTAAGGTTAGGGTTAGTGGTTTAGAATCAGGGTTAGGGGTTAGGTGTTACTGTTATGGCTAGGAGTTAGGGTTAGAATCATGTGAGAGGGTTTGTTCTTAGCATAAGTGTTATGCATTAACGTTTGGATAAGGGGTTAAAGTTAGGGTTACGGTGTGGTTTACATGTTAAGATCAGCAATAGGATAAGGGTTAGGTGTTATGTTCAGGGTTAGGGTTATGGGTGAGGGGTAGTGTTTATGCTTAGGGCATGGGCCCTGTCTGTACCAGGCTGGGGGTTTAGAGGGCTGGGATTGTTGCAAGGAACACACTATATCATTTGCTTGGTATGGGCCCCTGGGTTTCATGCAGGACACAGTGGCAAACCCACTTTTCACGCATGGTATGGCAGGATTGTAGGCTTTCTAAACTCTGAGAAAGCAAGATGTCTGAGAATTAGATTTAGGGTTAGGATTATGGTTAGGGTTAGCGATGAATGTTAGTGTTAGGATGAGGGCTTAGAGTTAGGGATTATGGTTAGGTTTAGGGTAAAATGTTAGTGTTAACTTGACCGGTTACATTTAGGTTTAAGGTTACCTTTTAGGGTTAGGATTACGGTTAGGGTTAAGGATGAAGGTTAGTTTTAGGGTGAGGCCTTAGGGTTAGAGTTAGGGTTAAAGGTTAGTGTTAGGTGTAAGGGTTACAGTTAGGTTTATGGGTAAGTTTTAAGGTGAGGGTCAAGTTTAGGTGTTAGGGTTTGGTACAGGGTTAGGTTTCAGTGTTAGGTTTATGGTTAAAGATTAGGATTAGGGTGAGGTTTAAGGGTTAGTGTGAGGGGTAACGGTAAGGGTTAATGTTAAGGGTTAGGGTTAGGTGTTAGGGTTAAGGGTTCATGTTAGGTTTAACATTAGAGTTAAGTTTATGGTTAGTGTTAGGTGTTAGGTTTAGGGTTAAGGTTTAAGGGTTAGGGTTAGTTTTAGGCATAGGATTAGAATTATTGGTTAGGGTTAGGGTTAGTGTTAGGGTTGTTGCTAGGGTTAAGGTTAGGTTTAGCAGTTTAGAATTAGGGTTACAGATTAGGTGTTATCATTATGGCTATGAGTTAGTTTTAGAATTAGGGGATAGGGATTGTTCTCAAGGTAAGTGTTATGCATTAACGTTAGGATAAGATGTTCAAGTTAGGGTTACGGTGATATTTACATGTTAAAAGGAGCAATAGGATCAGGGTTAGGTTTTATGTTCAGGGTTAAGGTTATGGGTGAGGGGTAGGGTTTATGATTAGGGCACGGTCCCTGTCTGCACTAGGCGAGGGGGTTAGGGGGTTGCAGTTGTCACGGGGAAACCACTCTATCATACGGTAGGTATTGGCCCTTGGGTTTCATGAAGGATACAGTGGCAGAGCCTCGTTTCACGAATGGCATGGTTGCATTGTAGGCTTTTCAAACTCTGAGAAAGCAAGAAGTCTCAGAATTAGATTTAGGGTTACGATTATGGTTAGAGTTAGGGATGAAGGTTAGTGTTAGGGTGAGTGCTTAGGTTTAGGTGTTAGGTTTAGAGTTAGGGTTAAAGGTTTGTATTAGTTTTAATGGTTACAGTTATGTTTATGGTTAAGTTTTATTGCTAGAGTTAAGTTTAGGGTTTAGGGTTTGGTACAGGGTTAGGGTTAAGTGTTAGGTTTAGGGTTAAAGGTTAGGATTAGGGTTAGGGTGATGTTTATCAGTAAGTGTTAGGGTTAGGGTTTAGCGATAGGGTTAAGGTTAAGGGTTAGGGTTAGGTTTAGTGTTCAGGGTTAGGGTTAGCATTAGGGGTTAGGGTTAGGGTTAGGGGTTAGGGTTATTGCTAGGCTTTGGTCTAGGCGTTATGATAAGGGTTAGGTTTAGGGTTCAGAGTTAGGGTTAGGTTTGTTAGGATTAGGATCATGGTTAAGGGTTAGAGTTAGGTGTTAGGGTTAGGGTTAGTGTTGTTGGTAGGGTTAAGGTTAGGGGTAGAGGTTTAGAATTAGGGTTCGGGATTAGGTGTTACAGTTATGGCTAGGATTCAAGGTTAGAATTAAGGGATGGGGTTGTTCTCCCAGTAAGTGTTACGCACTAAAATTAGGATAAGGGGTTAAAATTAGGGTAACGGTAATGTTTACGTTTTAAGGTGAGCAATAGGAGCAGGGTTAGGTGTTATGTTCAGGATAAGGGTTATGGGTGAGGGGTAGAGTTTATGCTTAGCACACATGCCCCGTCTGCACTAGGCGGGAGGGTTAGTGGTCTGAGAATGTTGCCGGGAACCCCATCTATCATACGCTGGGTATGGGCCCCTGGGTTTCATGCAGGACACAGTGGCAGAGCCTCCTTTCACACATGGCATGGGAGGATTGTAGGCTTTCGAAACTCTGAGAAAGCAAGAAGTCTGAGAACTAGATATAAGGTTAGGATTATGGTCAGGGTTAGCGATGAAGGTTAGTGTTAGGGTGAGGGCTTAGGTTTAGGGGTTAGGGTTAGAGTTAGGGTTAAAGTTTAGTGTTAGGTTTAACTGTTACAGTCAAGTTTAGAGTTAAGTTTTAGGGTTAAGATTAAGGTTAGCAGTTAGGGTTTGGGACAGGGCTAGCGTGAATTGTTAGGTTTAGGGTAAAAGATTAGGATTAGTGTTATGGTTAAGGGTGAGTGTGAGGGTTAAGGTTTAGTGTTAACATTAAGGGTTAGATTTAGGAGTTGGTATTAGTGTTAAGGGTTCGTGTTGGATTTAGCGTTAGATTAAGTGTTATGATTAGGGTTAGGTGTTAGGGTTAAGGGTTAGGGTTAGGGTTGTTGGTAGGGTTTAGGTTAGGTTTACTGGTTTAGAATTAAGGTTAGGAATTAGGTGTTACCGTTATGGCTAGGAGTTAGGGTTAGAATTATCGGATTGTGGATGTTCTCAGCGTAAGTGTTATGCATTAATGTTTGGATAAGGGGTTAAAGTTAATGTTTTGCTGAGGTTTACATGTTAAGATGAGCAATAGGACCTGGGTTACGTGTTATGTTCAGGGTTAGGGTTATGGTTGAGGGTTAGTGTTTATGCTTAGGGCATGGGCCTTGTGTGCACTAGGCAGGCGGGTTAGGGGGCTGGGATTGTCGCTGGGAACCCACTCTATCATACACTGGGTATGGGCCCCTGGGTTTCATGCAGGACACAGTGGCAGAGCCTCCTTTCACGAATGGCATGAGAGGACTGTAGGCTATCTAATCTCTGAGAAAGCAAGTACTCTGAGAATAAGATATAGGGTTCGCATTATAGTTAGGGTTAGGGATGAACGTTAGTGTTAGGGTGAGGGCTTAGGTTTTGGAGTTCGCGTTAGGGTTAGGGATAAAGGTTAGTGTTAGGTTGACCGGTTACAGTTAGGTTTAGTGTTAATGTTTAGAGTTAGGATTAAGGTTAGGGGTTAGGCTTTGGTACAGGGTTAGGTTTAAGTGTTAGGTTTAGGGTTAAAGATTAGGATTAGAGTTAGGGTTAAGGGTTAATGTGAGGGTTAACTTTTAGTGTTAAGGTTAAGGGTTAGGGTTAGGGGTTAGGATTAAGATTAAGGGTTCATGTTAGGTTTAGAGTTAGAGTTAAGTGTTATGGTTAGGGTTAGGGGTTAGGGTTAGGTTTAGGGTTCATGGTTAGGATTACTTTTAGGGGTTAGGGTTGGGCTTAGGGGTTAGGTTTAGGGTAAGGGTATAGAGTCAATGTTGGGCATTAGGGTTAGGGCTTAGTTTTAGAGTTACGGGTTACGGTTAGTGTTAGGGCTTAGATTTAGTGGTTAGTTTAAGGGCACAGGACCCTTTTAATCTATAGTAAGAGGGGTGCAGACAGGGTCACTGCAACACCACTCCATCATACCCTGCGCCTGGATCCAGACCTACATGCAGGACTCAAGGGGAGCCTCATCTCATGCATGGCATGGCTATATTGTAGGCTTGCTTAACTCTGATAATGGAGGAAGTCTGAGAATTAGGGTTATGGTAGGGTCAGGGGTTTGCAGTTAACGGTTAAGTTTAGAGTGTGTGTTAGGGGAGAGGGATTAGGGGTTAGGGTTGGTGTTAGGGTTAGTGGTTAGGCATTAGGGTGGGGTTAGGGGTTAGGGTTAGGTTTAGTGTTGGGGTTAGTGTTAGGGTTAGGGTTAGTGGTTAGGGTGAGGGTTAGGGTTAAGGGATACGATTAGGGTTAACGCTTTGGCTTAGGGATAGGGTTAGGGTTGGGGTTAGGGATAGTGTTAGAGTTAAGGGTTAGGTTTAGGGTTCAGTGTTAAGGTTAGCATTAGGGGGTTAGGGTTAGTGTTAGCTGTTAGGTTAGTGTTAGGGTTAAGAGTTAGGGATAGGTTTAATAGTTAGGCTTACGATTAGGGTTAAGGGTTACAGTTAGGGTTAGGACTTAAGGTTCAGGCTTTGTGTTAGGTTTAGGGTTAGAGCTAAGTGTTATGGTTAGGGTTAGTTTTTAGGTTTAGGGTAACAGCATAGAGTTCGTGTTGGGCATTAGGGTCAGGGTTTAGCTTTAGGGTTACAAAGCGTATGACAGAGTGGGTTCCCAGCGACAATTACAGCCTCCTAAACACCGCTCCTACTGCAGACAGGGCCAGTGCCCTAAGCTTTATGCTACCCCTCACCCATAACGCTAACCCTGAACATAATACCTAACTCTGACTCTATTGCTCACCTTCACACAAAAACCTCACCATAATCCTAACTTTAACCCCTTTTGTTAAAGTTAATGCATAACACTTTCCTTAATAACAAGCCCTATTCCATAATTCTAAACCTACCATTTACCCATAACCGTAACACCTAATCCCTAACCCTAATTCTAAACCGCTAATCCTAACCTTAACCCTACCAACAACCCTAACCCTAACCCTAAATCCTAAACACTAACCCTAACCCTATGCCTAAAAAATAACCCTACCCCTATCCCTAACCCTAACCCTTAACCCTGATCCTAATCCTAACAATTAAACCTAACCCTAACTCAACCCTAACACTAATTCTCACTCTAAAGCCTAGACCTAACCCTAATACTAACCCTAAACCCTAATGCTAACCCTAACCCTGAACCCTAAACATAACCTTAACCCTAAACCTATCACATAACCCTAAACCTAACCCTTAACCCTAACCCTAACCTTAACCCTAATCCTATCCCTTAACCCTAACCCTAACCCCTATCCCTAACCCTAACACTAACCCCAACACTAAACCTATGCCTAGCCCACAACTCAACCTTAACACTTATCCCCTAAGCCTAACACATATCCTAACCCCTAATCCATCATCCCTACCCTTGACTCTAACCTTAACCCCTAACCACAAACCCGTAACCCTAACCATAATTCTCACACTTCTTCCATTCTCAGAGTTAAGCAAGCCTAAAATACTGGCAAGCCATGCATGAGATGAGGCTCCACCTGAAACCTGCATGTCAGTCCGGGCCCAAGGCCCAGGGTACGATGCTGTGGTGTCACGGTGACCCTGTCCGCACCCCTATCACCATAGATTAAACAGGCCTTGTGCCCATAAACTAACCGCTAAATCTAAGCCCAAACACTAAACCTAACCCCTAAATCTAATCCTAAGCCCTGACCCTAACGCTCATCAATAACTCTAAACCCATGCCATAAACCTAACCCCTAATGTAACCCCTAAACATAACCCAAAACATGATCCCTACACCTAACCCTAACCCCTAACCCTAACCATAACACTTAACTCTAACCCTAAACCTAACACAAACCCTTAACCCTATCCCTGAACCCTAACCCTTACTAGTAACCTTAACCCTAAGTATTAACCCTCACACTAACCCTTAAACCTAACCCTAATCTTAATCTTTAACCCTAAACCTAACACTTAATCCTTACCCTATACCAAACTGTAACCCCTAACGTTAACCCTAAACCTAAAACTTAACCCTAACCTAACTGGAACCATTAAACCTAACACTAAACTTTAACCCTGACCCTAACTCTAACCCCTAACCCTAAGCCCTCACCCTAACACTAAACTTCATCACAAAATATAACCATAATCCTAACCCTAAATCTAATTCTCAGACTTCTTGCTTTCTCAGAGATTTGAACGCCTACAATCCTCCCATGCCATGTGGGAAGGAGGCTCTGCCACAGTGTCCTGCAGGAAATCCAGGGGCCCATAACCCGCGTATGATAGAGTGGGTTCTCAGCAAAAATCGCAGCATCCTCACCCCCGCTCCAAGTGCAGACAAGGCCCGTGCCCTAAGCATAAACACTACCCCCCACCCATAACCCTAACCCTGAACATAACACCTAAAACTGATCCTATTGCTCACCTTAACACATAAACCTCACGGTAACCCTAACTTTAACCCCTTATCCTAACATTAATGCATAACACCTTAGAAAAAACCCTATCCCTTAATTCTAACCCTATCTCCCAGCCATAACCGTAAAACCTAATCCCTAACACTAATTATAAACCACTAAACATAGCCTTAACCCGACGAAAAACCTAACACTAACCCTAACCCTAAATGCCAACCCTAACCCTGCACCTAAAAATAGCCCTAACACTTGACACTTAACCCTAACCCTAACCCTAACCCTGATCCTAATCCTAACAATTAAACCTAACCCTAACTCTTAACCCTAACACTAACACTTACCCTAACAACAAGACCTACCCTAAAAGTAACCCCAATCCCTAAGAATAACCCCTAATTCTAAACCTAAAACTGAACCCTAAACTTAACCCTAACCCTAACACTTAATCCTAAGTCTATCCCTAACCCATAACTCTAACTCTAACCATTAACCCTCACTGTAACCCTTAACCCTGACCCTAACCGTAACACTAAACCCACACCTTAACCCATAATACTAACCCTAAGCCTAACCGTTAACCCTAATCCTAGCCCTTAACCCTAACACTTAATGCTAACCCTAACACTAAACCCAACCCTAGTCCTAACCCTAGCCCCTAACCCAACCATAACACCTCTCCCCTAACCTTAACATTAACCCTAACCCCTAATCCCTAAACCCTAACCCTCACTGGAACACTAACCCTTAACCCCTAACCCCTAATCCTAATCCTAACCCTAATTCTCACACTTCTTCCATTCTCTTAAGCAAGCCTACAATACAGCCATGCGATGCATGAAAACAGCCTCTGCCTGACTCCTGAATGTATGTCTGAGCCCTTGGCCCAGGGTACTATGGTTTGGTGTCATGGCTACCCTGTCTGCACCACGCTCACCATAGATCAAACAGGTCCTATGCCCTTAAACTAATCGCTAAATCTAAGCCTTAACACTAACCCTACCACTAACCCTCAACCTAAGCCCTGACCCTAATGCCCAACACTAACACTAAACCCTTACCCTCATCCTAACCCCTAACACTATCCCCTAAACGTAACTCTAAACATGAACCCTAAACCTAACCATAACCCCTAACCCTAACCATAACACTTAACTCTAACAATAAACCTAACACGAACCCTTAACCCTAAACCTAACACCTAACCCAAACTCTTAACCTTAACCTTAACCTTTAACTCTCACACTAGCATTTAACCCTAACCCTAATCCTAATGTTTAACCCTAACCCTAACACTTAACCCTTACAGTCTACCAAGCCATAACCCCTAACGTTAACCCTAACCCCAAACATTAACCCTAAACCTAACTGTAACCATTAAACGTAACACTAAACTTTAAATGTAACACTACCCCTAACCCCTAACCCTAATCCCTGACTCTAGCACTAACCTTGATCCCTAACCCTAACCGTAATCCTAATCCTAAATCTAATTCTCAGACTTCTTGCTTTCTCAGAGTTTAGAAAGCCTACAATCCTCCCATGCCATGCATCAAAGGACGCTTAGCCACTGTTTCCTGAAAGAAAGCCAGGGGCCCATACCCAGCGTATATAGGGTGGTCTCCTGGTGCCAACCCTAGACCCCTAACCCCCCCGACTAGTGCAGACAGTGACCATGCCCTCAGCATAAACACTGCCCCTAACCCATAACCCTAACCCTGAACACAATACCTAACCCTGATCCTATTGTTCACCTTAACACGTATACCTCCCTGTAACCCTAACTTTAACCCCTTATCTTAACGTTAATGCATAACACTTACCCTGAGAACAATCCTTATCCCATTATTCTAACCCTAATCCCTAGCCATAACTGTAACACCTAATCCCTAATTATAAACAACTAGTGCAGACAGGGCCCCTTTATGATTAGCATTAGTGGTTAGGGTTAAGGATTAAAGGGTAGGGTTATTTTTAGGTACACGTTTATTTTAGGTTAAGATTAGGGGTTAGGGTTAGTGTTAATGTTGTGGGTAGGGTTAAGATTAGGGGTTAGGGTTAGTGTTAATGTTGTGGGTAGGGTTAAGATTAGGGTTAGCAGTTTAGAATTAGTGTTAGGAATTAGGTATTACGATTATGGCTGTGAGTTAGCGTTAGAATTGTGGCATAGGGGTTGTTCTCAGGGTAAGTATTATGCATTAACGTTAGGATAAGGGGTTAATGTTAGGGCTATGGTGAGGTTTACATGTTAAGATGAGAAATGGGTTCAGAGTTAGGTGTTATGTTCAGGGTTAGGGTTATGGGTTAGGGGTACTGTTTATGCTTAGGGCACAGGCCCTGTCTGCACTAGTCGGGGGGATTGGGCAGCTGGGATTGTGTCCGGGAACCCACTCTATCGTATGCTGGGTATGGGCCCCTGGGTTTCATGAAGAACACAGTAGCAGAGCCTCCTTTCATGCATGGCATGGGAGGATTGTAGGCTTTCTAAACTCTGAGAAAGCAAGAAGTCTGAGAATTAGATTTAGGGTTAGGATTATGGTTAGGGTTAGGGATGCAGGTTAGTGTTAGGGTGAGGGCTTAGGTTTAGGGGTTAGAGTAAGGGTTAGGGTTAAAGGTTAGTATTAGGTTTAAGGATTACAGTTAGGTTTAGTGTTACGGTTAGGGTTAAGGTTAGGGGTTAGGGTTTCATACAGGGTTAGGTTTAAGTGTTAGGTTTATGGTTAAAAATTAGGATTAGGGTTAGGTTTAAGGGTTACTGTGAGGGTTAACGGTTAGGGTTAAGTTTAAGGGTTAGGGTTTCGGGTTAGGGTTAGGATTAAGGGTTCGTGTTAGGTTTAGGGTTAGAGTTAAGTGTTATGGTTAGTATTAGGTGTTAGGGATAGGGTTAAGATTTAAGGTTTAGCGTCATTTTCAGGCATAGGTTTTGGATTAGTTATTAGGGTTAGGGTTAGTGTTAGGGTTGTTGGTAGGGTGAAGGTTAGGTTTAGCGGTTTAGAATTAGGGTTAGGGATTAGGTGTTATCGTTATGGCTATGAGTTAGTTATAGAATTGTGGGATAGGGTTTGTTCTCAAGGTAAGTGTTATGCATTAACACTAAAATAAGGGGTTAAATTTAGGGTTACAGGGAGGTCTATGTGTTAAAGTGAGCAATAGGATCAGGGTTAGGTGTTATGTTCAGGGTTAGGGTTATGGGTGAGGGGTAATGTTTATGCTGAGGGCACAGTCCCTGGCTGCACTAGGCCGGGGGTTAGGGGGCTGTGAATGGCGCGGGGAGCCCACTCTATCCTATGGTGCATATGGGCCCTTGGGTTTCATGAAGGACACAGTGGCAGAACCTCCTTTCATGGATTGCATGGGTGGATTGTAGGCTTTCTAAAATCTGAGAAAGCAAGACGTCTGAGAATTAGATTTAGGGTAGGATTGTGGTTAGGGTTAGGGAGAAGATTAGGGTTACGGTCAGGGATTAGGTTTAGGGGTTAGGGTTAGTGTTAGGGTTAAAGGTTAGTGTTAGTTGTAACAGTTACAGTTAGGTTTAGGGTTAAGGCTTAAGGTTAGGGTTAACGTTAGGGTTTAAGGTTTGGTACAGGGTTAGGGTTAAGTGTTAAGTTTAGGGTTAAAGATTAGGATTCGGGTTAAGCGTTAGTGTGAGGGTTAACGGTTAGGGTTAAGGATAAGTGTTAGGGTTAGGGGTTAGTGTTAAGTGTTAGTGTTAGGTTTAGGGTTAGAGTTAAGCGTTATGGTTAGGGATATGGGGTAGGGTTAGGGTTAAGGTTTAATGGATAGGGTTATTTTTAGGCATAGGATTAGGATTAGTGGTTAGGGTTAGTGTTAGTGTTAGGGTTGTTGGTAAGGTTAGGATTAGGGTTAGTGGTTTACAATTTGGGTTAGGTATTAGGTGTTACAGTTATGGCTAAGAGTTAGGGTTAGAATTCAGGGATAGGGATTGTTCTCCTGGTAAGTGTTATGCATTAAAGTTAGGATAGGGTGTTAAAGTTAGGGTTATATGATGTTTACGGTTTTAGGTGAGCAATAGGATCTGGGTTAGGTGTTATGTTCAGGGTTAGGGTTATGGATGAGGGGTAGTGTTTATGCTTAGGGCATGGGCCCTGTCTGCACTAAGCCGGGGGGGGGGGGGGTTAGGGGGCTGGGATTGTTGCCGGGAACGCACTCTATGGTATGCTGGGTATGGGCCCCTGGGTTTTCTGCAGGCCACAGTGGCAGAGCCTTCTTTCACGCATGGCATGGGAGGATTGTAGGCTTCCTAAACTCTGAGAAAGCAAGAAGTCTGAGAATTAGATTTAGGGTTAGGATTATGGTTAAGGTTAAGGATGAAGGTTAGTGTTAGGGTGAGGGCTTAGGGTTAGGGTTAGGGTTATGGTTAAAGGTTAGTGTTAGTTTTAATGGTTACAATTAGGTTTAGGGTTAAGGTTTAGGGTTAGCGTTAAGGTTACGGGTTTGGTTTTGGTACAGGGTTAGTTTTAAGTGTTAGGTTTAGGGTTAAAGATTAGAATTAGGATTAGGGTAAAGGGTTAGTGTGAGCATTAACGGTTAGGCTAAAGGTTAAGTGTTAGGATTAGGGGTTAGGGTTAGGATTAAGTGTTTGTGTTAGGTTTAGCATCATAGTTAAGTGTTATGGTTAGGGTTAGGGGTTATGGTTAGGTTTAGCGTTCATTGTTAGGGTTACTTTTAGCGGTTAGTATTGGGCTTCAGGTTAGGTTTAGGGTAAGGGTTTTGAGTTAGTGTTCGGTGTTAGGGTCAGGGTTTAGGTTTAGGCTTACACAGCGTATGATAGAGTGGGTTCCTGACAAAAATCCCAACCCCTATACCACCCTCCTAGTACAGACAGGGCCCGGGCCCGAAGCATAAACACTACCCCTCACCAATAACGTGAACCCTTAACATACCACCTAACTCTGACCTTATTGCTCACCTTAACACATAAACCTGACCGTAACCCTAACTTTAACCCCTTATCCTAACGTCAATGCATAACACTTACTCTGATAACAACCCCTATCCCATAATTCTAACTTAACTCCTAGCCATAACCGTAACACCTAATCCCTAACCATAATTCTAAACTGCTAAACCTAACCTTAACCCTACCATCAACCCTAACTTTAATCCTAATCCTAAACACTAACCCTAACCCTAACCCTTAACCCTGATCCTAATCCTAACAATTAATCCTAACCCTAACTCTTAATCCTAGAACTAACCCTTACACTAACGTCTGGACCTAACCTTAATACTAACCCTAACCCCTAATGCTAACCCTAACCCTGAACCCTAAACCTAACACTAACCCTATCCCATAACCCTAACACTAACCCTTAACCCTAATGCTAACCTTTAATCATAACCCTAACCCTTAACCCTAATCCTATCCCTTAAGCCTAACCCTAATCCGTATCCCTAACCCGAACACTAAACCCAAACCTAAACCTAAGCCTCGCCCGAGACCCAACTGTAACACTTAAGCCCTAACCCTAACACTTACCCTAATCCCTAATCGCTAAACCCTAACCTTCACTCTAACCCTAACCCCTAACCACAAACCCCTAACCCTAATCCTAATTCTCATGCTTCTTCCTTTCTCTGAGTTAAGCAAACCTAAAATACAGCCAAGCCATGAGTGGGATGAGGCTCCACCTGATTCCTGCATGCAGGTCTGGGCCCAAGGCCCAGGGTACGATGGTGTGGTGTCACGGCGACCCTGTCCACACCCCTCTCACCATAGATTACACAGCCCCTGTGCCCTTAAACTAACCACTAAATCTAAGCCCTAACATGAATCCTAACCACTAACACTAAACCTAAGACCTGACCCTAACGCCCAACACTAACTCTAAACCCATGTACTAAACCTAACCCCTAGCATAACCGCTAACCATAACCCTAAACATGAACTGTAAACCTAACCCTAACCCCTAATCCTAAACATAACACTTAACACTAACCCTAAATCTAACACAAACCCTTAAACCTATCCCTGAACCCTAACCCTAAACCTTAACCTTAACACTAACCGTTAACCCTCACACTAACCCTTAACCCTGACACTAATCCTAATCTTTAACCCTGAACCTAACACTTAACCCTAACCCTATACTAAACCCTAACCCCTAAACTTAACCCTAACCCTAAAACTTAACACTAAACCTAACTGTAACCGAAAAACCTAACACTAACCGTTAACCCTAACTCCTAACCATAAGCACTCACCCTAACACTAACCTTCATCCCTAACCCTAACCATAATCCTAACCTTAAATCTAATTCTCAGACTTCTTGCTATCTCAGAGTTTAGGAAGCCTACAATCGTCCCATACCATGAGAGAAAGAAGACTCTGCCACTGTGTCCTGCATGAAACCCAGGGGCCCATACCAGCGTATGATAGAGTGTGTTTCCAGCGACAATCACAGCCCCCTAAGCCCCCCGCCTAATGCAGACAGGGCCCGTGCCCTAAGCATAAACACTACCCCTCACCCACAACCCTAACCCTGAGCATAACACCTAACCCTGATCCTATTGCTCACTTTACTACGTAACCTCACCGTAACCCTAACTTTAACCCCTTATCCTAACGTTAATGCATAACAATTACCCTAAGGGCAACCCCTATCCCTTAATTCTAACCCTAACTCCTAGCCATTACCATAACACTTAATCCATAACCCTAATTATAAACTGCTAACCATAACCTTAACCCTCACAACAACCTTAACACTAACCTTAACCTTAACCCCTAACCCTAACCCTATGCCTAAAAATAACCCTAAAAATTGACCCTTAGCTCTACATTAAACGCTAACCTTAAACCTAATCCTTAACCCCGAACCTAGTCCTAACATTTAAACCTAACCCTGACATTAACCGTAACCCTAACAGTAACCCTAACCCCTGACCCAAACCCCTAATGCTAACCCTAGACTTAACCCTAACCCTTAAGCCTAACTCTATCCCTAACGCATAACCCTAACCCTCACCGTGAACCCTCACCCTAACCCTAGCACTAACCCCCACCCTAAACCTAACTGTAGGCTCTAACCCAACCCTAACACCTAACCCCTATCACTAACACTAACCCTAACACCTAATCCCTAACCCCTAACCCCTACCCCTCACTCGAACCCTAACCCCAAGCCCCAAACCCCTAACCCTAACCCTAACCCTAATTCTCACACTTCTCCATTCTCAGACTTCAGCAAGGCTACAATACAGCCATGAAATGGGTTCGAAGTGGGTCTGCCGGAGTCCTGCATTTGAGTCTGGCCCCAAGACCCAGGGATCAATGGTGTAGTGTTGCGGTGACCCTGTCCGCACCTCTCTCCCCATAGATTAAACAGGTCCTGTGCTCTTAAACTAACCGCTAAATCTCAGCCCTAAAACTAACCATAACCCCAACCCTAAACCTAATCCCTGAGTCTAATGCCCAGCACTAAATCTAAAGCCTTACACTAAACCTACCCCTTAACACCAACCCCTAACCCTAACCCTAACCATGACCCCTAAACCTAACCCTAAACCCTAACCCTAACCATAGCACTTAATCACCCCTAAACCTAACACGAACCCTGAACCCTAACACTAAACCCTATCCCTAACAATTAACCTTAACCCTAACCGTTAACCCTCACACTAACAATAAACCAAAATCTAATCCTAATCTTTAACCCTAAAGCTAACACTTAACCCTTACCCTGAACCAAACCCTAACCCCTAAACTTAACCCTAACCCTAAAACTTAACCCTAAACCTAACTGTAACCATTAAACCTAACACTAAACTTTAACACTGGCCCTAACCATAACCCCTAAATCTAAGCCCTAAACATAACACTAAACATCATCCATAACCCTAACCATAATCCTAACCCTAAATCTAATTCTCAGACTTCTTGCTTTCTCAGAGTTTATAAAGCCTACTATCCTCCCATACCATGCGTGAAAGGAGTCTCTGCCACTGTGTCCTGCATGAAACTCAGGGACCCCTACCCAGTGTACGATAGGGTGGGATCCCGGTGACAGTCCTAGACCCGTAACCACCCGGCCTAGTGCAGAAAGGGCCCGTTCCCTGGGCATAAACACTACCCCTCTCCCATAACCCTAACCAAGAACATAACACCTAAACCTAATCCTATTCCTCACCTTACCATGTAAACCTCACCGTAACCTTAACTTTAACCCCTTATCCTAACGTTAATGCACAACACTTACCCTGAGAGTAACCCCTATCCAATAATTCTAAGCCTAACTCCTAGCCATAACCATAACACCTAATCCCTAACCCTAATTTTAAACCGCTAACCGTAACATTAACCCTGCAAACAACCCTAAACCTAACCCCTAATCCTAAACCAATGCCTAAAAATAATCCTAACCCTAACCCTTATCCTTAACCCGAACAGTTAACCCTCACACTAACCCTTAACCCTAACCCTAATCCTGATCTTTAACCCTAACTCTAACACTCAACCCTAACCGTGTACCAAACCCTAGCCATTAACTTTAACCCTAACCTTAAACTTTAACCTAAACCTAAGTGTAACCATTAAACCTAACGCTAACCTTTAACCCTAACTTTAACCCTAGCCCCTAACCCTAAGTGCTGACCCTAACACTATCCTTCATCCCTAACCCTAACCATAATCCTAACCCTAAATCTAAATCTCAGATTTCTTGCTTTCTCAGAGTATAGAAAGACTACATTCCTCCCATGTCATGCGTGAAAGGAAGCTTTGCCACTGTGGCCTGCATGAAAACCAGGGGCTGATACCCAGGGTACGATAGAGTGGGTTCCCGGCTACAATCCTAGCCCTCTAACCACCTCGCATAGTGCAGACAGGGCCCATGTCCTAAGCATAAACACTACCCCTAACCCATAACCCTAACAATGAACATAACACCTAAACCTGATCCTATTGCTCACCTTAGAATGTAAACCTCACCGTGACCCTAACTTTAACCCCTTATCCTAACGTTAATACATAACACTTACCCTGAGAACAACCCCTATCCCATAATTCTAACCCTAAAACCTAGCCATAAACTTAAAAGCTAATCCCTAACCCTAATTCTAAACTGGTAAACCTAACATTAACCCTACCAAAAACCCTAACAGTAAACCTAACCCTAACCCCTAATTCTAACACTATGCCTCAAAATAACCCTAACCCTTAACCCCTAACACTAATCATAACACTTAAATCTAACCCTAAACCTAACACGAAAACTTAACCCTATCCCTAACCTAGAAACTTAAACCTAACCAATAACCCTCACACTAACCTTAGACCCTAACCCTAATCCTAATCTTTAAACCTAAACCTAACACTTAACCCTAACCCTGTACAAAATCCTAGCCACTAACTTTAACCCTAACCCTAAACCGTAACCCTAAACGTAACTGTAACTGTTAAACCTAACACTAACTTTTAACCCTAACTCTAACCCTAACCTCTACCCTAAGCCCTCACCCTACCACTAACCTTCATCCCTAAACCTAACCATAATCCTAACCCTAAATCTTATTCTCAGACTTATTGCTTTCTCAGATTTTAGAAAGCCTACAGTCCTCCCATGCCATGCATGAAAGGAGGATCTGCCACTGTGTTCTGCATGAAACCAAGGGACCCATTCCCACCATACGATAGAGTGGTCTCCCTAGACCCCTAACCCCCCTGCCTAGTGCAGACAGGGACCGTGCCCTCAACATAAACACTACACCTAACCCATAACCGTAACCCTGTACATAAAACCTAACCCTGAACTTATGGCTCACTTTAACACGTAGATCTCACTGTAACCCTAATTTTAACCCCTTATCCAAACGTTAATGCAGAACACTTACACTGAAAACACCCCTATCCCATAATTCCAAACCTAACTAATAGCAATAACAGTAACACCTACTCCCTAAACCTAATTATAAACTGCTAACCCTAACCTGAACCCTACCAAAAACCCTAATACTAACCCTAAACCTAACCCCTAATCCTAACCCAATGCCTGAACGTAACACAAACCCTTAACCCTTAACCCTAACACTAATCCCTATCCATAACCATAACACTTAACTCTAACCCTAAACCTAACACGAACACTTAACCCTAAAACTAACCGCTAACCCTAACACTTAACCTTAAGCCTAAACCTTAACCCTAACACTAACCCTTAACACTAATCTTTAAACCTAAACCTAAAACTTAACCCTAACTCTGTACCAAACCCTAATCCCTAACCTTAACCCTAACCCGAAAACTTAACCTGAAACCTAACTGTAGCCGTTAAACCTAACACTGACTTTTAACCCTAACCCTGACCCTAACCCCTAACCCTAAGCCCTCACTCTAACACTAACCTTCATCCCTAACCCTAACCATAATCTTAACCCTAAATCTAATTCTCAGATTTATTGGTTTCTAAGAATTTAGAAAGCATACAATCCACCCATGCCATGTGTGAAAGGGGGCTCTGCCACTGTGTCCAGCATGAAACCCAGGGACCCATACCCAGTGTAAAATAGAGTGGGATCCGGCGACGATCCCAGCCACCTAAACCCCCCTCCTAGTGCAGACAGGGTCCGTGACCTAAGCATAAACACTCCCCTTTACCCATAACCCTAACCCAGAACATAACACCTAACCCTGATCCTGTGACTCACCTTAACACGTCAACCTCACCGTAAACCTAACTTTAACCACTTACCCTAACTTTAGTGCATAAAACTTACCTTGAGAACAGCCCCTATCCTATAATTCTGACCCTACATCCTAGCCATAACCATAACTCCTAATCACTAACCCTAATTCTAAACCGCTAACCCTAACATTAACCCTTCCAAAAACCCCAACAGTAACCCTAACCCTGACCCCTAATCCTAACCCTATGCCTAAAAATAACCCTATCCCTTAACCCATGACCCTAACCCTATCCCCTAACACTAACCATAACACATAACTCTAACCCTAAACCTAACACAAACCTTTAACCCGAAACCTAACCCCTAACCCTAACCCTGACTCTTAACCCTAACACTAACCTTTACCCTAACACCTAGACCCACCCTAACAGTAACCCTATCCCCTAACCCGAACCCTAACCCCTAATGCTAACCATAAACCTAACCCTACCCCTAAACCTTAACGCTAAACCTAACACTAACCCCAACCCTAAACCTAACCCTAGTCCCTAGCCCAACCCTAACACCTAACCCCTAACACCTAACCCTAACACTAACCATAACTGCTAATCTGTAACACCTAAACCTCACTCAAACCCTAACGCCAAACCTCGAACCCCTAATCTTAGCCCTGAACCTAATTCTCACACTTAGTCCATTCTCAGAGTTCAGCAATGCTACAATACGGCCATGCCATGCGTGAGAACAGGCTCTGTGTGAACTCTGCATGGAGGTCAGGGCCCTTGGCCCAGGGTACGATGGTGTGGTGTCACGGTGACCTTGTCCACACCACTCTCACCATAGATTAAACAGGTCCTGTGCCATTAAACTAACTGCTAAATGTAAGCCCTAACACTAACCCTACCACTAACCCTAAATGTAAGCCCTGACCCTAATGTCCAACACTAACACTGAACCCTTACCCTCAACTTAACCCAGAACACTGACCCCTAAACGTAACCCTAACCATGAACCCTAAACCTAACCCTAACCCCTAACCCTAACCATAACACTTAACTCTAACCCTAAACCTAAAACAAACACTTAAGCCTAACCCTAACCTCTAATCCTAAACCTCAACCTTAACACCAACCGTTTACCCTCACACTAACCCTTAACCCTAAACCTAATGCTAATCTTGGATCCTAAACCTAACACTTAATTCTAACCCTGTAACAAAACCTAACCCCTAACCTTATACCTAACCTTAACCCTAACCCTAACCTCTCGCCCTAACACTAACCTTCCTCGCTAACCCTAACTATAATCCTAACCCTAAATCTAATTCTCAGACTTCTTGCTTTCTCAGAGTTTAGAAAGCCTACAATCCTCCCATGCCATGCGTGAAAGGAGGCTCTGCCACTCTGTCCTGCATGAAACCCATGCGCCCATAGCCAGCGTACGATAGAGTGGGTTCCCGGTGACAATGCCAGCCCTGTAACCCCCACTCCCCCTCCTAGTGCAGAAAGAGAACATGTCCTAAGCATAAACACTAACCCTAACACTTAACCCTAACCGCGAACATACCCTCACACTAACCCTAACCTTAAACCTAATGGTAATCTTGGATGCTAAACCTAACACTTAATTCTAACCACTTCTTCCATTCTCAGAGTTAACCAAGCCTACAATCCATCCATGCCATGCGTGACAAGAGGATCTGCCTGAGTCCTGCATGTACTTCTGGGCCCAAGGCCCAGGGTACGATATTGTGGTATCGTGGTGACCATGTTTGCATCCCCCTCACCATATATTAAACAGGTCGTGTGCCCTTAAACTAACTGTTAATACTAAGACCTAACACTAAACCTGACCCCTAAGCCTAAACAGAAACCCTGACCCTAACGCCCAACACTAACTCTAAGGACTTACACTAAAAATAACCCCTACCACTAACCCGTAACCGTAACCCTAACCATGAACTCTCAACCTAAACCTAAAACCTAAAACCTAACCTTAACCATAACACTTAACTCTAACCAGAAACCTAACATGAACACTTAACCCTAAACCTAACCCCTAACCCTAACACTTAACCTTAAGCCTAAACCTTAACCCTAACACTAACCCTTAACCCTGATCTTTAACCCTAAACCTAAAACTTAACCCTAACTCTGTACCAAACCCTAACCCCTAACCTTAACCCTAATCCTAAACCTTAACACTAAACCTAACTGTATCCTTTAATCCTAACACTAGACTTTAACCTTAACCCGAACCCCTAACCTTAAGCCCTCACCCTATCACTAAACTTCATCCCTAACACTAACCATAAATATAATTCTCAGACTTCTTGCTTTCTCAGAGTTTAGAAAGCCTACAATCTTCCCATGTCATGCGTGAAAGGAGGTTCTGCCACTCGGTACTGCAAGAAACCCAGGGGCCCATATCCAGCGTATTTTAGAGTGGGTTCCCGGCGACAATCCCAGCTCCCCATTACCTCCGCCTAGTGCAGACAGGGCCCGTGTCTTAAGCATAAACTCTACCCCTATCCCATAAACCTAACCCGGAACATAACACCTAAACGTCATCCTATTGCTCCACTTAACATGTAAACCTCACTGTAACCTTAACCATAACCACTTACCCTAACGTTAATGCATAACACTTACCCTGAGAACAACCTCTATCCCATAATTCTAACCCTAACACTTAGCCATAACCATAACACCTAATGCCTAACCCTAATTCTAAACCACTAACACTAACCTTAACCGTACAAAGAACCCTAACAGTAACCCTAAACCTAACCACTAAACCTAACCCTGTGCCTATAAATAACCCTGACACTTGACACTTAACCCTAACCATAATCCCTAACCCTAACCCTAACACATATCCCTGATCCTAATTCTAACCATTAAACCTAACCCTAACTCTTAACCCTAACTCTAACCTTTAACCTAACGCCTAGACCTACCCCTAACAGTAACCCTAAACCCTAATCCTAACCCTAACCGTTAACCCTCACCCTAACCCTTAACCTTGACTCTAAAAATAATCATTAACCCTAACCCTAACCCTAAGACTAAAGCTTAACCCTAATCCTATCCCTTAACCCAACCCTAACCCTAACCGCTAACCTTAACCCTAACACTAACCCCAGCCCTAAACCTAATGCTAGCCCAAAACCCAACATAAACACCTAACCCCTAACCCTAACACTAACCCTAACCCCTAATCCATAATTCCTTACCCTCACTCGAACCATAGCCCCTAACCCCAAACCCCTAACCCTAATTCTCACACTTCTTCTATTCTCGGAATTAACAAAGCCTACAATAGAGCCATGCCATGCATGAGAAGAGGCTACCCCTGAGTCTGGCATGTACTTCTGGGCCCAAGGCCCAGGGTACGATGGCATGGTGTCGTGGCGACCCTGTCCACACCCCTCTCACGATAGATTAAACAGGTCCTGTGCCCTTACACTAACCACTAAATCTAAGACCTAACACTGTCCCTAACTGCCAACCCTAAACCTAAACCCTGAACCTAACACTCAAAACTAACTCTAAGCCCTTACACTAAACCTAAACCCTAACCCTAACCCCTAAACGTAACCCAAACCATGAACCTTGAACCGAAACCTAAACCCTAACCCAATCCATAACACTTAACCCTAACTCTAAACCTAACATCAACCCTTAATCCTAACCCTAAACTTTAACCCTAACCCTAAACCGTAACCCTAACCATTAACCCTCACTCTAACCCTTAAACGTAAACCTAATCCTAATCTTTAACCCTAATCCTAACACTTAACCCTAACCGTGTACGAAATCCTAACACCTAACCTTAACCCTTACCCTAAACCTTAACCCTAAACCTAACTGTAGCCGTTAAACCTAACACTAACCTTTATCACTAACCCTAACCCTAACCCCGAATCCTAAGCACTCACCCTAACACTAACCTTCATCCCTAACCCTAACCATAATCCTAACCCTAAATCTAAATCTCAGATTTCTTGCTTTCTCAGAGTTTAGAAAGCCTACAGTCCTCCCATGCCATGCGTTAAAGAGGCTCTGCCACTGTGTCCTGCATGAAACCGAGGGGCCCATACCCAGCAAAGGATAGATTGGGCTCCCGGTGACAATCTTAAACTTCTAACATCCTGCCTAGTGCACACAGGGCCCGTGCCCTAACCATAAACCCTACCACCAACCAATAACCCTAACCATGAACACAACACCTAACCCTGATCCTATTACTCAGCTTAACTTGTAACCCTCACCGTAACCCTTACTTTAACCCCTTATCCTAACGTTAATGCATAACACTTGATGGGAGAACAACCCCTATCCTATAATTCTAACCGTAATTCTTAGCCATAACCGAAACACCTAATTCCTAACCCTCACTTGAAAACGCACCCCTGAACCTAAACCTAAACCCTGACCCTAACCATAACACTTACCTCTAACTCTAAACCTAACACGAACCCTTAACCCTAACACTAATCACTAACACTAACCCTTAACATTAACCCTAACCATTAACTCTGACAGTAATCCTTAAACCTAACCCTAATCCTAATCTTTAACTCTAACACTAACACTTAACCCTAACCATGTACCAAACCCTAACCCCTAACCCTAAACCTTAACCCTAAACCTAACTGTAACCGTTAAAATTAACAGTAACTTTTGTCCCTAACCCTATCCGTAATCCTAACCCTAAATCTAATTATCAGACTTCTTGCTTTCTCAGAGTTTAGAAAGCCTACAGTCTTCCCATACCATGAGTGAAAGGAGGCTGTACCACTGTGTCCTGCATGAAACCCAGGGGCTCATACCCAGCGTACAATATAGTGGGTTCTCAGTGACAATGCCAGCCCCTTAACCCCCCAGCCTAGTGCAGACAGGTCCTGTGCCCCAACCATAAATACTACTCTTAACACATAACCCTGACCCTGAACATAACTCCTAACCCTGATCCTCTTGCTCACTTTAACACATAAACCTCCTCGGAACCCTAACTTTAACCCCTTATCCTAACGTTAATGCATAACACTTACCCAGAGAACAACCCCTATTCCATAATGCTAACCCTAACTCCTAGCGATATTGTAACTCTTTTTTTTTTTTTTTTTTTTTTTGAGACAGAGTCTCGCTCTGTTGCCCAGGCTAGAGTGAGTGCCGTGGCGTCAGCCTAGCTCACAGCAACCTCAAACTCCTGGGCTTAAGCGATCCTCCTGTCTCAGCCTCCCGAGTACCTGGGACTACAGGCATGCACCACCATGCCCGGCTAATTTTTCTATATATATTTTTAGCTGTCCATATAATTTCTTTCTATTTTTTTAGTAGAGGTGGGGTCTCGCTCTTGCTCAGGCTGGTCTCGAACTCCTGAGCTCAAACGATCCGCCCACCTCGGCCTCCCAGAGAGCTAGGATTACAGGCATGAGCCACCGCGCCCGGCCAGATATTGTAACTCTTAATCCCTAATTCTATACTGCTAAACCTAAACTTAACCCTACCAACAACCCTAACAGTAACCCTAACCCTAAACCTATGACTAAAAATATCTCTAGCTCTTGATTCTTAACCCTAACCCCTAACCTTAACCTGAACCCTTAACCCTAATCCTAATCCTAAGCATCAAACCTACCCCTACCTCTTAACCCTAACCCTAACCCTTACCCTAACGCCTAAACCTAACCCTAACACTAACCTAACACCTAACCCTAACCCTAATCCCTAATACTAACCTTAACCCTGAAACCTAAACCTAACCCTTACCCTTAACCCTAAATCTATCCCTAACGCCCAACACTAACTGTTAACTCTCACCCTAACCCTTAACCCTGACTCTAAACGTAAACCTTAACCATAACCCTAACACTTAACCCTAACCCTAAGCCCAACCCTTAACCCTAATCCTATCCCTTAACCCTAAGCGTAACCCTAACCCCTAAACCTAACCCTATCCCCTAACCCAACCCTATCTCCCAATCACTAACCCTAACACTAACCCTAATCCCTAACCCCTAACCCCTTACACTCACTCTAACTTTAACCGCTAACCCCAAACCCCTAACCCTAACCCTAACCCTATTTCTCACACTTCTTGCATTCTCAGGCTTAAGCAAGTCTACAATACAGCCATGCCATAAGTGAGAAGATGCTCCGCCTGACTTCTGCATGTAGGTTTTTGCCCAAGGCCCACGGTACGATTGTGTGGTGTAACAGCGACCCTGTCCACAAGCCTCTCACCATAGATTAAACAGGTCCTGTGCCCTTAAACTAACTGCTAAATTTCAGCCCTAACACTAACCCTAACCCCTAACATAGAAAAATAAGCACTGACACTAACACCCACACTAACTCTAAATGCTTACCCTAAAGCTAACCCTGAACCCGAACGCTAAACCCCTAAACATAACCTTAATCATGAAACCTAAACCTAACCCTATCCCCTACCCATAACCATGATGCTTAACTCTAACCCTAAACCTAACACGAACCATTAACCCTAACCTTAACTCCTAACCCTAACCCTGACCTTAACCCTAACCCTAATCCTAATCTTTAACACTAAACCTAAAACTTAAACCTAACCCTGTACCAAACCCTAACCCCTAACCTTAACCCTAACCCTAAAACTTAACCCTAAACCTAACTGTAACCATTAAACTTGACATTAAATTTTAACTCTAACCCTAACCCGAAACTTAAGCTCTCACCCTAACACTAAACTTCATCCCTAACCCTAACCATAAATATAATTCTCAGACTTCTTGCTTTCTCAGAGTTTAGAAAGCCTACTATCCTCCCATGCCATGCGTGAAAGGAGGCTCTGCCACTGTGTTCTGCATGAAACCCATGGGCCCATACCCAGCGTACGACAGAGTGGGTTCCTGGCGCAATGTCAGCCCCCTAACCCCCTGCCTAGTGCAGAAAGAGAACATGTCCTAAGCATAAACACTACCCCTAACCCATAACCCTAACCCTGAACATAAGACTGAACCCTGATCGTATTGCTCACCTTAACACGTAAACCTCACTGTAACCCTAACTTTAACCACTTATCCTAACTTTAATGCATAACACTTACCCTGAGAACAACCCCTATTCCATAATTCTAACCCTAACTCCTAGCCATAACCTTAACACTTAATCCATAACCCTCATTCTAAACCACTAACCCTAACCTTAACCATACCAAAACTTCTAACTCTAACCCTAACTCTAACCTCTAACCCTAAACCTACACCTAAAAATAACCCTAACCCTTAACACTAACTCCCTTACCCTAACCATTAAACGAAATCCTAACCCTTACACTTAAGCCTAATATTAAACCTTAACCCTAACTCTTACCCTAACGACTAGACCTAAACCTAACACTAACCCTAACACCTAACCCTAACGCTATCCCTAACCCCTACCCCAACCCTAACCGTTAACCCTCACCCTAACCCTTAGCCCCAACCCTAACCCTTAACCCTAACTGTAAGCCTAACATTGAACCCTAACCCTATTCCTTAACCCTAACCCTAACACTAACCCCTAATCCTCACCCTAACACTAACCCCCAACCCTAAGCCTAACCCTAGTCCCTAACCCTAACCCAAACACCTAACCCCCCTAACCCTAACACTAACCCTAACCCCTAATCCCTAACCCATAACCCTCACTCTATACCTAACCCCTAACCCCAAACACCTAACTCTAACCCTAACCCTATTTCTCACATTTCTTCCATTCTCAGAGTTAGCAAGCCTACAATACAGCCATGCCATGCGTGAGATGAGGTTCTGCCTGAGTCCTGCATGACAGTCAGAGCTCAAAACCCAGGGTACGATGGAGTGGGGATGCAGCCCTGCTCCACACCGACAGTGCCCCGTAGATTAGACAGGGCCTGTGCCCTAACACTAAGCATTAAACCTAAGCCCTAACACTAACACTAACCCAAACCCCTAGTCTTAACCGTAAGCCCTGAATCTAACTCCTAACTGTAACCCTAATCCTTAACCCTCACCCTTGCCTCTCAACATAAACCTAAACCTAACCACTAAACATAATCCTAATCTCTAACCCTAATGGTAACCCTAGCCCTAATTGTAACCTCGAATCCTAACCCCTAAACCTAATCCTAGTCCCTAACACCTAACCTTAACCTTAATCTTAACCCCTTACCTTAAACTGAAATCTAATTCTCAGACTTCTTCAATTCGAAAAGTTAAGGAAGCCTACAATCCACCCATGCCATGTGTGAGATGAGGCTCCGCCCCTGTGTCCTGCGTGGCAAGCAGGGACCAATGCCCAGGGTACCATGGAGTTGGGTCCTGGGGGTTGTAGGCTTGTTAAACTCCAGTTTGGAAGAATTGCAATAGTCATACATAGGGATGCTTACATTTACTTATAGAAAGCAACTATTGGGGTGTGCTTTGTAGGCTTTCCTTACTCTAGTTTGGATGAAGTGGCTGACTCATATACAAGAACGTTAGCATTGAGTTAGAGGAAGCATCTACGGCTGTTGCTTTTTAGGCTTGCTAAACTCTAGTTTGGAAGAAGTTTGAGAATCATATATAGGAACAATTTCATTCATTCAGAGAAAGCAATTATAGGGTGTGGGCTAGTAGGCTTGCTAAGCTCTAGTTTGGAGGAAGTCGAGAGTCATATATAGGAACACTTACATTCACATAAAGCATCTATGGGGGGGTGATTTCTAGGCTTCCTAAACTCTCAATTGGAAAAAGGGAAAACTCATGTATAAGAACGCTTACATACACTTAGAGGAAGTAATTCTCTGAGGGGGATTTGTAACATTGCTAAAATCTTAGATTGGAAAAAATGCGAGATTCATATATAGGAATGTTAACATTCACTCAATGAAAGCAACTATCAGGGGGTGGTTTCAGGCTGGCTAAACTCTAGTTTGGAAAAGGTGCGACAGTCATATATAGGAAGGCTTACATTCACTCAGACAAAGCAACTGTTTGTGGGAATATAGTAGGCATGCTAAACTCTAGTTTGGAAAAATTTCCAGAGCCATGTATAGGAAAGCTTACAGTCACTTAGAGAAAGCAATGAATGGGGGGTGGTGTGTAGGCTTACTCAACTCTAGTTTGGAAGAAGTGCGAGAGTTATATATAGGAAGGTTTACATACACTCAGAGAAAACTATGGGGGGTGTTATTTTGGCATGCTAAACTCTATTTTGGAAGAAGTACGAGACTCATATATAGGAACGCTTACATTCGCGCAGAGAGAGCAATTACAGGGTAGTGTTAGGTAGGCATCCTAAACTCTAGTTTGGGAGAAGTTCCAGAGTCCTATATAGGAAAAGTAACAGCCACGTAGAAAAAGCAATCTTGGTGGGTGGTTTTTAGGCCTGCAAAACTCTATTTGGTTGAAGTGTGAGAGTCATATATGGGAAAGCTTATATTCACGCATAGAAAGGACCGCTGGGGTGGTGGTTTTTAGGCATACTAAACTGTAGTTTGGAAGAAGCATGAGAATGACATATAGGAACGCTTACATTCGCACACCGAAAGGTGGTGTTTTGTAGCCATTCTAAACTATAGTTTAGAAGTACGAGAGTCATGCATAGGAACGCTTACATTCACGCAGAGAAAGCAACTATGGGGTGGTGATTTGTAGGCATGCAAATCTCTAGTTTGGAAGAAGTTCAAGAATAATATATAGCAAAGCTTACAGTCACCTAGATAAAGCAACTCTCGGGGGGGTGCTTTGCAGGTCTGCTAAATTCTATTTTGGAAGAAGTGTGAGAGTCATATATGGGAAAGCTTATATTCACTCAGAGAAAGCAACTATGATGTGGTTTTCTGTTGGCATGCTATACTTTGGAAGAAGTTGGAGATTCTTATATAGGAAAGTTTACAGTCACCTGGAGAAAGCAACTCAAGGGGGGTGGTTTGTAGGCCTGCTAAACACTAATTTGGATGAAATTTTTTTTCAGTTTGTTTTTTTTTTTAACCTAATTTTGTTAAATATCGCTCCTTTGGGATGTGTTTATAACAACTCCCAGAACATTTTCATGTAAGATTCAAAGTGGTCATATTAAAATGCAGCTTCAATATAAAGTTTATCACAGTTTTACAGTATTCAAAAATGATAGACCTGTCTTAAAAAAACAAAATAAAAACCAAAAAAGGATCCTATTACACCCAAAACATAAGAAAACAATTAAATAAACAAGATTGGCATTTTCATAATTTTATAGTATAAAACAGAATATTAAATCTGTTACTGGCAAGCAGACAGTGATGTATTTCCTAGCTTAAAATGTGTCCCATTTAAACACACTATACAAGTTCACTATACAAAAGATTGATGCTCTTTTTGATAAAAGAAGTGCACCATGAAAATTTCTGCCAGTTTAGAATATTTAGCTCTTAAAGTAAAAAAAAGAAGAAGAAGAAGAAGACGAAGACAAAAAAAGTCCTTTTTCTTTTTTAAACTGAAGGCTGAATTCAGATTTTTTGTTGTTGTTGTTTTGTCATTTGTCAGCCTTCCTGGTTTAAAAACAATAGTGACTATGGACGCCCACCAAGGGGCAGTGTAAGATTAGCCATTAAATCACGAACAGCTGCAAATATTGTGCATTCACCTTGTCGTGGTGGATTCATCTCTGCAAACCTCTTCAGAATCTTGCTGACCATCATAGGAGCAGCAACGGAAGAGTTCTGCTGTCTGGTAATGTCTGCCTGCTGGGTTGTACCTGAAACCATGTCATAAATGATTGGAAACTATAATACTAACAGGTTCTTGGGGAGGGACCGATGTTTTCTGAGTTAGCTGAAGAAAAAATAGCATTTTGGATTTCAGCACCACAGCAGGCGTCCCAGGGGGTGCAATCGGTGGTGCGCTGGGCGAGATCGTCAGGCAAAACTGAACGTTGCATTTTAGCTGTGTTGCCTGGTCAGGGAACAGCTCTAGCATCATAATGTGCACACAGTCCCTCACTATGGAAACGCCTACATTCACTCAGAGAAGCAATGTTGGGCTGGTGGTTTGTAGGCATATTAAACTGTATTTTGGAACTCCCATATATGACTCTCACAGTTGATCCAAATTAGAGTTTACCAGGCCTATAAACCACCAGTTGCTTTCTCTAGGTGACTGTAAGCTTTCCTATATAAGACTCTCGAACGTCTTCCAAACTACAGTATAGCATGCCAACAAAACACCACCCAATCGTTGATTTCTCTGAGTGAACATAAGCGTTCCCATGTATGACTCTCACATTTCTTCCAAACTAGAATTTAGACTTACAAACCAGCCCCCGAAGGTTGCTCTCTAAGTGACTGTAATTTTCCCCAAATATGACTCTTGAACTTCCTCCAAACTATAGATTAGCATGCATACAAACACCACCCCACAGTTGCTTTCTCTGCGTGAATGTAACCATTCGTATATGACTCTCCTACTTCTTCCGAACTACAGTTATTATGCCTACAAACCACCACGACAACGTTTCTTTTTCTGAGTGAATGCAAGCGTCCTCACACCATCCAAATTAGAGTTTAACAGGTCTACCGACAAACTACCGAGTGCTGTTTTGTCCGTGTCACTGTAATCTTTCTTATATAAGACTCTCGAACTTCTTCCAAACCACAGTTTAGCATGCCAACAAAATACCACCCCAGAGTTGCTTTCTCTGCGTGAATGTAAGCATTTGCAAATGACTCTCGTACTTCCTCCAAAGTGCAGTTTAGTATGTCTAAAAACCACCACCCAAAAGTTGGGTTCTCTGAGTGAATGTAAGCGTTCCCATGTATGTCTCTCACACTTGGTGCAAGTTAGAGTTCCCCAGGGTTACAAACCGTCTCCTGAGAGTTGCTTTCTCTAGGTGAATATAAGCTTTCCTATATAAGACTCTCAAACTTCTTCCAAACTACAGTTTAGCATGCCCACAAAACATCACCCCATAGTTGCTTTCTCTGCGTGAATGTAAGAGTTTGTATATATATATATATATATATATATGTATATATATGTATATATGGCTCTGGTACTTCTTTCAAAATACAATTTAGAAGACCTAAAAATCACCCACCGAGAGTTGCTTTCTCTAAGTGACTGTCAGCTTTCCTATATATTACTCTTGTACTTCTTCCAAACTAGAGATTAGCATGGCTACAAAAACACCACCCCATAATTGCTTTCTTTGCATGAATGTAAGCATTCCCATATATCATTCTCCTACTTCTTCCAAACTAGAGTTAGTATGCTTACAAAGCACCACGCCGTCGGTGCTTTCTCTGAGTGAATGTAAGGCTTCTCACAGAGGACTCTCACTGTAAAATCAAAAGAGAGTTTAACAGGCTTACATTCCACGCGCAGAGAGTTGCTTTTTCTAAGTGACTCTAATCTTTCCTATACATGGCTCTCAAACTTGGTCCAAAGTAGAGATTTGCAAGCCAACAAAAACACCACCAAATATATGCTTTCAGTGCCTGAATGTAAGCGGCTCTATATGTGATTCTCTTGCTTCTTCCAAATTACGTTATCATGCCTACGAACCACCAGCCAAACACTTCGTCCAAACTAGAGTTTGCAAGCCTACAAAACACCACCCCATGTTTGCTTTTAGTGCTTGAATGTAAGCCGTTGTGTATGTGATGATATTGCTTCTTCCAAATTACAGGTTAGTATGCCTACGAACCACCACCCGAACGTTGCTATCTCTAAGTGAATGGAAGCGTCCCCATATATAATTCTAACACTTCATTGAAAATAGAGTATAGCAGGCCGACAAACCACCCCCGAGAGTTGCTTTCTCTAAGTGACTGTAAGCTTCCCAGATAAGACCCTCGAACTTCCTCCAAACTATAGATTAGCAGGCGTACAAACATCACCCCATAGTTGCTTTCTCTGCATGAATGAAAGCATTCCTATATATGACTCTCGTACTTCATCCAAACTAGAGTTTAGTATGCCTACAAACGACAACCCTTTCATTGATTTCTCTGAATGACAGTACCCGGTCCCCTATATGACTCTCGCCCTTCTTCCAAAGTTGAGTTTTGCAGGCGTACAAAACATCCCCAAAGAGTTGCTTTCTATAAGTGACTGTACGCTTTCCTTTATATTACTCTTGAACTTTCTCCAAACTAGAGATTAGCAAGGCTACAAAAACAGCACCCCATAATTGCTTTCTCTGTGTGAATGTAAGATTTAGAATATATCATTCTCGTACTTCATCCAAACCAGACTTTAGTATGCGTACAAAAAAAACACCCCAAAGTTGCTTTCTCTTAGTGAATGTAAAACAGCCCTGACAGTTGCTTTATTTAAGTGACTGAAAGCTTTCGTATATATGACTCTTGAACTTCATCCAAACTCTAGTTTAGCATGCCAACAAAACACCACAACATAGTTGCTTTCTCTGTCAATGAAAGCGATCGTATATAAGACTTTTGTACTTCCAAACTAGAGTTTATTATGGCTAAAAAGAGCAGCGCCATCGCTGCCTTCTCTGAATGACTGTAGGCATTCCCACGTATGTCTCTCGCCCTTCTTCCAAAGTAGAGTTTTAAAGGCCTTCAATCACCCAAAGATTAATTTCTCTATGAAATTAGGCAATCAAATTCTCTAGAAATGTACGGCAAGATATTTACGTATTACTTTTAGCTTCCAACAAACTAGATATTAGGATGGCTACAAAACACCACCCCATAGTTGCTATCTCTGCGTCAACATAAGCGTTTGTATATACGACTCTGGTACTTCTTTCAGGTTATTATGCCTACAAACCATCACCCCAACTTTGCTTTCTCTGAATGAATGTAACCGTTTCCATACATGCCTCTGTCACTTCATCCAAATTAGAGTTTAGCAGGCCTACAAACCCCTCCCGTGAGTTGCTTTCTCTAGGTGACCGTAAACGTTACTGTATAAGAATCTCCAAATTGTTCCAAACTGTAGCATACCAACAAAGCACCACACCATCGTTGCTTTCTCTGAGAGAAAATAAGCGTTGCCATATATGACTCTCACACTTCTTCCAAAATGGAATTTAGCAGGCCTGCAATGCACGCCAAGAGAGTTGCTTTATTATATTATGCTTGAACTTCTTCCAAACTAGAGATTTTCATGCCTACAAAACACCACCCCATAGTTGCTTTCTCTGTGTGAATGTAAGCGTTCCCATATATCATTCTCGTACTTCTTGCAAACTAGAGTTTAGTATGCGTACAAGAAAACCACCCCAACGTTGCTTTCTGTGAGGGAATGTAAGCGCTCCCATGTTTGATTCACACACTTCATCCAAATTAGAGTTCCGCAGATGTACAATAAAAACCTCCCGAAAATTTACTGTGATACTACAGCTATGTATAACTTTTTAGGGACATTTATTTTACAAGTGAAGCTATACCTTTAGTGGGCAACAGATAAGAAAGTAGGACCCAAAATAAGAATTTTGTTTGGTTTTACCTTCTAGTTCTTGCCATTGAGATAATATTCAGAATAAATACTACTTGATACTGAGGATTTTTGTCATATAAAAAACGTACAGTAATTTGTGATAAAAATACTTTTCATAATGATTATTTTTGCTATTTTCCATTGTTTCAAACATGCTTGCATATGCAAAAGTGTTCTTTAAACTATAAATAACCAGAGAAATGTTGGTCATTGCTGCTGTCATTCTCTTTTAATTGGCTGTAGTGTTTCTTTCCAAAGAAATCATTTGCCAGAAGAAAAATGTAATTTGCCCTTTCTTGACAACAGTGATTTGCCAGTTTTTTATTTGAACATTTTTCTTCACTTCTTTAGGGACTTGGTTTTCTAAAGTTGAAAATGAGGGCTGCCCACAGCTCATGCCCATTCCAGGAAACTTTTTGCTTTTGCATGTTGCCTGAACTAAACCCTTTCTATTTATTTCTGTTGCCACAACTTAGGTGGCACGTTCAGCACCTCATCTGGCACAGCATCCTGCCATTCCTGCCTCTGGTCTCACTTCCCTTCAATTTGCTACAGGAGTATCATTCTGGAACAGTCTTCTTATCATGTCCTTGACATGCTTGAGGTCTAGACCCTTCCCTTACTGTCCCTTGACATTATCCAATCAAACTTATCTGGCCAGGTTTCCCAAGAGAAGTCCTTAACTGTGGGCTTTTGATTGCTGCATGGTTCACTTTCCCTATGGTTGGAATGCCCTTCTTCTCTTGGCTAATCCCACTGCGTTTACACCTTAAATCATGGCATCTACTGGAAGTCCATAGTGATTTCCTCTTTTCCTGAATTCTAATAACAACATTCATTCACTTATTCACCATGTATTGATCAACTACTCTGTGTGAGCCATTCTGGGCATACAGTGCTGGGTAAAACTGTTAATGGTTGTTGCTCTTAAATGGAGCCATATATGCTATAGTGGTGTTTAATGATTTTTCATATAGATAAATTGACCCTTCAATTGGCTTGGAAATTTCTTATTGTCAGAGACCATCATGTTATCTAGTCTTATCAAAGTAGGGCAGACGGAGTAAGCTATTGTCTAGACTGGACAATCTCAAGGTCTACCCAGTAAATATGAGGCAAAATCACCCCATTTAGATTTTCTACAGAATTCTATTATGTGAAACTGCCTCTGTGAAATTAAAGAGCCCAACACTCAACTCAAAAGAATCCACATACAAATTCCTTCTTTTATAGACTAGGCCTCATGTTGGTAGTTTTTCAGAAAAATTTTTATTTAAATACATAATTTTACATTCCTTCTAGTAGTAAGTCCTTCAGGTGTTGGAGATCTAATACATACTACCTCAGTTCTTTAATGGAAAAAAGACAAAGGAGAAAAAAATAATCTCTGCAGTTTCTGTAAGAACTGTAATTTCTTAAAGAGTATAGTAGTAGCAGAAAAATAAGTAAATCACAAGGAGAGAACCCACCCCCCATAAGAAATCATTATCAAATAATTAGAAAAAGATAAAAGCAGGCTGTAGACACTTAACCTCAAAGTGGAATTAGAATTATCAGTGGTCTCTGGGCTGGGAAAATGATGAATCAGATCTCACTCATGAGAGGACAAATGTTTTTTTTTTTTTTTTTTTTTTTTTGCCAAAATACAGAATAAAAAGTACTGCATAAAAAAAAAAAAAAAAAAACCTCCCGAGAGTTGCTTTCTCTAGGTGACTGTAATCTTTCACTGTATAAGGCTCTCGAACTTCTTCCAAACTGCAGTTTAGCATGCCAGCAAAACACCACGCCATAGGTGCTTTCTCTGAGTGAATGTAAGCGTTCCTATACATGACTCTCGTACTTCTTCCAAACTAAACTTTAGTATGCTACAAGCCACCACCCCAGCGTTGTTTTCTCTGAATGAATGTAAGCGTTCCCATATATGACTCTCACACTTAAAGCAAATAGAGTTTAGCAGGCCTACATTCCACACCCAGAGAGTTGCTTTCTCTAAGTGACTCTAACCTTCCCTACATATGACTCTCAAACTTCGTCCAATGTAGAGTTTTGCAAGCCTAAGAAACACCACCATATGGTTGCTTTTAGTGCCTGAATGTAAGCGGTTCTATATGTGATTCTCTTGCTTCTTCCAAATACAGGTTAGTATGCCTACGAACCACCACCCCAACGTTGCTTTCTCTGAGTGAATGTAAGCGTTCCCATATATGATTCAAACACGTCATTGAAAATAGAGTTTAGCAGGCCTTACAAACCACCCCCGAGAGTTGCTTTCTCTAAGTGGCTGTAAGCTTTCCAGATATGATCCTCAAACTTCCTCCAAACTGTAGTTTAGCAGGCATGCAAACTTCACCCCATAGTTGCTTTCTCGGCGTGAAAGTAAGCGTTTGTGTAAATGACTCTGGTACGTCTTTCAAAATAAAATTTAGCAGACCTAAATATCACCCGCTGAGAGTTGCTTTCTCTAAGTGACTGTGTGCTTTCGAACTTCTTCCAAACTATAATCTAGCATGCCTACAAAACACCACCCCATAGTTGCTATCTCTGCATCAACATAAGCATTTGTATATACGACTCTGGTGCTTCTTTCAGTTTATTATGCCTACAAACCGTCACCCCAACTTTGCTTTCTCTGAATGAATGTAAGCGTTTCCATACATGCCTCTGTCACTTCATCCAAATTAGAGTTTAGCGGGCCTACAAACCCCTCCCGTGAGTTGCTTTCTCTAGGTGACCATCAACTTTCCTACATAAGAATCTCCAAATTGTTCCAAACTATAGCATACCAACAAAACACCACACCATCATTGCTTTCTCTGAGAGAAAATAAGCGTTGCCATATATGACTCTCACACTACTTCCAAAATGGAATTTAGCAGGCCTGCAATGCACGCCGAGAGAGTTGCTTTATCTAGGTGACTGTAGGCTTTCCTATATATTATTCTTAACTTCTTCCAAACTAGAGATTTGCATGCCTACAGGACACCACCCCATAGTTGCTTTCTCTGTGTGAATGTAAGCATTCCCATATATCTTTCTCGTACTTCTTCCACACTAGAGTTTAGTATGCATACAAGAAAACCACCCCCAACTTTGCTTTCTGTGCGGGAATGAAAGCGGTTCCATGTTTGATTCACACACTTCATCCAAATTAGAATTCCGCAGATGTACAATAAAAACCTCCCGAGAGTTTCTTTCTCTAGGTGACTGTAATCTTTCACTGTTCACTCGAACTTCTTCCAAACTGCCTTTTAGCATGCCAACAAAACACCACTCCATAAGTGCTTTCTCTGAGTGAATGTAAGTGTTCAAAAAATGACTCTCGTACTTCTTCCAAACTACAATTTAGTATGCCTACAAACAACCACCCCATCATTGCTTTCTCTGAGTGAATGTAAAACACCAGAGACTGTTGCTTTCTCTAAGTGACTGGATGCTTTCCTATATATTACTCTTGAACTTCTTCCACACTAGAGTTTAGCATGGCTATAAAAACACCACCACATAATTGCTTTCTCTGTAAGCGTTCCCATATATCATTCTCCTACTTCTTGCAAACTACAGTTTAGTATGCCTACAAACAACCACCCCATCCTTCCTTTCTCTGAGTGAATGTAAGTCTAACCATATATGACTCTCACACTTAAACCAAATAGAGTTTAGCAGGCCTACATTCCACGCCCAGAGAGTTGCTTTCTCTAAGTGACTCTTAGCTTTCCTATATGTGATTCTCAAACTTCGTCCAAACGAGTTTAGCATGCCTACAAAACCCCTTCCCATAGTTGCTTTCAGTGCGTGAATGTAAGCCTTCCTATATGTGATTCTCGTGCTTCTTCCAAACTGCAGTTTAGTAGGCCTACAAACAACCTCATCGTTGGTTTCTCTCAGTGAATGTAAGCATTCCCATATATGACTCTGACACTTAAACCAAAATAGAGCGTAGCAGGCCTACATTCCACTCCCAGAGAGTTGCTTTCCTCTAAGTGACTCTAAGCTTTCCTATATGTGACTCTCAAACTTCATCCAAAGCAGAGTTTAGCATGCCTAAAAAACACCACCCCATAGTTGCTTTCAGTGCGTGAATGTAAGCATGCCTGTATGTCATTCTCGTGCTTCTTACAAACTACAGTTTAGCATGCCTAAAAAGCACCACCCCAACGTTACTTTCTCTGAGTGAATGTAAGCATTCTCATATATGATTCTCACACTTCAGCAAAAATAGGGGTTTGCAGGCCTACAAACCACCTGCCAAGACTTGCTTTTTCTAAGTGGCTCTTACCTTTCCCATATAGGACTCTGGAACTTCTCCTAAATAGAATTTAGCATGTCTACCTAACACTACCCTGCATTTGCTCTCTCTGTGTCAATGTAAGCCTTCCTATATATGAGTCTCGTACTTCTTCCAAAATAGAGTTTAGCATGCAAAAATAACACTCCCCCATAGTTGCTTTCTCTGAGTGAATGTAAACCTTCCTATATATGACTCTCGCACTTCTTCCAAACTAGAGTTGAGTAAGGCTACAAGCCAATCCCCGACAGCTGTTTTCTCTGAATGAATTTAAGCGTTCCTATATATGACTATGGCACTTCTTCCAAACTAGAGTTTCGCAAGCCTACACACCACCCCCCGTTCTTTGCTTTCTCTGTGTGGCTGTAAGCTTTCCTATACATGGCTCTCGAAATTTTTCCAAACTAGAGTTTAGCATGCCTACTATACACCCACACATAATTGCTTTGTCTGAGTGAATGTAAGCCTTCTTATATATGACTGTCTCACTTCTTCCAAACTAGAGTTTAGCCAGTCTGGAAACCACCCCCTGATAGTTGCTTTCATTGAGTGAATGTTAACATTCCTATATATAAATCTCTCATTTTTTCCAATCTAAGATTTTAGCAATGCTACAAACCCCCGCAAAGAGTTCCTGTAAGTGATTGTAAGCATTCCTATACATGACTTTCCCTTTTTTCCAAACTAGAGTTTAGGAAGCCTAGAAACCACCCCCCCATACATCCTTTATGTGAATGTAAACGTTCCTATATAGGACTCTCAACTTCCTCCAAACTAGAGCTTAGCAATCCTACAAACCACCTCTCTAGAATTGCTTTCTCTGAATGAATGAAATCCTTCCTATATATGACTCTCGAACTTCTTCCAAACTAGAGTTTAGCAAGCCTACAAAGCAACCCCCATAGATGCTTCCTTTAACTCAAAGCTAACGTTCCTATATATGACTCAGCCACTTCATCCAAACTAAAGTAAAGCAAGACTACAAAGCACACCCCAATAGTTGCTTTCTATAAGTAAATATAAGCATCCCTATATATGACTATCGCAATTCTTCCAAACTGGAGTTTAGTAAGCCTACCAACCCCAGGACCCCACTCTATAGTACCCTGGGCATAGGCCCCTGCCTGTCACACAGGACACAGGGGCAGAGCCTCATCTCACACATGGCATGGGTGGATTGTAAGCTTCCTTAACTTTTAGACTTGAAGAAGCCTGAGAATTAGATTTAGGTTTAGGGTAAGGGGTTAGGATTAAGGTTAAGGTTAGGTGTTAGGGACTAGGATTAGGTTTAGGGGTTATGGTTTGAGGTTAGAATTGCGGTTAGGGTTACCATTAGGGTTAGAGATTAGGATTATGTTTAGTGGTTAGGTTTGGGTTTAGGGTGAGGCAAGGGTAAGGGTTAGGGATTAGGGTTACAGTTAGGAGTTAGATTCAGGGCTTACGGTTAAGACTAGGGGTTTGGGTTAGTATTAGGGTTAGGGCTTAGGTTTAATGTTTAGTGTTAGGGCATGGGCCTTGTCTAATCTATGAGGCACTGTCGATTGGAGCAGGGCTGCGTCCGCACTCCATCATGCCCTAGGTCTTGGGCTCTGACTGTCATGCAGGACTCAGGCAGAACCTCATCTCACGCATGGCATGGCTGTATTGTAGGCTTGCTAACTCTGAGAATGGAAGAAATGTGAGAAATAGGGTTAGGGTTAGGGTTAGGTGTTTGGGGTTAGGGGTTAGGATTAGTGTTAGGGTTAGGGGTTAGGTGTTAGGGTTAGGGTTGGGCGCTAGGGTTGGTCTTAGGATTAGGGGGGTTAGTGTTAGAGTTAGGATTAGAGGTTAGTGTTAGGGTGAGGGTTAATGGGTAGGATTAGGGTTAAAAGCCTTATGGTTAGGGTTAAGGGTTAGGGTTAGGGTTAAGGGTTAGGGTGACGGTTAATGGTTAGGGTTAGGGGTTAGGGATAGGGTTAAGGTTAGGGTTTAGGGTTAGAGGTTAGGATGACGGTGAGGTTTAGGCCTAGTCGTTAGGGTAAGGCTGAGGGTTCAGGTGAAGGCTTAGGGTTAGGCTTAAGGGTAAGGGTAAGGGTTAGGCTTAGGGTTATTTTAGGGGTAGGGTTTGGGTTAGGGGTTAGAGTGAGTTAGTGTTAGGGTCGTTGGTAACATTAAGGTTAGGATTAGCAGTTTAGAATTAGGGTTATAGGTTAGGTATTACGGTTATGGCTATGAGTTGGGTTAGGGTTAGGGTTACGGTTAAGTGTTCATGTTGGGTTTAGGTTTAGAGTTAAGTGTTATATTTACGATTAGGGTTAGGGTTAAGGTTTAAGTGTTAGGGTTATTTCTAGGCGTAGGGTTAAGATTAGGGTTTAGGGTTAGGGTTAGTGTTAAGGTTGTTGGTAGGGTTAACGTTAGGTTTAGCACTTTAGAATTAGGGTTAGAGATTAGGTGTTAGAGCTATTGCTAGGAGGTAAGGTTAGAATTCTGGGACAGGGGTTGTTCTCAGGCTAAGTGTTATGCATTATCGTTAGGATAAGGGGTTAAAGTTAGGGTTAAGGGAGGTTTACATGTTAAGATGACCAATAGGATCAGGGTTCGGTGTTATGTTCAGGGTAAGGGTTATGGGGACGGGTAGTGTTTATGCTTAGGGTACAGGACCTGTCTGCACTAGGCTGGGGGGTTAGGGGCTGTAATTGTCGCTGGGAACCCATTCTATGTACGCTTGGTATGGGCCCCTGGGTTTCATGCAGTACCCAGTGGCAGAGCCTCCTTCACGCATGGCATGGGAGGATTGTAGGCTTTCTAAACTCTGAGAAAGCAAGAAGTCTGATAATTAAATTAGGGTTAGGATTATGCTTAGTGTTAGGGATGAAGGTTAGTGTTAGGGTGAGCACTTAGCGTTAGGGGTTAGGCTTAGGGTAGGGTTAAAGGTTAGTTTTAGATTTAACAGTTACAGTTAAGTTTAGGGTTAGGGTTAAGGTTAGGGGTTAGGGTTTGGTACAGGGTTAGGTTTAAGTGTTAGGTATAAGGTTAAAGATTAAGATTAGGGTTAGGGTTAAGGGTTAGTGTGAGGGTTAACAGTTACGGTTAAGGTTAAAGTTTAGGGTTAGGGGTTAGGGTTAGGTTTAGGGTTCACGGTTATGGTTAATTTTAGGGCTTAGTGTTAGGGTTAGGTGTTAGCTTTAGGGTAAGGTTTTAGAGTTAGTGTTGGGCATTAGGGTCAGGGCTTAGGTTTAGGGTAATAGGGTTTGGTCAGTGTTAGGGCTTAGATTTGGTGGTTACTTTAATTGCACAGGAACTGTTTAATCTATGGTGAGAGGTGGCGAACAGGGTCACTGGGACACCACACCATCCTACCCTGAGCCTTTGGCCCAGACCTACATGCTTGACTCAGGCGGGGCCTCAATTGTATCATGGCATGGCTGTATTGCAGGCTTGCTTAACTCTGAGAATGGAAGAAGTGTGAGAATTAGGGTTAGGGTTAGGGTTAGTGGTTTGAGGTTAGAGTGAGGGTTAGGGGTTAGGGATTAGGGGTTAAGGTTACTGTTAGGGTTAGGGGTTAGGTGTTAGGATTGGGTTAGGGGCTAGGGTTCGGTATAGGGTTGGGGTTAGTTTTAGGGTTAGGGTTAGGATTAAGGGATCATATTATGGTTAAGGGTTAGGCGTAGGGTAAGGGTTAAGTGTTAGGGTTAGGGTTAAGGGTTAGGGTTAGATCAGGGTTAAGTGTTAGGGTGAGGGTTAACGGTTAGTGTTAGGGTTATGGGGTAGGGATAGAGTTAGGGTTAAGGGTTAGGGTTAGGTTTATGTTTCAGGGTTAGGGCTAGCATTAGGGGTTAGTGTTAGGATTAGGAATTAGGGTTACCTGAGGGTTAAGTCTAGGTATTAGACTAAGGATTACTGTTAGATATTAGAGTTAGGGTTAGGTTTAATTGTTAGGATTTGGATCAGGGTTAAGGGTTAAGGTGAGGGTAGGGGTTAGGGTTAGGGTTAAAGGTCAAGGGGTAGGGTTATTTTTAGGCATAATGTTAGGGTTAGGGATTAGGGTTAGTGTTAGCATTGTTGGTAGGGTAAATGTTAGGGTTAGCAGTTTAGATTTAGGGTGAGGGATTAGGTGTTACGGTTATGTCTAGGAGTTATGGTTAGAATTATGGGTTAAGAATTGTTCTCAGGGTAAGTGTTATGCATTAACGTTAGGATAAGGGGTTAACGTTACAGGTTATTGTGAAATTTACATGTTAAGTTTTAGCAATAGGATCAGGGTTAGGTGTTATGTTCAGGGTTAGGGTTATGGGTGAGGGATAGGGTTTATGCTTAGGGCACGGGCCCTGTCTGCACTAGGAGAGGAGTTTGGGGCTACGATTGTCACTGGGAACCCACTCTCTTGTACGTTGAGTATGGGCCCCTGGGTTTTATGCAGGACACGGTGTCAGAGCCTCCTTTCACGCATGACATGAGAGGATTGTAGGCTTTCTAAACTCTGAGAAAGCAAGAAGTCTGAGAATTAGATTCAGGGTTAGTATGATGGTTAGGATTAGGGATAAAGGTTAGCGTTAGGGGTGAGGGATTAGGGTTGGGGTTAGGGTTAAAGTTTAGTGTTAGTTTTTATGGTTTCAGTTAGGTTTACGGTTAATTTTAGGGTTAGGCTTAAGGTTAGGTGTTAGGGTTTGGTACAGCGTTAGGGTTAAGTGTTAGGTTTAGGGTTAAGGATTAGGATTAGGGTTAAGTTGAAGGGTTTGTGTGAGGGTTAATGGTTAGGGTCAAGGTTAAGGGCTAGGGTTAGGGTTTAGGATTAGGGTTAAGGGTTCATGTTAGGTTTAGGGTTAGAGTTAAGTGTTATGGTTAGGATTAGGGGTTAGGGTTAGGTTTACAGTTCCTGATTAGGGTTACTTTTATGGTTGAGAGTTAGGGTTAGGGGTTAGATTTATGGTACGGATTTAGAGTTAGTGTTCGGTATTAGGGTCAGGGCTTATGTTTAGGGTTAGGGGTTAGGGTTTGTGTTAGAGCTTAGATTCAGCGGTTAGTTTAAGGGCACAAGACTTGTCTAATCTTTGGTCAGAGGTGGCAAACAGGGTAGTCAAGACACCGCACCATCGTACCCTGGGTCTTGGGCCCAGACATACATGCGGGACTCAGGCGGAGCCTCATCTCTCGCATGGCATGGCTGTATTGTAGGCTTGCCTAACTCTGAGAATGGAAGAAGTGTGAGAATTAGGGTTAGGGTTAGGGTTAGGGGTTTGGGGTTAAGGGATAGGGTTAGAGTGAGGGTTAGGTGTTAGAGATTAGGGATTAGGGTTAATGTTTGCATTAGGGGTTAGGAGTTAGTGTTGGGATAGGGGATAGGGTTAGGTGTAGGGTTGGGGCTACTGTTAGAGTTAGTGTTAGGTTTAGGGTTAAGGTATAGAATTAGGGTTAAAGGTTAGGCTTAGGGTTAGGGTTAAGGGTTAGGGTTGGGGTCAGAGTTAAGGGTTAGGGTGAGGGTTAGGCTTAGGGTTCAGGTTTAGGTTAGCATTAGGGCTTAGGGTTATGGTTACTGTTAGGGTCAGGTCTAGGAGTTAGGGTAAAGGTTAGTGTTAAGAGTCAGCGTTAGGTTCGTTAGGATTAGGATCAGGGTTAAGGGTTAAGGTTAGGGTAAGGTTAAGTGTTCTTGTTAGGTTTAGGGTTAGAGTTAAGTGTCATGGTTATGGTTAGGGGTTAGGGTTAGGTTTAGGGTTCACGGTTAGGGTTATGTTTAGGGGTTAGGTTTAGGGGTTAGGTTTAGGGTAAGTGTTTAGAGTTAGTGTTGGGCGTTAGGGTCAGGGTTTAGGTTTAGGGTCAGGGGTTAGGGTTAGTGTTAGTGTTTAGATTTAGTGATTAGTTTAAGGTCACAGGATCTGTTTAATCTACAGAGAGAGAGGTGTGGTCAGAGTCACCGCAATGCCACAGCATCGTTCCCTGGGACTTGGGACAATACCTACATGCAGGACTCTGGTTGAGCCTCATCTCATGCATGCCATGGCTGTATTGTATGCTTGCTTAACTCTGAGAATGGAAGAAGTGTGAGAATTAGGGTTAGGGTTAGGGTTAGGGGTTTGTGGTTAGGGTTCTAGTGAGGGTAAGATGTTAGGGATTAGGGGTTAGGGTTAGGGTTAGGGTTAGGGGTTAGGGGTTAGGTTGGGTTAGGGGCCAGGGTTAGTTTTAGGGTTGGGGTTAGTGTTAGGGTTAGGGGTTATGGTTAGGGTTAAGGGATAGGATTAGGGTTGAGGGTTAGGGTTAAGTGTTAGGGTCTGGGTTAAGGTTTAGGGTTAGGGTCAGGGTTAAGGGTTAGGGTGAAGGTTAACGGTTAGGGTTAGGTTTAGGGTTTAGGGATAGGGTTAGGGTTAAGGATTAGGGTTAGGTTTAGGATTCAAGTTTGAGGTTAGCATTAGGGGTTAGGGTTAGTTTTAGGTGTTAGCTTAGTGTTAAGGTTAGGTCTAGGCATTAGGGTAAATGTTAAGGTTAGGGTTAAGAATGAGGGTTATGTTTAATGGTTAGGATTAGGATTAGGGTTAGGGTTAAGGTTAGGGGTTATGGACAAAGATCAATGGTTAGGGTTATTTTTAGGCATAGTTTTAGGTTTAGGGGTAAGGGTTAGGGTTAGTATTATGGCTGTTAGTAGGGTTAAGGTTAGAGTGAGCAGTTTAGAATTAGGGATTAGATTTTATGGTTATGACTAGGAGTTAGGGTTAGAATTATGTGATAGGGCTTGTTCTCAGGGTGTTAGGCAGTAACATCAAGATAAGAGTTAAAGTTAGGGTTACGGTGAGGTTTATGTGTTACAGTGAGCAATAGGTTCAGGGTTAAGTTTTAGGTTCAGGGTTAGGGTTAGGGGTTAGGAGTAGTGTTTATGCTTAGTGCATGGGCCTTGTCTGCACTAGGCGGGGGGGGCAAGTTAGGGGGCTGGGATTGTCACAGGGAACACACTGTGTCTGGGCCCCTGGGTTTCATGCAGGACACAGTGGCAGAGTGTCCTTTCACGCATGGCATGGGAGGATTGCAGGCTTTCTAAACTCTGAGAAAGCAAGAAGTCTGAGAATTAGATATAGTTTTAGGATTATGGGTAGGGTTAGGGAGGAAGGTTAGTGTTAGGGTGAGGGCTTATGGTTACGGTTAGGGTTAAAGGTTAGTGTTAAGTTTAACGGTTACCGTTAGCTTTAAGGTTAGGGTTAAGGTTAGGGTTTAGGGTTTGTTGCAGGGTTAGGCTTAAGTGTTAGGTTTAGGGTTAAAGATTACGATTAGGGTTAGGGTTAAAGGTTAGTGTGAGGGTTAACGGTTAGTGTTAAGATTAAGTGTTAGGGTTGGGGTTAGGGTTATGGTTAAGGGTTCGTGTTAGGTTTAGGGTTAGAGTTAAGTGTTACGGTTATGGTTAGGGGTTAGGGTGAGGTTTAGGGTCCCTGGTTAGGGTTATGTTTAGGCGTTAGTGTTAGGATTAGGGGTTAGGATTAGGGTAAGGGTTTAGAGTTAGTGTTGGACGTTATGGTCAAGGTTTCGTTTTAGGGTTAGGGCTTAGGGTTAGTGTTAGGGCTTAGATTTAGCTGTTAGTTTAAGGGCACAGGACCTGTTTAATCTATGTTGAGAGGGGTGCAGACAGGGTTGTCATGACACCACACCATCATACCCTGTGTCTTAGGCCCAGACTTACACCCAGGACTCAGGTGGAGCCTCATCTCAGGCATGGCATGGCTGTATTGTAGGCTTGTTTAAGTCTGAGAATGGAAGAAGTGTGAGAATTAGGGTTAGGGTTCTGGTTAGGGGCTTAGGGTTAGGGGTTAAGGTTAGAGTGAGGGTTAGGGGTTAGGGATTAGGGGGTTAGGGTTAGTGTTAGGGTTGGGGGTTATGTGTTAGGGTTTGGTTAGGGGCTAGGGTGAGGTTTAAGGTTGGTGTTAGTGTTAGGATTAGTGTTAGGGGTTAGGGTTAGGGCTAGGTGTTAGTTAAGTGTTAGGGTTAAATCTAGGAGTTAGGGTAAGGGTTAGGGTTAGGGTTAAGAAATAGGGATAGGTTTAATGCTTAGGATTAGGATTAGGGTTAAGGGTTAAGGTAAGGGGTAGGGATTAGGGTTAAGGATCAAGGATTAGGGTTAATTTTAGCCGTATTTTTAGGGGTCAGGGTTACGGTTTGGGCTCGGGTTAAGGGATAGGATTAGGGTTACAGGTTAGGGTTAGGGTTTAGGGTTATTGTTAATGGTTAGGATTAGTGGTTAGCGTTAGGGTCACGGTTAAAAGTTAGTGTGAGGGTTAACGGTTAGGGTTATGGTTTTGGTTTAGGGATAGAGTTAGGTTTAAGTATTAGGATTAGGGTTCGGTATAGGGTTCAGGTTTAGGGTTAGCATTAGGGGTTTGTGTTAGGGTTAGATGCTAGGGTTACTGTTAGGGTTAGGTCTAGGTGTTAAGACAAGTGTTAGTGTTAGGGTTAAGAATTAGGGTTAGGTTCAATTGTTAGGATTAGGATCAGGGTTAAGATTTAGGGTTAGGGTTAGGGTTAAGGGTCAAGGGTTAGGGTTATATTTAGGCATAGGTTTAGGGTTAGGGGTTAGGGTTAGTGTTAGGTTTTTTTGGTAGGTTTAAGGTTAGGGTTAGGGGTTTAGAATTAGCTTTAGAAATTAGGTGTTATGGTTATGGCTAGGAGTTAGTGTTAGAATTAAGGGATAGGGGTTGTTCTCAGGGTAAGTGTTATGCATTAGCGTTAGGATAAGGCAATAAAGTTAGGGTTACGGTGAGGTATATGTTATAAGGTGAGCATTAGGATCAGGGTTAGGTGTTATGTTTAGGGTTAGGGTTATGGGTAAGGGGTAGTGTTTATGCTTAGGGCACAGGACCTTTCTGCACTAGGCATTGGGGTTGGGCTGCGATTGTCACCGGGAACCCACTCTATCGTATGCTGAGTATGGACCCCTGGGTTTCATGCCAGACACAGTGGCGGAGCCTCCTTTCACGCATGGCATATTAGGAATGTATGCTTTCTAAGCTCTGAGAGAGCAAGAAGTCTGAGAATTAGATTTAGCGTTAGGAGTATGATTAGGGTTAGGGATGAAGTTTAGTGTTAAGGTAAGGGCTTAGTGTTAGGGGTTAGGGTTAAGGTTAGGGTTAAAGGTTAGTGTTAGCTTTATCAGTTACAGTTAGGTTTAGGGTTATGCTTTAGGGGAGGGTTAAGGTTAGAGGTTAGGGTTTGGTACATGGTTAGGTTTAAGTGATAGATTTAGGGTAAAAGATTAGGATTAGGGTTAGGTTTAAGGGTTAGTGTGAGGGTTAACAGTTAGGTTTAAGGTTAAGCGTTAGGGTTAGGGTTAAGTGTTCATGTTAGGTTTAGGGTTACAGTTAAGTGTTATGGTTATGGTTAGGGGTTAGGCTTATATTTAAGATTCATGGTTACAGTTATGTTTAGGGGTTAGAGTTAAGGTTAGGGTTAGGGGTTTTGTTTAGGGTAAGGGTTTAGAGTTAGTGTTGGGCGTTATGGTGAAGGCTTAGGGTTAGGTTCAGGGGTTAGGGTTAGTGTTAGGGCTTAGATTTAGAGGTTAGTTTAAAGGCACAGGTCGTGTTTAATATATGGTGAAGGGGGCGCAGAGAGGGTCGCTGCAACACCACACCGTCGTACCCTGGGCCTTGGGCTCACACCTACATGCAGGACTCATGGGGAGCCTCATCTCACACATGGCATGGCTGTATTGTGGGCTTCTTTGACTCTGAGAAAGGAAGAAGTGTGATAATTAGAGTTAGGTTTTGGGTTAGGGGTTTGTGATTTGGGCTTAGGGTTTGAGTGAGGGTTAGGGGTTAGGTTTTAGGGGTTAGGGTTAATGTTATGGTTAATGGATAGGTGTTAGTGTTGGATTAGGGGCTAGGGTTAGGTTTAGGTTTGGGGTTAGTGTTAGGGTTAGCGTTAGGTGTTAGGGTTAGGGTTAGGGTTAAGGGATAGGATTAGGGTTAAGGGTTACGGTTAGGGTTAGGGTTAAGTGTTAGGGTTAAGTTTTAGGTTTAGGGTCAGGGTTAACCATTAGGATGCAGGTTAACGGTCAGGGTTAGGGTTATTGGTTAGGGATAGAGTTAGGGTCAAGAGTTAGAGTGAGGTTTAGGGTTCAGGGTTAGGGTTACCATAGGACTTAGTGTTAGGGTTGGGGGTTAGGGTTAAGTCTAGGCGTTAGGATAAGGGTTAGTGTTAGGGTTATGAGTTAGGGTTAGGTTTAATTTTTAGGACTAGGATCAGGGTTAACGGTTAGGTTTAGGGTTAGGGGTTAGGGTTAGGGTTAAGTGTCAAGGATTAGTGTTATTTTTAGGCACAGGGTTATGGTTAGCAGTTAGGATTAGGGTTAGTGTTAGGGTTGTTGGCAGGGTTAAGGTTAGGGTTAGTGGTTTAGAATTAGGGTTACCTATTAGTTGTTACGTCTATGGCTGGCGATTAGGGTTAGAATTAAGGGATAACGGTTGTTCTGTGGGAAAGTGTTATGCATTAACGTTAGGATAAGGGGTTAAAGTTAGGGATACAGTGAGGTTTACATGTTAAGGTGAGCAATAGGATCAGGGTTAGGTGTTATGTCCAGGGTTAGGTTTATGGGTGCGGGGTAGTGTTTATGCTTAGGGCATGGGCCCTGTCTTTTCTATGCTGGGAAGTTTGGGAGCTGTGACTCTCACTGGGAATGCACTCTATTGTACCCTGGATATGGGACCCTGGGTTTTATGCAGGACACAGTGGCAGAGCCTCTTTTCACGCATGGCATGGGAGGATTGTAGGCTTTCTAAACTGAGAGAGCATGAAGTGTCAGAATTAGATTTAGGGTTAGGATTATGGTTATGGTTACAGATCAAGGTTAGTGTTAGGGTGAGGGCTTAGAGTTAGGGGTTAGAGTTAGAGTTAGGATTAAAGGTTAGTGTTAGGTTTAATAGTTACAGTTAGGTTTAGGGTTAAGGTTTAGTGTTAGGGTTAAGTTTAGGGGTTAGGGTTTGGTACAGGGATAGGGTTAAGTGTTAGGTTTAGGGTTAAAAATTAGGATTAGGGTTAGGATTAAGGGTTAATGTGAGGGTTAACGGTTAGGGTTAAGGTTAAGGGTTAGGGTTAGGGGTTAAGGGTAGGGTTAAGTGTTTGTGTTGGGTTTAGAGTTAGAGTTAAGTGTTATATTTACGGTTAGGGGTTAGGGTTAAGGTTTAAGTGTTATTTTTAGGCATAAGGTTAGGATTGGGGTTTAGGGTTAGGGTTAGTATTAGGGTTGTTGGTAGGGTTAACGTTAGGTTTAGCACTTTAGAATTAGGGTTAGGGATTAGGTGTTAGAGCTATTGCTAGGAGCTAAGTTTAGAATTATGGGACAGGGGTTGTTCTCAGGGTAAGTGTTATGCATTAATGTTAGCATAAGGGGTAAAAGTTAGGTTTATGGTGAGATTTACATGTTAAGATGACCAATAGGATCAGGGTTCGGTGTTATGTTCAGGGTAAGGGTTATGGGTGACGGGTAGTGTTTATGCTTAGGGCACAGGACCTGTCTGTACCTGGCTGGGGTGTTAGGGGCCTGGAATAGTCGCCGGGAACCCAATCTATGGTATGCTGGGTATGGGCCCCTGGGTTTCATGCAATACCCAGTGGCAGAGCCTCCTTTCACGCATGGAATGGGAGGATTGTAGGCTTTCTAAACTCTGAGAAAGCAAGAAGTCTGAGAATTAGATTCAGGGTTAGGAAGATGGTTAGGATTAGGGATGAAAGTTAGTGTTAGGGTGAGAGCTTAGGTTTAGGGGTTAGGGTTAAAGTTTAGTGTAAGCTTTTATCGTTACAGTTAGGTTTAGGGTTAATTTTAGGGTTAGGCTTAAGGTTAGGTGTTAGGGTTTGGTACAACGTTAGGGTTAAGTGTTAAGTTTAGGGTTAAGGATTAGGATTAGGGTTCGTTTTAAGGGTTCATGTGAGGGTTAACAGTTAGTGTCAAGGTTAAGGCTTAGGGATAGGATTTAGGTTTAGGGTTAAGGGTTTGTGTTAGGTTTAGGGTTAGAGTTAAGTGTTATGGTTAGGGTTAGGGATTAGGGTTAGGTTTACAGTTCTTGATTAGGGTTACTTTTAGGGTTGAGAGTTAGGGTTAGGGGTTAGGTTTATGGTAAGGATTTAGAGTTAGTGTTGGGCGTTAGAGTCAGGGTTAGATGTTAGGGTTGGGTAAGCAGCTATGGTTAGGTTTAGGGTTGGGGTTAGTGTTAGGTTTAGGGTTAGGGGTTAGGGTCAGGGTAGGGGTTAGGGTTAGGTTAAGGGTTAAGGGATAGGATTAGGGTTAAGGGTTAGACTTAGAGTTTTGTTTAAGTGTTAGGGTTAAGAATTAGGGTTAGGGTGAGGGTTAAGTGTTAGGGTGAAGGTTAACCTTTAGGGTTAGTGTTACTGGTTAAGAATAGAGTTTGGGTTAAGAGGTAGGGTTAGGGTTAGGTTTATGGTTCAGGGTTAGTGTTAGCATTAGGGGTTACGGTTAGGGGTTGGGTTTATTGTTAGTGTTACTTCTAGGCGTTAGGGTAAGCGTTAGTGTTAGGGTTAAGAGTTAGGGTTAGGTTTAATTATTAGGATTAGGATCAGGGTTAAGGGTTAGGGATAAGGTTAAGGGTTGGGGTGAGGGTTTAGGGTTAGGGTTAAGAGTTCATGTTAGGTTTAGTGTGAGAGTTAAGTGTTATGGTTAGGATTAGGCGTTAGAGTTAAGGGTTAGGGTTTTTTTAGGTGTAGGGTTAGGTTTAGGGGTTACGGTTAGGGTTATTGTTAGGGTTTTTGGTAGGGTTAAGGTTAGTGTTATGGTTTAGAATTAGGGTTAGGGATTAGGTGTTACAGTTATGGCTAGGTGTTAGGGTTAGAATTATGGGATAGAGGTTGTCTCAGGCTAACTGTTATGCATTAACATTAGGATAAGGGGTTAAAGTTAGGGTTACAGTGGGGTTTATGTGTTAAGGTGAGCAATGGGATCAGGGTTAGGTGTTATGTTCAGGGTTAGGGTAATGTGTTAGGGGAAGAGTTTATGCTTAGGGCACAGGCCATGTCTTCACTAGGTGGGGGGTTCGGAGGCTGGGATTGTCGCTGGGAACCCACTGCATCGTACGCTGGATATGGGTCCCTTGGTTTCCTGCAGGACACAGGGGCAGAGCCTCCTTTCATGCATGGCATGGGAGGATTGTAGGCTTTCTAAACTCTGAGAAAGCAAGAAGTCTGAGAATTAGATTTAAGGTTAGGATTATGGTTAGTGTTAGGGATGAAGTTTAGTGTTAGGGTGAGGGCTTAGGGTTAGGGGATAGGGTTACAGTTAGGGTTAAAAGTTAGTGTTACGTTGACCAGTTACAGTTAGATTTCGTGTTCAGGTTTAGGGTTAGGGGTTGCGTTTGGTACAGGGTTACGTTTAAGTGTTAGGTTTAGGGTTAAAGATTAGGATTAGGGTTAGGATTAAGTGTTAGTATGAGGGTTAACAGTTAGGATTAAGTTTAAGGAGTAGAGTTAGGTGTTAATGTTAGGGTTAAGCGTTCGGTTAGCTTTAGAGTTAGAGTTAAGTGTTATGGTTATTGTTAGGAGTTAGGGTTAGGGTTAAGTGTTAATGGTTAGGGTTATTTTTAGGTGTAGGATTAGGATTAGGTTTTAGGGTTAGGGTTAGTGTTAGGGCTTAGATTTACTGGTTAGTTTAAGGGCACAAGACCTGTTTAATCTATGAGAGGGGTGAGAGGGGTGAAGACAGGTTCACCCCAACACCACACCATCGTATCCTGGGCCTGCGACCCAGACCTACATGCAGGACTCAAGTGGAACCTCATCTCACACATGGCATGGCTGTATTGTAGGCTTGCTTAACTCTGAGAATGGAAGAAGTATGAGAATTAGGGTTATGGTAGAGTTAGGGAATTGGGGTTAGGGGGTAGCGTTAGAGTGTGGGTTAGGGGTTAGGGATTACATGTTAGGGTTAGTGTTAGGGTTAGGGGTTAGGATTAAGGGATAGGATTAGGGTTAAGCGTTGGGCTTATAGTTAGGGTTCAGTGTTAGTGTCAGGGTTAAGGTTTAGGGTTAGGGTTAATGTTAAGGGTTAGGGTCAGCATCAATGGTTAGGGTTAGGCTTAGGGGTTAGGGATAGGGCTAGGTTTAGGTTTCGGGGTTAGGTTTAGCATTAGGGGTTAGTGTTAGTGTTAGGTGTTAGGTTAGTGTTAGGTTTATGTCTAGGCATTAGGGTAAGGGTTAGTTTTAGGGTTAGGTTTAATGGTTAGGGTTACGATTAGGTTTAAGTCTTAGGGTTAGGGATTAGGGTTAAGTGTTAGTGTTAGGTTTAGGATTAGAGTTAAGTGTTAAGGTTAGGGTTAGGGGTAAGGTTTAGGGTAAGAGTTTAGAGTTAGTGTTGGGCGTTAGGGTAAGGGTTTAAGTTTAGGGTTACACAGTGTATGATACAGTGGGTTCCCGGCGACAATCCAAGCACCCTAAGCCTCCCTCCTAGTGCAGACAAGGCCCGTGCGCTAAGCATAAACACTACCCCTCACCCATAACGCTAACCCTGAACATAACACCTAACCTGATCCTATTGCTCACCTTAACACGTAAATGTCACAGTAATCCTATCTGTAACCCGTTATCATAACATTAGTGCATAACACTTACCTTGAAAACAAACCCTATCCCATAATCCTAACCTTAACTGCTAGTCATAACCATAAAACCTAATCCCTAACCCTAATTCTAAACCGCTAAACCTAACCTTCATCCTACCAAAAACCCTAACACTAACCTTAATCCTAAACCCTAACCCTAAACCTACGCCTAAAAATTACCCTAACCTTTGACTCTTAACACTAACTGTAACCCCTAACACTAACCCTTAACCCTGATCCTAATCCTAGCAATTAAACCTAAGCCACTTAACCCTAACAGTAACCCTTACCCTAACGCCTAGACCTAATCCTAATACTAACCCAAACCCCTAATGCTAAACTTAACCCTGATCCCTAAACCTAACCCTAACCCTAACCCTATCCCATAACCATTACCCTAACCCTTAACCCTAACGCCAACACGTAACCCTAACACTAACCCTTAACCCTAATCCTATCCCTTAACCCTAACACTAAACCTTACCCCTAACCCTACCATTTGACCTTAACCCTAACTGTTAACCCTCACACTAACCCTTAATCCTAACCCGAATCCTAATATTTAACCCTAAACCTAACACTTAACCCTTACCCTGTACCAAAACCTAACCCCTAACCTTAACCCTAACACTAAAACTTAACAATATCTAACTGTAACCATTAAACCTAACACTAAACTTGAACCCTGACCCTAACACTAACCCCTACCTCTAAGCCCTCACGCTAACACTAAACTTCATCCCTAACACTAACCATAATCCTAAACCTAAATCTAATTCTCAGACTTCTTCCTTTCTCAGTGATTAGAAAGCCTACAATCCTCCCATGCCATGCGTGAAAGGAGGCTCTGCCACTGTGTCCTGCATGAAACCCAGGGGCCCACACACAACGTACGATAGAGTGGGTTCCTGGCGACAATTCCAGCCCCCTAACCCCCACCCCACCGCCTAGTGCTGACAGGGCCCGTGCCCTAAGCATAAACACTACCCCTAACCCATAACCTTAACCCTAACTGGTAACCCTCACCCTAACCCTTAACCCTGACCCTAACACTAACCCTCACTCTAACACTAACCCTTTACCCTAGCCAGAGCCTAAACCTCTACCCTAATCCTATCGCTTAATGCTAATCCTAACCCCAAGAACGTAACCCTAACATTGAACCCTAAACCTAACCCTAATCCCCAGCCCTAACCATTACCCTTAACTCTAAACCTAAACCTAACACGAACCCTTAACCCTAACCCTAACCCCTAACACTTAACCTTAACCCTAACCATTAATCGTCATACTAACCATTAACCCTTATCCTAATCCTAATCTTTATCCCTAAACCTAACACTTAACCCTTACCCCGTACCAAACCCTAACCCTTAACGATAACACTCAATCTAAACCTAACTGTAACCGTTAAACCTAACACTAACCTTTAACCCTAACCCTAACCCTAACGCCTAACCCTAATCCCTCACCCTAACACTAACCTGCATCCCTAACTCTAACCATAATCCTAACCCTAAATCTATTTCTGAGACTTCTTGCTTACTCAGAGTTTAGAAAGCCTACAATCCTCCCATGCCATGCACGAAAGGAGGCTCTGAAACTGTGTCCTGCATGAAACCCAGGGGCCCATACACAGCGTATGATAGAGTGGGTTCCCATTGACAATACTAGCCCCGTAACCCCTACACCTAGTGCAGACAGGGCCCGTGCCATAAGCATAAACACTACCTCTAACACATAACCCTAACCATAACGGTTAACCTTCATGCTAACTCATAACCCTGAGTCTAACCCTAACCCTCCACCCTAACACTAACACTTTACCCTAGCCCTAAGCCAAACCCTTAACCCTAATCCTATCCCTTAATCATAACCCTAACCACTAAACATAACCCTAACCATGAACCCTAACCCTAACCCCTAAACCTAAGCCCTCACCCTAACACTAACCTTCATCCCTAACCCTAACGATAATCCTAAACTTAAATCTAATTCTAAGACTTCTTGTTTTCTCAGAGATTAGAAATCCTACAAACCTCCCATGCCATGCATGAGAGGAGCCTCTGCCATTGTGTCCTGCATGAAACCCAGGGGCTCATACCGAGCGCACGATAGAATGGGTTCCCAGAGACAATCCCAGTCCTCTAAACCCCTGCCTAGTGCAGACAGGGACCGTGCCCTAAGCATAAACACTAACCCTCACCCATAACCCTAACCCTGAACATAACACTTAACCTAGATCCTATTGCTCACCTTAACACGTAAACCTCACCGTAACCTTAACTTTAACCCCTTATTCTAACGTTAATGCATAACACTTACCCAGAGAACAACCCCTTTCCCATAATTCTAACTCTAACTTCTAGCCATAACCATAACACCTAATCCCTAACCCTAATTCTAAACCGCTAAACCTAACCTTAACCCTAACAACAACCCTAACACTAACCCTAAACTTTACCCCAATCCTAACCCTACACCTAAAAATAATGCTAACCCTTGACTCTTATCCCAAACCCTAACACCTAACACTAACCATAACATTTAACTCTGACACAAAACTAACACTAAACCTTAACCCTAACCGTAACTACTAACCCTAACCCTTAACCTTAACCCTAACCGTTAACCCTCACACTAACCCTTAAATCTAACCCTAATCCTAATCTTTAATCCTAAACCTAAAACTTAACCCTTACCCTGTACCAAACCGTAACCCCTAATCTTAAGCCTCACCGTAAACCTTAACCCTAAACCTTAACCCTAAACCTAACTGTAACCGTTAAACCTAACACCAACCTTTAACCCTAACTGTAACCCAAACCCCTAACTGTAAGCCCTCACCCTCACACTAACCTTCATCCCTAATCCTAACCAACTCCTAACCCTAAATCTAATTCTCAGACTTCTTGCTTTCTCAGAGTATAGAAAGACTACAATCCTCTCATCTAATGCCTTAAAGGAGGCTCTGCCAGTGTGTCCTGAATGAAACCCAGGAGCCCATACCCAACATATGATAGAGGGTGTTCCCAGTGACAATCGCAGCCCCCTAACCCCCCGGCCTAGTGCAGACAGGGCCCGAGATCTATGCATAAACACTACCCCTCACACATAACCCTAATTCTGAACATAACACCGAACCCTGATCCTATTCCTCACCTTAACATGTAAACCTCACAGTAACCCTAACTTTAAGTACTCTTCCTAACGTTAATGCATAAAACTTACCCTGAGAACAAGCCCTATCCCATAGTTCTAACCCTAAACCCTAGCCATAACTGTAACAGCTAATCCGTAAACCTAATTCTTATCTGCTAAACCTAACCTTAATCCTACCAAAAACCCTAACAGTACCACTCACCCTAACCCGTTATCCTAAACCTACAACTAAAAATAACCATAACCCTTAACACTTAAACCTAACCCTCACTGCTAACCCTAACCATAACACTTAACTCTAACCCTAAACCTGACACGAATCCCTAACCCTTACCCCTAACCCTAACCCTTAAACTTAACCCTAACCATTAACTCTCACACTAACCCTTAACCCTAACCCTAATCCTAATCTTTAACCCTAAACCTAACAACCCTAACCCTGCACCAAACCCTAAACCCTAGCCCTAAACCTTAACCCTAAAGCTAACTGTAACTGTTAAACCTAACTCTAACTTTTAACCCTAACTCTAACCCTAACCCCTAACCCTAAGCCATCATCCTAAGACTAAACTTCATCCCTAACCCTTACCATAATCCTAACCCTAAATCTAGTTCTCAGACTTCTTGCTTTCTCAGAGTTTAGAAAGCCTACAATCCTCCCATGCCATGAGTGAAAGGATGCTCTGCCACAATGTCCTGCATGGAAGCGAGGGATCCATACCCAGTGTATGATAGAGTGGGTTCCCAGTGACAATCGCAGCCCCCTGAGCCCCTCTCCTAGTGCAGAGAGGGCCTGTGCCCTAAGCATAAACACTACCACTCACCCATAACCCTATTCCTTACATAACACCTAACCCTGATCCTATTGATCACCTTAACATGTAGACCTCATTGTAACAATAACTTTAACCCCTTATCCTAATGTTAGTGCATAACACTTTGCCTGAGAACCAACATTATCTGATAATTATAACCCTAACTCCTAATCCCTAACCCTAACCTTAATTCTAAACCGCTAACCATAACCTTAACTCTACCAACATCCCTAACACTAACCCTAACCCTAAACCGCTAACCCTAACCCAATGCCTAAAAATAACCCTAACACTTGACACTTAACCCTAACCCTAACCCCTAACCCTAACCCTAACCCTAAACCCTGATCCTAATCCTGACAATTAAACCTAACCCTAACTCTTAACCCTAACACTAACCTTTACCCTAACGCCTAGACCTACCCTAATAGCACCCCTAACCCCTAAACCTAACTGTAACCGCTGTTGCTAACCCTAACACTGATCCCTAAACCTAACCCTAACCCTAACCCTTAAACCTAAGTCTATCCCTTACCCATAGCTCTCTAACCCTTAACCCTGACACTAACCCTAACACTTAACCCTAACCCTAACCCTTAACCCTAACCCTTAACCCTAGTCCTATCCGTTAACCCTAACCGTAACCCTAACCCTTAACGCTAACCCTAACACTAACCCCAACCAGAAACCTAACCCTAGCCCCTAATTCAACACTAACACCTAACCCCTAACACTAACACTAACCCTAACCCCTAACCCTCACTCGAACCCTAATCCCTAAACCCAAACCCCTAATCATAACTGTAACGATAATTCTCACACTTTTTCCATTTTCAGAGTTAAGCAAGCCTACAATATACCCATGCCATGCGTGAGAACAGGCTCTGCCTGAGTTCTGCATGTACGTTTGGGCCCTTGGCCCAGGGTACGATGGTGTTGTGTCATGGCGACCCGGTCCGCACCACTCTCACCATAGATTAAACAGGTCCTGTGCCATTAAATGAACCGTTAAATCTAAGCCCTAACACTAACCCTGCTACTAACCCTAAACCTAAGCCCTGAACTTAACGCCCAACACTAACTGTAAAACCTTACCCTCAACCTAACCCCTAACACTAACCTCTAAACATAACCCTAACCATGAACCCTAAACCTAACACTAACCCCTAACCCTAACCATAGCACTTAACTCTAAACCTAAACCTAACACGAAACATTAACCCTAAACCTAAACCTTACCCCAAACCCTTAAGCTTAACACTAACAGTTAACCCTCACACTAGCCCTTAACCCTAACCCTAATCTTTAGCCCTAACCCTAACACTTAAGCCTAATCCTGTACCAAACCCTACCCCCTAACCTTAAACCTAAGCTTAACTGTAACTGTTAAACGTAACACTAACTTTTAACCCAAATGCTAAACCTAACCCCTAAACCTAAGCCCTCACCCTAACACTAACGTGCCTACCTGACACTAACCATAATCATAACACTAAATCTAATTCTCAGACTTCTTGTTTTCTCAGAGTTTAGAAAGCCTACAATCCTCCCAAGCCATGGGTGAAAGGAGGCTCTGCCACTGTGTCCTGCATGAAATCCAGGGGCTCATACCCTGCGTACAATAGAGTGGGTTCCCGATGACACTGCCAGCCCCATAACCCCCCCCCCACCTAGTGCCGATAGGACCCATACCCTAAGCATAAACACTACCCCTAAACCATAACCCGAACCCTGAACATAACACCTAACCCTGATCCTATTGCTCCCATTAGAATGTAAACCTCAGTGTAACCTTACCTTTAACCAATTCTCCTAACGTTAATGCATAACATGTACCCTGAGAACAACCCCTATCCCATAATTCTAACCCTAAATCCTAGCCATAGCCGTAACAGCTAATCCCTAACCCTAATTCTAAAGTGCTAAACCTAACCTTAACCGTATCAAAAACCCTAACAGTAACCCTAAACCTAACCCCAAATCATAACCCTATGCCTAAAAATAACCCTAAACCTTAACCCTTAATCCCAACCCTAATGCCTAACCCCTAACCCTAACCATAACACTTAACACTAACACTAATTGTAACACGAACACTTAACCCTAACACTTAACATTAACCCTAACTGTTAACCCTCACACTAACCCTTAACCCTACCCCTAATGCTAATCACTTAACCCTTACCCTGAACGAAAACCTAACCCCTAACCCTAACCCTCACATTAAAACTTAACTCTAAACCTAACTATAACCGTTAAACCTAACACCAAACTTTAACCCTAAGCCCTCACTCTAACACTAAGCTTCATCCCTAACCCTAACCATAATGCTAACTCTAAATCTAATTCTCAGACTTCTTGCTTTTTCAGAGTTTAGAAAGCCTACAATGCTCCCATGCCATGTGTGAAAGGAGGCTCTGCTACAGTGTCCTACATGAAACCCAGGAGCCCATACCCAGCATACTATAGAGTGAGTTCCCAGTGACAAACCCAGCTCCCTAATCCCCAGATTCCCCAGTGCAGACAGGGCCCGTGCCCTAAGGATAAACACTACTGCTCACCCATAAGCCTAACCCTGAACATAAAACCTAAAACTGATCCTATTGCTCACCTTAACATGTAAACCTCACCGTAACCCTAACTATCACAACTTTCCATAACGTTAATGCATAACACTTACCCTGAGAACAACACCTATACCATAATTATAACTTTAATGCTTAGCCATAACCATAACACCTAAACCCTAACCCTAACTCTAAACCGCTAACCCTAACCTTAACCCTACAAAAACCCTAACAGTAACCCTAATCCTAAACCCTAACCCTAACCCAACGCCTAAAAATAACCCTAACACTTGACACTTAACCCTAACCATAACCCCTAACCATAACCCTAACCCTTATCTCTGATCCTAATCCTAACAATTAAACCTAACCCTAACTCTTAACCCTAACACTAACCCTTACACGAAAGCCTAGACCTAACCCTTACCATAAACCAACCGGCTAAACCTAACCCTAACCCCGAATGCTAAACCTAACCCTGATCTCTAAACCTAACTCTAACACGAATCCTTAACCCTAACTCTATCCCTAACCCATAATCCTAAACCTAAACATTAACCCTGACTCTAATCCTTAACCTTGACACTAACCATAACACTTAACCGTAACCCTAACCCTTAATCCTAACCCTAAACCTAACCCTTAACCATAATCCAATCCCTTAATCCTAACCCTAACTCTAACCCCTAACCCTAAACCTAACACTAACCCCCAACCTAAATCTAACCCTAGCCCCTAACCCTACACTAACTCCTAACCCCTAACCCTGACACTAACCCTAACCCCTAATACCTAACCCATAACCTTCACTCAAACACTAACCCCTAACCCCAACCCCCTAACCCTAACCCTAAACCTAATTTTAACACTTCTTCCATTCTCAGAGTTAACCAAGCCTAAAATACAGCCTTGCCATGCATGAGAAGAGGCTCCACCTAAGTCCTGCATGTAGGTCTGGGCCCAAGGCCCAGGGTATGAAGGTGTGGTGTCATGGCGACCTTGTATGCACCCTTCCCACCATAGATTAAACAAGTCCTGTTCCCTTAAAATAACCATTAAAAGTAAGACTTAACACTAACCCTAACCCCTAACCATAAACAGACACCCAGACCTTAACGCCCAGCACTATCTCTAAACCCTTACCCTAAACCGAAACCTAACCACTAAACTTGACCCTAACCGTGAATCCTAAACCTAAACCTAAACCCTAACCATAACCATAACACTTAACTCTAACCCTAAACCTAACAAGAACCCTTAACCCTAACCCTAAACAGTAACCCTAAAGCTTAACCTTAAACCTAACGGTTAACCCTCACCCTAACCCTAATCTTAATCTTTAACCCTAAACCTAACACTTAAGCCTAACACTATATGAAATCCTAACCCCTATCCTTAACCCTAACACTAAATCGTAACCCTAAACCTAACTGTAACCGTTAAAACTAACACTTACCTTTAACCCTAACTCTACCCCTAACTCCTAACCCTAGTCCCTCACCCTAACACTAACCTTCATCCCTAACCATAACCATAATCCTAACCCTAAATCTAATTCTCAGACTTCTTGCTTTCTAAGAGTTTTGAAAGCCTACAATCTTCCCATGCCATGCAAGAAGGAGGCTCTGCCACAGTGTCATGCAGGAAACCCAGGGGCCCATACCCAGCATATGATACAGTGGGTTCTTGGCAATAATCACAGCATCCTCCCCCCGCTCCAAGTGCAGACAAGGCCCGTGCCCTAAGCATAAACAATACCCCTCACACATCTCCCTAACCCTGAACATAACACCTAACCCTGATCCTATTGCTCACCTTAACATGTAAACCTCACTGTAACCCTAACATTAACCCCTTATCCTTACGTTAATGCATAAAACTTACCCTGAGAACAACCCCTTTCCCTTAATTCTAACCCTAATGCCCAGCCATAACCATAACACCTAATACGTAACCCTAATTCTAAACTGCTAACCATAACCTTAACCCTACTAACAACCCTAACACTAACCCTAACCCTAACTTCTAACCGTAACACTATGCCTAAAAATAACTCTAACACTTGACCCTTAACCCTACCCTAACCCCTGCCCTAAACCTAACCCTTAACCCTGATCCTAATCTTAACAATTAAACCTAACCCTAACTCTTATCCCTAACACTAATCCTTACCCTAACGCCTAGACCTACCGTAACAGTAAACCTAAGCCCTAACCCTAACCCTAACCCTTAATGCTTCCCCTAACCCTGAAACATAAACCTAACCCTAACCCTTTAACCTAAACCTATCCCTAACCCATAACCCTAACCCTAACCGTTAATCCTCACACTAACACTTAACCCTGAACTTAAACCTAACCCGTAATGCTAACTCTAACACTTAACACTAACCCTAAGCCTAAACTTTAACCCTAATACTATCTCTTAACAATAACCCTAACCCTAACACTACCCCCAACCCTAAACTTAACCCTGGCCCCTAACCCAACCCTAATATCTAACCCCTAACCCTAACAATAACCCTAACCCCTAATCCCTAACACTTAACACTCACTCTAACCCCAAACCACTAACCATAACCCTAACACTAATTCCACACTTCTTCCGTTCTCAGAGTTAAGCAAGCCTACAATAGAGCCATGCCATGGCCAAGATGAGCTCCGCCTGAGTCGTGCATGTAGCTCTAGGCCCAAGGCACAGGGTAAAATGGTGTGGTGTCGCGGCGACCCTATCCGAACCAATCTCAACATAGAATAAACTAGTCCTGTGCCCATAAACTAACCACTAAATCTAAGCCCTAACCCTAATCCCTATCCCATAATTCTAACCTGAACTCCTAGCCATAGCCGTAACACCTAATCCCTAACCCTAATTCTAAACCGCTAACCCTAACCTTAATCCTACCAACAAACCTAACACTAACCCTGACTCCTAACCCTAAACCTATGCCTAAAAATAACCCAAGCCCTTAACCCTAACCCTCACCCCTAACCCTAACGCTAACTGTTAACCCTGATCCTAATCCTAACAATTAAATCTAACCATAATTCTTAACCCTAACACTAACTCTTATTCTAACGCCTAGACCTAAACCTAACAGTAACCCTAACCCCTAAACCAACCCTAACACCTAATGCTAACCCTAACCCTGAAACCTAAACCTGACCCTAATCCTTAAACCTAAGTCTATCGCTAACCCATAACCCTAACCCTAACTGTTCACCCTGAACCTAACCCATACCCTGACCCTAAACCTAACTATTAACCCTAAACCTAACACTTAATCCTAACCCTAAGCCTAACCCTTAAACCTAATCCTATCCCTTAACCCTAACTTTAACCCTAACCCCTAACCCTAACCCTAACACTAACCCCAAACCTAAATCTAACTCTTGCAACTAACCCAACCCTAACACCTCCCCCTAACCGTAACACTAACCCTAAATCCTAATCCCTAATGCTTAATCTTCACTCGAACTCTCATCCCTAACCGCAAACACCTAACCCTAAACCTAACCCTAATTGTCACACTTCCTGCATTCTCAGAGTTAACCAAGCCTACAATACAGTCATGCCATGCATGAGAAGAAGCTCTGCCTGAGTCCTGCATGTAGGTCTGGGACCAAGGCCCAGGGTACAATGGTGTGGTGTCACGGCGACCCATTCCGCACCCTTCTCACCATAGATTAAACAGGTCCTGTGCCCTTTAACTGCTAAATCTAAGCCCTAACACTAAGCCCTAACCCTAAACCTAAGCCCTGAACCTAATGCCCAACACTAACTCTAAACCCTTATCGTAAAGATAACCCCTAACCCTAACCATAACACTTAACTCTAACCCTAAACCTAACACGAACCCTTAACCCTAAACCTAACCCCAACCCTAACACTTAACCTTAACCCTAACGGTTAACCCTCACTCTAACACTTAACCCTAATCCTAATCCTAGTCTTTGACCTTAAATCTAACACATAAAACAAACCCTGTACCAAACCCAAACCCCTAACCTTAACCCTAACCAAACCTTAACCCTAAACCTAAATGTAACCGTTAAACCTAACACTAACCTTTAACCCTACCCTCACCCTAACCCCTAACCCTAAGCCCTCACCCTAACATTAACCTGCATCGCTAACCCTAACCATAATCCTAACCCTAAATCTATTTCTGAGACTTCTTGCTTTCTCAGAGTTTAGAAAGCCTACAATCCTCTCATGCCATGCGTGAAAGGAGGCTCTGACACTGTGTCCTGCATGAAACCCAGGGGCCCATACACAGCGTACAATAGACTGGGTTCCCAGTGACAATCCTAGGCCCCAAACCCCCCCGCCAAGTGCAAACAGGGCCCGTGCCCTAGGCATAAACATTCTCCCTCACCCATAACCCTAACCCTGAACATAACACCTAACCCTGATCCTATTGCTCACCTTAACATGTAAACCTCAGAATAACCTGTAACTTTAACCCCTTAGCCTAATGTTAGTAAATAACACTTACCCTGAGAACAACCCCTATCCCATAAGTCTAACCCTAACTCCTAACCATAACCGTAACACCTAATCCCTAACCCTAATTCTAAACCGCTAAACCTAACCTTAATCCTACCAACAACGCTAACACTAACCCTAACCCCTAACCCTAAAGCAATGCCTAAAAATAACCCTAATACTTGACCATTAACCCTAACACCTAACACTAACCCTAACCCATAATCCTTAACTGAATCCTAAAAATAAAACCTAACCCTAAGTCTTAACATTAATACTAACCCTTACCCTAATGCCTGGAGTTAACCCTAACTGTAATTCTAACCCCTAACCCTAACCCCTAAGGCTAACCCTAACCATGAACCCTAAACCTAACCCTATCCCGTAACAGTAACACTATCCCTAACCCCTAACCCTAACCCTAAACATTACCTCTCATCCTAACTCTTAGCAGTGATCCTACCCTAAAAACGTAACCCTAACCCTAACACTGAACCCTAACCTTAAGCCCAACCCTTAACCCTAATCCTATCCCTTAACCCTAACCCTAACACTAACTCCAACCCTAAATCTAACCCTAGCCCCTAACCGAACCATAACACTACCCCTAACCCCTAATCCCTAACCCCTAACACTCAGTCTAAACCCAAACCACTAACCCTAACTCTAACCCTAATTCTCACACTTCTTCCATTCTCAGAGTTAACCAAGCCTACAATACAGTCATGCCATGGGTGAAATGAGGCTCCGCCTGACTCCTGCATGTAGGTCTGGCCCCAAGGCACTGGGTACGAGGGTGTGGTGTCGCGGTGACTCTGTCTGCACCCATCTAACCATAGATTAAACAGGTCCTGTATCCTTAAACTAACCACTAAATCTAAGCCTTAACAGTAAACCTAAACCCTAACCCTAACCCTTAACCTTAACCCTAACCTTTAAGCCTCACACTTACCCAAAACCCTAACCCTAATCCTAAGCTTTAACCCTAAATCTAACACTTAACCCAAGCCTGTACCAAACACTAACCCCTAACCTTAACCCTCACCCTAAAACTTAACCCTAAACCTAACTGTGACCGTTAAACCTAACACTAACATTTAACCCTAACCCTAATCCTAACCCCTGACCTCTAACCTAACCCCTAACCCCTAACCCCTAACCCTAATCCTAACGCCCTCTCCCTACCACTAACCTTCATCCCTAACCCTAACCATAATCCTAACCCTAAATCTAATTCTCAGACTTCTTGCTTTCTCAGAGTTTAGAAAGCCTACAATCCTCCCATGCCATCCATGAAAGGAGGCTGTGACACTGTGTCCTGTATGAAACCCAGGGGCCCATATGTAGTGTATGATAGAGTGGGCTACTGGTGACAATTATAGACCCCTAACCCCGTCACCTAGTGCAGACAGGGCTTGTGCCCTAAGCATAAACATTATCCCTAACCCATAACTCTGACCCGGAATATAACACCTAACCCTGATCCTATTGCTCACCTTAGCACGTTTACCTCACCATAACCTAAACTTTAACCCCTTATCCTAACGTTAATGCATAACACTTACCCTGAGAACAAACCCTATCCCAAAATTCTAACCCTAACTCCTCGCTATAACCGTAACACCTAATCCCTAACACTAATTCTAAACCACTAACCCTAACCTTAATCCTACCAACCCTAACACTGACCCTAAACCTAACTCGTAACCCCATTGCTATGCCTAAAAATAACCATAACCCTTGACCATTAACACTAACTCCTAACCCTAACCCTAACCCTTAACCCTAATCTTAATCCTCACCATTAAACCTAACCCTAAGTCTTAACGCTAACCTTAACCCTTACCCTAATGCCTAGACCTAACCCTAACACTAACCTACCACCTAACACTAACCCTAACCCCTAATGCTAACCCTAACTCTAAACCCTAAACCTAAGTCTAACCCTTAAACCTAAACCTATCCCTAACCCCTAACATTATAACTAACCCTCACCTTAACCCTTAACCCTGACCCTAACTCTAACACCTACCCCAAACTTAAATCTAACACTAACCACTAACCCAACCCTAATACCTAACCCCTAACCCTAACACTAATCCTTACCCGTATTCCATAACCCCTAATGCTCACGCAAACCCTAACCCCTAACCCCAAACTCCTAACCCTAACCCTAACCCTAATTCCACACTTCCTCCATTCTCAGAGTTAAGCAAGCCTACAATACAGCCATGCCATGCGTGAGATGAGACTCCACCTGAGTCCTGCATGCAGGTCTGGGCCCAAGGCCCAGGGTACGATGGTGTGGTGTTGCGGCAACCCTGTCCGTACCTGTCTCACCATAGATTAAACAGGTCCTGTGCCCTTAAACTAATGGCTAAATCTAATCCTTAACATTAACCCTAACCCTTAACCATAAACCTAAGCCCTCACCCTAACGCCCAACACTAACTCTAAAACCTTACCTTAAAGCTAACCCCTAACCCTAACCATAACACTTAACTCTAACCCTTAACCTAACACGAACCCTTAACCCTAAACCTAACCCCTAACCCTAACACTTAACCTTAACCCGAACCATTAACCCTCACTCTAACACTTAACCCTAACCCTAATCCTAATCTTTAACTGTAAACTTAACACATAAAACAAACCCTTTACCAAACCCAAACCGCTAACCCTAAACCTTAACCCAAAATCTAAATGTAACCGTTAAACCTAACACTAACCTTTAACCCTACGCTAACCCTAACCCCTAACCCTAAGCCCTCACCCTAACACTAACCTGCATCCCTAACCCTAACCATAACCCTAACCCTAAATCTAATTCTCAGACTTCTTGCTTTCTCAGAGTTTAGAAAGCCTACAATCCTCCCATGCCATGAGTGAAAGGAGGCTCTGACACTGTGTCCTGCATGAAACCCAGGGGACCCTACCCAGCGTACAATAGACTGGGTTCCTGGCGACAATCCCAGGCCCCAAACCCCCCCGCCAAGTGCAAACAGGGCCCATGCCCTAAGGATAAATATTCTCCCTCACCCATAACCCTAACCCTGAACATAACACCTAACCCTGATTCAATTGCTCACCTTAACATGTAAACCTCAGAATAATCTGTAACTTTACCCCCTTATCCTAACGTTAGTAAATAACACTAACCCTGAGAACAACCCCTATCCCATAAGTCTAAACCTAACTCCTAACCATAACTGTAACACCTAATCCCTAACCCTAATTCTAAACCGTGAAACCTAACCTTAATCCTACCAAAAATGCTAACACTAACCCTAACCCTGACACTTAACCCTCACCCTATGCCTAAAAATAACCCTAACACTTGACCCTTAACCCTAACCCCTAACCCTAACCCTAACCCTTAACCCTGATACTAATTCTAACAACAAAACCTAACCCTAACTCTTTACCCTAACACTAACCCTTACCCTAACTCCTAGACATAACCTTAACAGTAACCCTAACAACTAACCCTAACCCTAACCCCTCATGCTAACCGTATCCCTGAACCCTAAACCTAACCATACCCTTAACACTAACCCTATCCCAAACCCCTAAACCTAACCCTAATCGTTAACCCTGACCCTAACCCTTAACACTGACCCTAACCCTAAAAACTTAACCCTGACCCTAACACTTAACCCTAACCCTAGCCCAACCCTGAACCCTAATCCTATCCCTTAACCCTAACCCTAACACTAACCCCAAACCTAAATCTAACACTAGCTCCTAACCTAACACTAACACCTAACCCCTAACCCTAACACTAACCCTAACCCCTAATCCCTAACCCCTAATCCTCACTCTAACCACAAACACCTAACCCTAACTCTATCCCTAATTCTCACACTTCTTCCATTCTAAGAGTTAAGCAAGCATACAATACAGCCATGCCAGGAGGGATGAGGCTCCTCCTGAGTCCTGCATGTAGGTCTGAACCCAAGGCCCAGGGTACAAGGGTGTGGTGTTGTGGTGACCCTGCCTGCACCCGTCTCACCATAGATTAATCAGGTCGTCTGCCCTTAAACTAATGGCTAAATCTAAGCCCTAACACTAACCCTAAACCCTAACCCTAACCCTTAACCTTAACCATAACCATTAATGCTCACACTAACCCTTCACCCTAACCGTAATCATAATCTTTAACCCTAAACCTAACACTTAACCCAAACCAGTACCAAACCCTAACACCTAACCTTAACCCTACTCTAAAACTTAACCCTAAACCTAACTGTAACCGTTAAACCTAACCCTAACCCTAACCCTAACCCCTAACACTACACCCTCTCTCTGACACTGACCTTCATCCCTAACTCTAACCGTAAATCTAATTCTCAGACTTTTTGCTTTCTCAGAGTTTAGAAAGCTTCCAATGCTCCCATGCCATGCATGAAATGAGGCTCTGCCACTGTGTCCTGCATGAAACCCAGGGGCCCATACACAGCGTATGATAGAGTGGGTTCCCAGTGACAGCTCTAGCCCCCTAACCCCCATGCCTAGTGCAGACAGGGTTTGTGCCCTAAGCATAAACACTATCCCTAACCCACAAACCTAACCCAGAACATAACACCTAACCCTGATCCTATTGCTCATCTTAAAACATAAACCTCACAATAACCCTAGTTTAACCCCTTATCCTATTTTTAATGCATAACACTTACCCTAAGAACAACCCCTATCGCTTAAGTCTAACCCTAACTCCTAGCCATAACTGTAGCAACTAATCCTTAACCCTAATTCTAAACCACTAAACATTACCTTAACCTTACAAACAACCCTAACACTAACTCTAACACTAACCTCTAAACCTAAACCTATGCCTAAAAATAACAATAACAGTTGACCCTTAATCCTAACCCTAACCCCTATACTTAACCCTGATCCTAATCCTAACAATTAAACCTAACCCTAATGCTGAACCCTAACACTAACCCTTACCCTAACGCCTAGACGTAACCCTAAGAGTAACCCTAACCTCTAATCCCAACCCTAACCACTAATGCTAACACTAACACTGAACCCTAAACATAACCCTAAGCCTAACCCTTAAACCTAACTCTATCCCTAACCCATAACCCTAACCCTAACACTTAACCCTCACCCTAACCCTTAACTCGGACCATATCCCTAACGCTTAACCCTAACCCTCACCCTTAACGCTAACCCTAAGCCTTAACCCTTAACCCTAATCCTATCCCTTAACCTCAACCCTAACCATAACCCCTAATCCTAACCCTAACCCTAAATCTAACCCTAGCCCCTAACCCAACCCTAACCCTTAACCCCTAACCCCAACACTAACCCTAACCCCTAATCCCTACCCCTAAACCTCACTCAAACACTAACCCCTAACCCCAACCCCCTAACCCTAACCATAACCCTAATTCTCACACTTCTTCCATTTTCACAGTTAAGCAAGCCTACAATACAACCATGCCATGCATGAGAAGAGATGCGCCTGAGTCCTCCATGTAGGTCTGGGCCCAAGGCCCAGGGTACTATGGCACGGTGTCACGGCGACGATATCTGCACCCTTCTCACCATAGATTAAACAGGTCCTGTGCCCTTAAACTAACCGGTAAATATAAGCCCTAACACTAACGATAACCCCTAACCCTCAACCCAAGCACTGACCTTAACACTCAACACTAATAGTAAACCATTACCCTAAACCTAACTCATAACCCTAACCTGTAAACGTAACCCTAACCATGAACCCTCAACGTAACCCTAACCATAACACTTAACTCTAACCTTAAACCTAACACGAACCCTAACCCCTAACCCTTAAACTTAACCCTAACCGTTAACCCTCATACTAACACTTAACTCTAACCCTAATCCTAATCTTTAACCCTAAACTTAAAACTTAACACTTACCCTGTACCAAAACCTAACCCCTAACCCTAAACTGTAACCCTAAACCTAGCTGTAACCATTAAAACTAACACTAAATTTAAGCCTAACTCTACCCCTAACCCCTAACCCTAATCCCTCATGCTAAGACTAATCTTCATCCCTATTCGTAACCATAATCCTAACCCTAAATCTAATTCTCAGACTTCTTGCTTTCTCAGAGTTTAAAAAGCCTACAATACTGCCATGCCATGTGTGAAAGGAGGCTCTTCCACAGTGTCCTGCATGAAACCCAGGGGCCCATAATGACCGTACGATAGAGTGGTCTCCCGTGCACAATTCTAGACCCCTAACCCCCACGCCTAGTGCAGACAGGTACCGTGCCTTAAGCATAAACACTACCCCTCACCCATAAACCTAACCCTGAACATAGACCTAACCCTGATCCTATTGCTCACCTTAACACGTAGACCTCATGTGTCCCTAAATTTAACCCCTATCCTAACGTTAATGCATAACACTTACCCTGAGAACAACCTCTATCCCATAATTCTAACCCTAACTCCTAGCCATAACCGTAACACATAATCCCTAACCCTAATCCTAAACTGCTAACATTAACATTAACCCTACAAAAAACCCTAACCCTAAACCAAATCCTAAACCTATCACTAAAAATAACCCTAACCCTTACCCCTTAACCCTAACCATAACCCCTAACCCTAGCCATAACACTTAACTCTAACCCTAAATCCAAAACAAACCCTTAACCTTAACCATAACCCCTAACTCTAACCCTTAACATTAACACTAACGGTTAACCCTCAAAATAACACTTAACCTTAACCCTAATCTTAATCTTTAACCCTTAACCTAAAAACCCTAACCTTGTAGCAAACCTTAACCTCTAACCTTAACCCTTACCGTAAATCTTAACCCAAAACCTAACTGTAACCATTAAACTTAACACTAATATTTAACCCTAACTCTAACCTTAACCCCTAACTCTAAGCACTCACCCTAACCCTAAACTTAATCTCTAACTCTAACCATAATCCTAACCCTAAATCTATTTCACAGACTTCTTGATTTCTCAGAGTTTTGAAAGCCTACGATCTTCCCATGCCATGCGTGAAAGGAGGCTCTGCCACAGTGTCCTGCATGAAACCCAGGGGCCCATGCCCAGCGGACGATACAGTGGGTTCCCAGCGACAATCCTAGACCCCTAACCCTCCTGCATAATGCAGACAGGGCCCATGCCCTAAGGATAAACACTACCCCTCACCCATATCCCTAACCCTGAACATAACACTTAACCCTGATCCTATTGCTCACCTTAACAGGTGGGTAACTTTAACCACTTACCCTAACATTAATCCATAACACTTGCCCTGAAAACATCATGTATCCCATAATTCTAACCCTAACTCCTAGCCAAAACTGTAACACCTAATCTCTAACCCTAATTTTAACTGCTAACTATAACCTTAACCCTACCAAAACCCTAACAGTAACACTAACCCTAACCACTAATCCTAAACCTATGCCTAAATATAACCCTAACACTTAGCCCTTAACCCTAACCCTAACTTTTAATCGTAACCATAAACCCTTACACTAACCCTTAACCCTAACCCTAATCCTAATCTATCACCGTAAACCTAACACTTAACCCTTACCCTGTACCAAACCCTAACATTAACCCTAACACTAAACCTAACTGTAACCGTTAAACCTACCACTAACATTTAACCCTAACCCTAACCATAACCCCTAACCATAAGCCCTCACACTAACACTAACTCCTCCCTAACCCTAACCAAAATCCTAACCCTAAATCTAATTCTCAGATTTCTTGCTTTCTCAGTTTAGAAAGCCTACAATCCTCCCATGCCATGCGTGAAAAGAGGATCTGCCACTGTGTCCTGCATGAAACCCAGGGGACCATACCCAGTGTACGATAGAGTGGGTTCCTGGCCAGAATGCCAGCTCCTTAACCCGCCTGTTTAGGGCAGCCAGGGCCCATGCCTTAAGCATAAACACTACCCCTCACCAATAACCACAAACCTAACCGTTAACCCTCAATCTAACCATTAACCCTGACCCTAACACTTACCCTGAACCCTAATCCTAACCCTTTACCCTAACCCTAAGGCTAACCCTTAACCCTAATTGTATCCCTTAACGCTAACCCTTACCATAACCCCTGAACGGAACCCTAACCACGAACCCTAAACCTAACCATAACCCCTAACCATAAGCATAACACTTAACACTAATGCTAAAACTAACAAGAACCATTAGCCCTAACACTAACCCCTAACCCTAACCATTAACCTTAACACTAACCGTTAACCCCCACACTAATACTTAACCCTAACCCTAATTCTAATCTTTAACCCTAAACCTGTACCAAACCCTAAACCCTAACCTTAACCCTCACCCTAAACCTTAACCCTAAACCTAACTGTAACCGTTAATCCTAACACTAACATTTAACCCTAACTCTGATCCTAACCCCTAAACCTAAACCCTCACCCTAACACTAAACTTCAACCATAACCATAAGCATAATCCTAACCCTAAATCTAGTTCAAAGAATTCTTGCTTTCTCAGAGAATTGAAAGCCTACAATCCTCCCATGCCATGCGTGAAAGGAGGCTCTGCCACTGTGTCCTGCATGAAAACCAGGAGCCCATAACCAGCGGACGATAGAGTGGGTTCCCAGTGAAAATTGCAGCCCCCTAATCCCTCCTCCTAGTGCAGAAAGGGCCCGTGGCCTAGGCATAAACCCTGCCCCTCACCCATAACCCTAACCCTGAACATAACACCTAATCCTGATCCTACTGCTCCCCTTAACACGTAAACCTCACCATAACGCTAACTTTAACCCCTTGTCCTAATGTTAATGCATAATACTTACCCTGAAAACAACCCCTATCCCTTAATTCTAACCCTAACTGCTAGCCATTCCATTTCACCTAAACCCTAACCCTAATTCTAAACCACTAACCATAACCTAACCCTACAAACAACCATAACAGTAACCCTAACCCTAAATGCTAACCCTAACCCTACGAATAAACATAACCATAACACTTGATCCTTAACCCTAAACCTAACCCCTAATCCTAAACCTAACCCTTAACCCTGATCCTAATGCGAACAATTAAACCTAACCCTAAATCTTAACCCTAACACTAACGCTGACCCTAATGCCTAGACCTAACCCTAACAGTAACCCTAACACCTAACCCCAACCCTAACTACTAATGCTAACCCTAACACTGAACCCTAAACGTAACCCTAAGCCTAACCCTTAAACCTAACTCTATCCCTAACCCATAACCCTAAACCTAACCGTTAACCCTCACCCTAACCCTTAGCTTGGACCGTAACTCTATCCCTTAAACCTAACCATAACCCTTAACGCTAATGCTAAGCCTTAACCCTTAACCCTAATCCTATCCCTTAACACTAACCCTAGCCATAACCCCTAACCCTAACACTAACCCCAACCCTAAAATTAACACTTTCCCCTAACCCAACCCTAACCCCTAACCCCAACACTAACACTAACACCTAATCCCTAACCCCTAACCCCTAACCCTCACTCGAACACTAACCCCTAACCCCAAACACCTAACCCTAACCATAACACTAATTCTCACAGTTCTTCCATTCTCAGAGTTAAGCAAGTCTACAATACAGCCATGCCATGAGTGAGAAGAGGCTCTGCCTGAGTCCTGCATGTAGGTCTGGGCCCAAGGCCAGGGTACGATGGTGTGTTGTCACAGCGACCCATTCGACACCCTTCAAACCATAGATTACACATTTTTGTGCCCTTAAACTAACAGCTAAACATAAGCCCTAACACTAACCCTAATCCCTAACACTAAACCTAAGCCCTGACCCTAACGCCCAACACTAACACTAAACCCTTACACTAAACCTAACCCATAAGCCTAACCCCTAAACGTAACCCTAACCATGAACACTAAACCTAACCCTAACACCTAACCCGAACCATAACACAACACTCACCCTAAACCTAAGACTAACCCTTTACCCTAAACCTAACCCCTAACCCTAACACTTAAACTTAACCCTCACATCAACGCTTAAACCTAACCGCAATCCTAATCTTTAACCCTAAACATAACACTGAACCCCTACCCTGTGCCACACCCTAACCTCTAACCTTAACCCTTACCCTAAACCTTAACCCTAAACCTAACTGTAACTGTAAACCTAAGACTAACGTTTAACCCTAACTGCTAATCCTAAGCCCTCACCTTAACACTAAATTTCATCACTAACCCTAACCATAAGCCTAACCCTAAATGTAATTCTCAGACTTCTTGATTTCTCAGAGTATAGAACGTCTACATTCCTCCCATGCCATGCGTGAAAGGATGCTCTGCCACAGTGTTCTGCATGAAACCCAGGGGCCCATACACAACGTACAATAGAGTGGTTTCCCGGGGACTATCCCAGTCCCCTAAGCCCCCCGCCTAGTGCAGACAGGGCCTGTGCTCTAAGCATAAACACTACCACCCACCCATAACCTTAACCCTGAACGCAACACCTAACTCTGATCCTGTTGCTCACCTTAACACGTAAACCTCGCTGTAACCCTAACTTTAATTCCTTATCCTAAGGTTAATGCATAACACTTACCCTGAGAACAACCCCTATCACATAATACTAACCCTAACTGCTGGCCATAACAGTAACACTTAATATTTAACACTAATTCTAAACTGCTAACCCTAACCTTAACCCTGCCAACAACCATAACACTAACCCTAACCCTAATTCATTATAATAACCCTACGTCTTAAAATAACCCAAACCCTTAACCCTTAACCCTAACCCTAACCCCTAACACTAACCATAACATTAAATCTAACACTAAAACTAACATGAACCCTTAACCCTAACCCTAACCCGTAACCCTAACACTTACCTTAACCCTAACCCTTAACACTCACACTAACACTTAACCGTAACCCTAACCCTTATCTTTAACACTAAACCCAAAACTTCACCCTTATCCTGTACCAAACCCTAACCCCTAATCTTAAGGTTCACCCTAAGCCTAACTGTAATTGTTAAACGTAACACTCACCTTTAACACTAACCCTAACTCTATCCCCTAACACTAAGCCCTCAGCGTAACACTAACCTTGATTCCTAACCCTAACCATACTCCTAACCCTAATTCTAATTCTCAGACTTCTTGCTTTCTCAGAGTATAGAAAGACTACAATCCTTCCATGCCATGTGTAAAAGGAGGCTCTGCCACTGTGTCCTGCATGAAACCCAGGGGCCCATACTCAGCGTACGTTAGAGTGGTCTCCCGGGGACAATCCTAGACACCTAACCCCCCTGCCTAGTGGAGACAGGGACTGTGCACTAAGCATAAACACTTCCCCTAACCCATATCCCCAACCCTGAGCATAACACCTTACCCTGATCCTATTGCTCACCTTAACAACTAGACCTCACTGTAACCCTAGCTTTAACCCCTTATCCTAACGTTAATGCATGGCACTTACCCTGAGAACAAACCCTATACCATATTTCTAAGCCTAACTCCTAGCCATAACCGTAATACCTAATCCCTAACCCTAATTCTAAACCACTAACCTTAACCTTAACCATACAAATAACCCTAACACTATCTCTAACGCTAAGCCCTAATCCTACCGTATGCCTAAAAGTAACCCTAACTCTAATCCTTAACCCTAACCCTAATCCCTAACGCTAACCATAACACTTAACTCTAACGCTAAACCTAAAATGGACCCTTAACCCTACCCCTACCCATAATCCTGACCCTTAACCTTAACCTTAACCGTTAACGCTCACAGTTACCCTTAACACTAACCCTAATGCTAATCTTTAACCCTAAACCAAACACTTAACACTTACCCTGTTGCAAACCATCAACCCTAACCTTAACCCTCACCCTAAAAGGTAGCCCTAAACCTATCTGTAACCATTAAACCTAACACTAAAGTTTAACCCTAACCGTAACCCTAAAACCTAACCCTATGCCGTCAAACTAACATTAACCCTCATCCCTAACTATAACCATAATCCTAACCCTAAATCTAATTCTCAGACTTCTTGCTTTTTCAGAGTTTCGAAAGCCTACAATCCACCCATGCCATGCGTGAAAGGAGGATCTGCCACTGTGTGTGGCATGAAACCCAGGGGCCCATATCCAGCATACGATAGAGTGGGTTTCTGGCGACTATCCCAGCCCCCTAACCCCCCTTCTAGTGCAGAAAGGGCCCATGGCGTAAGCATAAACTCTACCCGTCACCCATAACCCTAACCCTGAACATAACACCTAACCCTGATCGTATTGTTCACCTTAACACGTAAACCTCACCATAACCCTAACTTTAACCCCTTATCCTAATGTTAATGCATAGCACTTACCCTGAGAACAGCCCCTGTCCCATAATTCTAACCCTACTCCTAGCCATAACCATAACACCTAATCACTAAACCTAATTCTTATCCGCTAACCCTAACCTTAACCCGACCAAAACCCCTAACAGAACCCTAATCCTAACCCCTAATCCTAACCTTGTCTAAAAATAACCCTAACCCTTAACGCTTAACCCGAACCCTAACCACTAACCCTAACCATAACACTTAACTCTAACCCTAAACCCAACACGAACCCTTAACGCTAACCTAACCCCTAACCCTAACACTTAATCTTACACCTAACCATTAACCCTGACACTAACCCTTAACTCTAACCCTAATCCTAATCTTTAACCCAAAACCTAACACAACCCTAACCCTGTACCTAACCATAACCCATAACCTTAACCCTCACCCTAGAACGTAACCCTAAACCTAACTGTAACCACTAAACTTAACACTAACTTTTAACCCTAACTCTAAGCCTAATACCTATCCCTAAGCCCTCACCACAAGACTAAACTTCATCCCTGACCCTAGCCATAATCCTAACCCTACATCTAATTCTCGGACTTCTTGCTTTCTCAGAGTTTTAAACACCTACAATACTCCCATGCCATGTGTGAAAGGAGACACTGCCACAGTGTACTACATGAAACCCAGAGTCACATACCCAGCATACAATAGAGTGGGTTCCCGGCGTCAATGGCAGCCCCCAACCGCCACGTCTAGTGCAGGCAGGGCCCATGACCTAAGCATAAACACTACCACTCACACATAACCCTAACCCTAAACATAACACCTAACCCTGATCCTATTGCTCACATTAATACATAAACCTGACTATAACCTTAACTTGAACCCCTTAACCTAACGTTAATGCATAACACTTATCCTGAGAACAACCCTTATCACTTAATTCTAAGCCTATATCCTAGCCATACCCATAACACCTAATCCCCAATACTAATTGTAAACCACTAACCCTAACCTTAAGCCTACAAACAACCCGAAGAATAAACCTAACCCTAAATGCTAACCCTAAACCTGCGCCTAAAAAATAGCCATAACACTTGACCCTTAATCCAAACACTAACACCTAACCCTAACCATTAACCCTGATCCAAATCCTAACCATTAAACCTAACCCTTACTCTTAACCCTAACACTAACCTTTACCCTAACGCCTAGACCTAACCCTAAGAGTAACCCTAACTCCTAAATTTAACCCTAAACCCTAATGCTAACCCTAACCCTGAACCCTAAACCTAACCATAACACTAACCCTTAAAACTAACTCTATCCTTGACCCATAACCCTAACCCTAACTGTTAAATCTCACCCTTACCCTTAACTCTGACCGTAACCCTAACGCTTAGTCCTAACCCTAACCCTAGGCCTTAACCCTTAACTGTAATCCTATCCCTTAACCATAAATCTAACCCTAACCCCTAACTTTAACCCTAACACTAACCCCAACCCTAAATCTAACCCTAGCCCCTAACCCAACCCTAACACCTAACCCCTAACCATAACACTAACCTGAACCCCTAATCCCTAATCCCTAACCCTCACTCGAACACTAACCCCTAACCCCAACCCCTAACCCTAACCCTAACCCTAATTCTCATACTTCTTCCATTCTCAGAGTTAAGAAAGCCTACAATACAGCCATGCCATGAGTGAGAAGAGGCTCCGTCTGAGTCCTGCATGTAGGTCTGGGCCCAAGGCCCAGGGTACAGTGGTGTGGTGTCACGGCGACCCATTCTGCACCCTTCTCACCATAGATGAAACAGGTCCTGTGCCCTTAAGCTAACCTCTAAATCTAAGCCCTAATACTAACCCTAACCCCTCACCCTAAACTTAAGCCCTGACTCTAACGCCCAATGCTAACACTAAACCCTTACCCTAATCCTAACCCGTCACCCTAACCCCTAAAGATAACCTTCACCATGAACCGTAAACCTAACCCTAACACCTAACCCTAAACATAGCACTTAACTCTAAACCTAAACCTAACACGAACCCTTCACCCTAACCCTAAACCGTAGCCCTAACACTTAATCTTAACCCTAATTGTTAAACCTGACTGTAACCCTTAAATCTAACCCTAATCCTAATCTTTAACCCTAAACCTAACACTTAACCCTTACCCTGTACCAAAATCTAACCCCTAACCTTTGACCTAACACTAAACCGTAACCCTAAGCCTAATTGTAACCATTAAACTGAACACTAACCTTTAACCCTAACCCTAACCCCTAACCCTAAGCCCTCAGCCAACACTAACTTTCATTCCTAATCCTAACCATAATACTAACCCTGAATCTAATTCTCAGACTTCTTGCTTTCTCAGATTTTAGAAAGCCTACAATCCTCCCATGCCATGTGTGAAAGGAGGCTCTGCCACTGTGTTCTGCATGAAACCCAGGGGCCCATATCCAGCGTATGATAGAGTGGGCTCCTGGTGACATTCCCAGCCCTGTAATCTGCCCCCGCCTTGTGAAGACAGGGCACGTGCCCTAAGCATAAACACTACCCCTAAGTCATAATCTTAACCCTAACCATTAACCCTCACCCTAACCCTAACCCTAACCCTTAACCCTAACACTAACCCTTTACCCTAACACTAAGCCTTACAATTAAACCTAATCCTATCACTTAACCCTACCCTAACCCCTGAACGTAACCATAACAATCAACCCTAAACCATAACACTTAACTATAACCCAAAACCTAACATGAACCCTTAACCCTAAACCTAACACCTAACCCGAACCCTTAACTTTAACCCTAACCATTAACCCTCACATTAACCCTTAACCCTAACCCTATACCAATTTTTAACCCTAAACCTAACACTTAAGCATAACCCTGTACCAAACTCTAACCCCTAAACTTAACCCACACCCTAATACTTAACCCTAAACCTAATTGTAACCATTAAACCTAACACTAACTTTAACCCTAACTCTAACGCTAACACCTAACCCTAAACCCTCACCCTAAGACTAACCTTCATCCCTTACACTAACCATAATCCTAACCCTAAATCTAATTCTCAGAATTCTTAATTTCTCAGAGATTTGAAAGCCTACAATCCTCCCAAGCCATGCGTGAAAGGAGGCTCTGCCACAGTATTCTGCATGAAACACAGGGGTGCATACCCAGCGTACGATACAGTGGGTTCCTGAAGACAATCGCACCCCCTGACCCCCTGGTCTAGTGCAGGTAGGGCCAGTGCCCTAAGCATAAACACTACCCCTCACCCATAAACCTAACCCTGAACATACAACCTAACCCTGATCCTATTGCTCACCTTAAAACGTAAACCTAACCATAACCCTAATTTTAACCACTTATCCTAACGTTAATGCATAACACTTACCCTGAGAACAAACCCTATTCCTTAATTCTAAGCCTAACTCCTAGCCATAACCATAACACCTAATCCCTAACCTGAATTCTAAACCACTAACACTAGCCTTAACCCTGCAAAAACCCTAACACTAACCCTAACCCTAGCCCCTAACCCTAACCCTAACCCTTAATCCTGATCCTAATCCTAAAAATTAAGCCTAACCCTAACTCTTAACCCAGCTCTTAACCCTTATCCTAACGTCTAGACCTAATGTTAAGAGTAAACCTAACCCCTAATCCTAACCCTAACCCATAATGCTAACAGTAACCCTGAAACCTAAACCTAACCCTTAAACCTAACTCTATCCCTAACATATAACCCTAACACTAACCATTAACCCTCACCCTAACCCTTAACACTGACCATAACCCTAACACTTAAATCTAACCCTAGCCCTTAATGCTGACACTAAGCCTTAACCCATAACTATTAACCCTAATCCAATCCCTTAACCCTAACTCTAACCTTAACCCCTAAACCTAAACCTAACACTAACCCCACCCCTAAATCTAACGCTAGTGCCTAACCCAAGCCTAACACCAAACCCCTAACCCTAACACTAACCCTAACCCCTAATCCCTAACCCCTAACCCTAACCAAAACCCTAATTCTCACACTTCTTCCATTCTCAGAGTTAGGCAAGCCTACAATAGAGCCATGCCATGCATGAGAAGAGGCTCCGCATGAGTCCTGCATGTAGGTCTTGGCCCAAGGCCCAGGATAAGATGGTGTGGTGTCATGGCGCTCCTGTCCACACCAATCTAACCATAGATTAAACAGGTCCTGTGACCATAATCTAACTGCTAAACCTCAGCCTTAACCCTAACCCTAACCCCTAACCCTAACGTTAACCCCTAACCCTAATACTAACCCCTAAACATAATGCTAACCTTGAACCCTAAACCTAACCCTATGCCCTAATCATAACCATAAAACTTAACCCTAACCCTAAACCTAACATGAACACTTAAACCTAACCCTAACCCCTAACCCTAACACAGAACCTTAACCATAACCATTAACCCTCACACTAACCCTTAATGCTAACCCTAATCTTAATGTTTAACCCTAATCCTAACACTTCAACCTAGCCCTGTACTGAACCCTAACCCCTGATCTTAACCCTAATCCTAAAGCTTAACCATAAACCTAACTGTAACCATTAAACCTAATAATAAACTTTAATCCTAACCCTAACCCTAACCGCTAGCCCTAAGCCCTCACCCTAACACTAACCTTCATCCCTAACCCTAATCATAATCCTAACCCTAAATCTAATTCTCAGATTTCTTGCTCTCTCAGAATTTAGAAAGCCTACAATCCTCTCATGCCATGCGTGAAAGGAGGCCCTGTCACAGTGTCCTGCATGAAACCCAGGGGCCCATACCCAGAGTACAATAGAGTGGGTTCCTGGTGACAATCGCAGCCCTGAACCCCCCCCCCCAACTAGTGCAGACAGGGCCCGTTCCCTAAGCATAAACAATACTCCTGACCCCTAATCCTAACTCTGAATATAACCCATAACTCTGATTGCATTGCTCACCTTAAAACGTAAACGTCACTGTAACCCTAAATTTAACCCCTTATCCTAACGTTAATGCATAACACTTACCCTGAGAACAACCCCTATCCCATAATTCTAAACCTAACTCCTAGCCATAAAACCTAATCCCTAACACTAATTCTAAACCACTAACCCTAACCTTAACCCTACCAAAAAACCTAACACTAACCCTAACCCCTAATCCTAAACCTATGCGTAAAAATAATACTAACCCTTAACCCATAACCCTAACCCCTAACACTCACCCTAACTCTTAAACTTGATCCTAATCCTAACAATTAAACTGAACCCTAATTCTTAACCCTAACACTAACAATCACCCTAACGCCTAGACCTAAACCTAACAGTAACCATAACCCCTAACCCAACCCTAACCCCTAATGCTAACCATAACCCTGAACCCTAAACCTAACCTTAACCTTTAAACCTAAGTCTATCCCTAACCAATAACCCTAATGCTAACGGTTCACCCTGACCCTAACACTTAACCCTAAACCTAACCTTTAACCATAACCCTAAGCCTAACACTTAACCCTGATCCTAATCCTTAAACCTAAGCCTAATCCCTAAATTTAACCCTAACCCCAACGCTAAACCTAACCCTAGCCCCTAACACCTAACCCCTAACCCTAACACTAACCCTAACCTCTAATCCCTAACCCCTAACCCTCAATCTAAACCCTTACCCAAAACACTTAACACTAACCCTAATTCTCACACTTTTTCCATTCTCAGAGTTAACCAAGCCTACAATACAGCCATGCCATGCGTGAGAAGAGGCTTTGCCTGAGTCCTGCATGTAGGTCTTGTCCCAAGGCCCAGGATATGATGGTGTGGTGTCACGGCAACCTGGTCTTCATCCCTCTTACCATAGATTACACAGGTCCTGTGCCCTTAAAGTAACCAATAAATCTCAGCCCTAACACTGACCCTAACCCCTCACCCTAAACCTAAACACTGACCCTAAAGCCCAACACTAACTCTAAAATCTTACCCTAAACATAACCCCTAACCCTAACGCTAATGCCTAAAGGTAACCCTAACCATGAACCCTAAACCTAACCCTAACCTCTAACCCTACCCACAACACTTAATTCTAATCCTAAACCTAACACGAACTCTTAACCCTAACCCTAAAACCTAACACTAACTCTTAACCTTAACACAAACTGTTAACCCTCACATTAACCCTTAAACCTAACCCTAATCCTAATCTTTAACCCTAAACCTATCACTTAACCTCAACACTGTACCAAACCCTAACCCTTAACCCCTAACTTTAGCCCTAACCATAAACCTTAACCCTAAACTTAACTGTAACTGTTAAACCTAAAACTAATCTTTAACCCTGACGATAACCCTAACCCTAACCCTAAGCCCTCACCCTAAAACTAACCTTCATCCCTAAACCCAACCACAATCCTAACCCTAAATATAATTCTGAGACTTCTTGATTTCTCAGAGTTTATAAAGCCTACAATCCTCCCATGCCATGTGTGAAAGGAGGCTCTGCCACTGTGTTCTGCTTGAAATCCAGGGCACATACACAGCGTAAAAGGGAGTGGGTTCTCAGTGGCAAGCCCAGCCCCCTAAACCCCCCGCCTAATGCAGACACGGCCGGTGCCCTAAGCATAAACACTACTCCTCACCCATAACTCAAACCTTGAACATAACACCTAACCCTGATCCTGTTGCTCACCTTAGAATGTAAACCTCCCCGTAACGCTAACTTTAAGCTCCTATCCTAACTTTAATGCATAACACTTACCCTGAGAACAACCTCTATGCCTAAATTCTAAACATAACTCCTAGCCATAACTGTAACACCTAATCCCTAACCCTAATTCTAAACCACTAACCCAAACTTTAACATACCAACAAATCTAACCCTAACCCTAACCCCTAAGCCTAAACGTACACCTAAAAATAACCCTAACCCTTAACCCTAACCCCTAACCCTAACCCTAACTCGTAACCCTTACCCAAATCCTTACAATTAAACAAAACCCTAACTCTTACCCTAACACTAATATCCTAACGCCTAGACAGAACCCTAACAGTAATCCTAACACCTAAACCTAACCATAACACTTAATGCTAACCCTAACCCTGAACTCTAACCTAACCCTAACTCTTAAACCTAAGTCTATCCGTAACCCATAAACCTAACCCTAATCATTAACCCTGACCCTAACCCTTAACCCTGACCCTAACGCTAACATTTAACCCTAACCCTAACCCTTAACCCTAACCCTAAGCCTAACCCTTAACTCTAATCCTATCCCTTAACCCTAACCCTAAACCATAACCCTAACCCTAAACAACACACTAAACCTAACCCTAGCCCCTAACCCAACCGTAACACCTAACCCCCAACCCTAACACTAACACTAACCCATTATCCCTATCCCCTAACCCTCACTCGAACTCCAACCCCTAACCCCAAACCCCTAATCTTAACCCTAACCCTAATTCTCACACTTCTTCCATTCTCAGAGTCAACCAAGCCTACAATACAGCCATGCCATGCGTGAGAAGAGACTCCGCCTCAGTTCTGCATGTAGGTCTTGGCACGAACCCTTAACCCTAACCATAACCCCTAATGCTAACCCTTAACCTTAACCCTAACAGTTAACCCTCACACTGACCCTTATCCCTAACTCAAATCCTAATCTTTACCCAACTTAGCACTTGAACCTCACCCTGTACCAATCCCGAGCCCCTAACCTTAACCGTAAACCTTAACCCTAAACCTAACAGTAACTGTTAATCCTAACACTAAATTTAAACCCTAACACTATCCCTAACTCCTAACCCTAAGCCCTCACCCTAACACTTACCTTCATCCCTAACCCTAATCACAATTCTAACCCTAAATATAATTCTTAGACTTCTTGCTCTCTCAGAGTTTAGAAAGCCTACAAGTTTAGAAGCCTACAGAGGCTCTGCCACTGTGTCCTGCATGAAACCCAGTAGCCCATACCCAGCGTACGATAGAGTGGGTTCCCAGCGACAATTGCAACCTGGAATCCACCGCCTAGTGCAGACAAGGTCCGTGCCCTAAGCATAAACACTACCACTCACCCATAACCCTAACCTTGAACATAACACTTAACCCTGATCATATTGCTCACCTTAACACTTAAACTTCACCTAACCCTAACTTTAACCCCTTTTCCTAACGTTAATGCATAACACTTATGCTGAGAACAACCCCTATCCCTTAATTCTAAACCTAAATCCTAACCATAACAGTAACACCTAATCCCTAACCCTAATTCTAAACCGCTAACCCTAACTTTAACCTACCAACAAACCTAACACTAAACCTAACCCCTAACCCTAAACCTACACCAAAAAATCACCCTAACACTTAACCCTTAACCCTAACCCTAACCCCTAACCCTAACTCTTAACCCTGATACTAATCCTAACACTTAAACCAAATCGTAACTGTTAACCCTAACACTAACACCCTAATGCCTAGACATAACCCTAACAGTAACCCTAACACCTAAACCTAACCATAACACTTAATGTAAACCCTAACCCTGAACTCTAAACCTAACCCTAACTCTTAAACCTAAGTCTATCCCTAACCCCTAAACCTGACCCTAACCCTTAACCCTGACCCTCATGTTAACATTTAACCCTAACCCTAACCCTTAACCCTAACCCTAAGCCTAACACTTAACCCTAATCCAATCCCTTAACCCTAACCCTAAACCTAACCCTAAACCCAACGCTAAACCTAACACTAGCCCCTAAGCCAACCCTAACACTTAACCCCTAACCCTAACACTAACCCTAACCCGTAACCCCTAACCTATAACCATCACCCTAACCCTAACCCCTAATCCCATTCTCAAACCCCTAACCCTAACACTACCCTAATTCACACACTTCTTCCATTCTCAGACTTAAGCAAGCCTAAAATACAGCCATGCCATGCCTGAGATGAGGCTCTGCCTGAGTCCTGCATGTAGTTCTTGGCCCAAGGCCCAGGATACGACGGTGTGGTGTCACGGCAACCCTGTCTGCACCCCTGTAACCATAGATTAAACAGGTCTTGTGCCCTTAAACTAACTGCTAAATCTCAGCCCTAACACTAAACCTAACCCTGAAGCCTAAACCTAACCCCTAACCCTAACACTAATCCCTAAACATAACCCTAACCATGAACCCTAAACCTAATGCTACCCCCTAACCATAACCATAACACTTAACTCTAACCCTAAACCCAACACGAACCCTTAAACCTAACCCTAACCCCTAACCCTAACCCTTAACCTTAACCCTAACCATTAACCCTCACACTAACACTTAACCCTAACCTTATTCCTAATCTTTAATGCTAAACCTAAAACTTAAACATAACCCTGTACCAAACCCTAACCCCTAACTTTAACCCTAACCCTAAACCTTAACCCTAAACCTAACTGTAACCGATAAAACTAACACTAAATGTTTACCATAACCCTAAGCCTAACCTCTAACCCTAAGCCTAACCCTAAGCCTAACCGCTAACCCTAAGCCCTCACCCTAACAATAACCTTCATCCCTAACCCTAATCATAATCTTAACCCTAAATTTAATTCTCAGATTTCTTGATCTCTGAGAGTTTAGAAAGCCTACAATCCTCCCATGCCATGCATGAAAGGAGGCTGTGCCACTGTGTCCTGCATGAAACCCAGGGGCCCATACACTGCATACAATAGAGTGGGTTCCTGGAGACAATCGCAGCACCGAAGCCGCCCACGTAGTGCAGACAGGTTCCATGCCCTAAGCATAAACTCTACCCCTCAGCCATATCCCTAACCCTGAACATAACACATAACATTGATCATATTGCTCACCTTAAAACGTAAACCTCACTGCAACCCTAACTTTAACCACTTACCCAAACGTTAATGCATAACACTTACCATGAGAACAACCTCTATCCCTTAATTCTAAACCTAACTCCCAGCCATAACTGTAACACCTAATCCTTAACCCTAGTACTAAAATGCTAACCCAAACCTTAAACCTACCAAGAAAGCTAAAACTAACCCTGACCCCTAACCTTAAACTTACACCTAAAAATAATCCTACCCCTTAACAATTAACCCTAACTGTAACCACTAACCCTAACCCTAACTCTTAACCCTGACCCTAATCCTAACAATTAAACCGAACCCTGATTCTTAACCCTAACACTAACACTTACCCTAACGCCTAGACCTAACCCTAACAGAAACCCTAACCCCTAACCGTACCCTACACCGTAATGCTAAACCTAACACTGTACCCTAAGCCTAACCCTAACCCTTTAACCTAACTCTATCCCTAACCCATAACCCTAACCCTAACGGCTAACACTGACCCTACGCTAACCCTTAACCCTAACCCTAACCCTTCACCCTAACCCTAGGCCTAACCCTTAACCCTAATCCTGTACCTTAACCCTAACCCTAAACCCTAACCCTAACCATAACACTAACCCCAACCCTAAACCTAACCCTGGCCCTTAACCCAACCCTAACACCTAACCCCAAACCCTAACGCTAACCCTAACCCCTAATCCCTAACCCCTAACCCACACTGTAACCCCAACTCCTAACCCCAAAACCCTAACTCTAACCCTAACTCTAATTATCACATTTCCTCCATTCTCAGAGTTAACCAGGCCTACAATACAGCCATGCCATGTGTGAGAAAGGCTCCGCCTGAGTCCTGCATGTAGGTTTTGGCCCAAGGCACAGGGTACAATGGTGTGGTGTCATGGAAACACTGTCCGCACCACTCTCACCGTAGATTAAACAGGTCCTGGGCTCTTTAACCAATAAATCTAAGCCCTAACACTAACCCTAACCCCTAACCCTAAACCTAATAGCTAACCATAACAGTAACCCCTAAACATAACCCTAACCATGAACCCTAAACCTAACCCTATACCCTAACCATAACCATAACACTTAAATCTAACCCTTAAACTAACACAAACCCTTAACCCTAAACCTAAGACCTAACCCTAATGCTTAACCTTAACCCTAACTGTTAACCCTCACACTAACCCTTAACCCTAACCCTAATCCTAATCTTTAACCCTAAACCTAACACTTAAACCTAATCCTGTACCAAAACCTAACCCCTAACCTTAACCCTAACCTTAAAACTTAACCCTAAACCTAACTGTAACCATTAAACCTAACACTAAACTTTAACCCCAACCATAATCCTAACCGCTAACCCTATGCCCTCACCCTAACACTAACCTTCATTTCTAACCTTAATCATAATCCTAAACCTAAATCTAATTCTCAGATTTCTTGCTATCTCAGAGTTTAGAAAGCCGACAATCCTCCCTTGCCATGCGTGAAAGGAGGCTCTGCCACTGTGTCCTGCATGAAACCCAGGGGCCCATACCCTACATACGATAGAGTGGGTCCCTGGAGACAATCACAGCCCTGAACACCCCCACCTAGTGCAGACAGGGCCCATGCCCTAGGCATAAACACTACCCCTCACCGATAACCCTAACCCTGAAAATAACACATAACTCTGAAACGTAAACCTCACTGTAACCCTAAATTTAACCGCTTATCTTAATGTTAATGCATAACACTTACCCTGAGATCAACCCCTATCCCATAATTCTAAACCTAACTCTTAGCCATAACCATAACACCTAATCCCTAACCCTAATTCTAAACTGCTAACCCTACCTTAACTCTACCAACAAACCTAACACTAACCCTAGCACCTAATCCTAAACCTACGCCTAAAAATAATCTTAACCCTTTACCCTTAACCCTAACTCTAACCCCTAACTCTAAGCCTAACTTTTAACCCTGATCCTAATCCTAACAAACTTAACTCTATCCCTTAACCCTAACACTAACCCTTACCCTAACACCTAGACCTAACCTTAACAGTAACTGTAACTCCTAACCCTAAACCTAACCCCTAACACTAACCTAACCCTGAAACCTAAATCTAACCCTAACCCTAGTCCTTAAACCTAACTCTAACCCTAACCCATAACACTAACCCTAACCATTAAACCTCAGCCTAACCCTTAAAACGAATCCTATCCCTTAACCCTAGCCCTGACCCCCTAACCGTAACCCTAGCAGTAGCCCAAACACCAAATGTAACACTAGCCCCTAACCCAACCCTAACTCCTAACCCCTAACCCTAACATTCACCCAAATCCCTAATCCCTAACACCTAACCCTCACTCTAACTTTAACCCCTAACCCCAAACCAATAACCCTAAACCTAACCCTAATTCTCACACTTCTTCCATAATCAGAGTTAAGCAAGCCTACAATACAGCAATGCCATGTGTGAGATGAGGCTCTGCCTGAATCCTGCATGTAGGTCTGCTCCCAAGGCCCTGGGTACAATGGTGTGGTGTCATGGCAATCTTGTCTTCACCCCTCTTACCATAGATTAAACACGTCCTGTGCCCTTAAAGTAACCGATAAATCTAAGCAATAACACTAACACTAACCCCTCACCCTAAACCAAAATCCTGACCCTAGAGCCCAACACTAACTATAAAACTTTACCCTAAACATAACCCCTAACCCTAACACTAATGCCTAAAGGTAACCCTAACCATGAACCTTAAACCTAACCCTAATCTCTAACCCTAACCATAACACTTAATTCTAACCCTAAACCTAACATGAACCCTTAACCCTAACCCTAAACCCGATTCCTAACTCTTAACCTTAACCCAAACTGTTAACCATCACACTAACACTTAAACCTAACCCTAATCCTAATCTTTAACCCTAAACCTAACACTTAACCTTAACACTGTACCAAAACCTAACCCCTAACCCCTAACCGTAAATGTTAACCCTAAACTTAACTGTAACCATTAAATCTAACACAAACCTTTAACCCTGACCCTAACCCTAAACCCTAACCCTAAGCCCTCACCCTAACACTGACCTTCATCCCTAACCTAACCATAATCCTAACCCTAAATATAATTCTGAGACCTCTTGCTTTCTCGGAGTTTATAAAGCCTACAATCCTCCTATGCCATGCATGAAAGGAGGCTCTGCCACTGTGTCCTGCTTGAAATACAGGGCACATACCCAGCGGATGATAGAGTGGGTTCACGGTGACAATCTCAGCCCCCTAAGTCCCCCGCCTAGTGCAGACAAGGCACATGCCCTAAGCATAAACACTACCCCTCACCCATAACTCTAGTCTTGAAAATAACACCTAACCCTGAACCACTTGCTCACGTTAGAATGTGAACCTCATCGTAACCCTAACTTTAACCACTTATCCTAACGTTAATGCATAACACTTACCGTGAGAACAATATCTATCCCATAATTCTAATGCTAACTCTTATTCATAACTGTAACACCTAATTCCTACCCCTAATTATAAACCGCTAACCCTAACCATAACCCTACCAACAACCCTAACACTAACACTAACCCTAACCATATGCCTAAAAGTAACCCTAACCTTTGATCCTTAACCCTAACCCCTAACCCTTACCCTAACCCTTAACCCTAATCATAATCCTTACCATGAAACCTAACCCTATATCTTAACCCTAATCGTAACACTTACTCTGATGTCTAAACCTAACCCTAACACTAACCTAACACCTAACTCTAACCCTAACTCCTAATGCTAACCCTAAACCTAACAACACTTAAACCTAAACCTATCCCTAAACCCTAACCCTATCTGTTAACCCTCACCCTAACCATTAACCCTAACCCTAACACTTAACCCTAACCCCAAGCCCAACCCTTAATCCTAACCCTAACCCTAAACCCTAACCCTAACACTAACCCCAACACTAAACCTAACCCTACCCCCTAACCCAACCCTAACTCCTAACCACTAACCCTAACACTAACCCTAATCCCTAAACCCTAACTCCTAACCCACAATCTAATCCTAACCCCTAACCCTAAACCCCTAACCCTACCATAACCCTAATTCTCACACTTCCTCCATTCTCAGAGTTAAGCAAGCCTACAATACAGCCATACAATGTGGGAGATGAGGCTCCTCTTGAGTCCTGCATGTAGGTTTGGGTCCAAGGCCCAGGGTATGATGGTGTGGTGTCGCGGTGACCTTCTCCGCACCCCTCTCACCCTATATTAAACAGGTCTTGTGCCCTTAAACTAACCGCTAAACCTAACCCTTAACACTAAACCTATCCCCTATCTCTAAACCTAAGCCCTCATCCTAATGCCCAAAACTAACTCCAAACCCTTACTCTAAACATAACCCCTAAGCCCAACCCTAACCCCTAAACATAACCCTAACCATGAACCCTAAACCTAACCCTAACCTCTAACCCTAAACATAACATTTAACTCTAAACCTAAACCTAACACCAACCCTTAACCCTAACCCTAACCGCTAGCCCTAACACTTAACCTTAACCATAACCATTAACCCTGACACTAACCCTTAACCCTAACCCTAATCCTAATCTTTAACCCTAAACGTAACACTTAACCCTTACCCTGTACCTAACCTTAACGCTAACCCTAAACCTAACTGTAACCGTTAAAACTAACACTAACATTTAACCCTAACCCTAACCCTAAGCCCTCACCCTAGCACTAAACTTCATCCTTAACCCTAACCATAATCCTAACCCTAAATCCTAACCCTAAATCTAATTCTGAGTTTTCTTGTTTCTCAGAGTTTAGAAAGACTACAATCCTCCCATTGCATATGTGAAAAGAGGCTCTGCCACTGTGTCCTGCATGAAACCCAGGGGCCCTTACCCAGTGTATGATAGAGTGGATTCCCGGCGACAATCATAGACCCCCTAACCACCCTGCCTAGTGCATACAGGGCCCGTGACATAAGCATAAACACTACCCCTAACCCATAACCCTAACCCTGAACATAACACCTAACCCTGATCCTATTGCTCATCTTAACATGTAAAACTCACCGTAACCCTAACATTAACCCCTTATTCTAATTTAAATGCATAACACTTAAGCTGAGAACAGCCTCCATCCCATAATACTAACCCTAACTCCTAGCCATAACCGAAACACCTAATCCCTAAAACTAATTCTAAACCGCTAACCCTACCAACAACCCTAACCCTAATCCCTCATCCTAACAATACGCCTAGTAATAACTCTAACCCTTAACCCTTGATACTAACCCTAACCCCTAACCATAACCATTACATTTAGCTCTAACCCTAAATCCAACACGAACCTTTAACTCTAACCCTAACCACTAAACCTAACACTTAACCTTAACACTCACGGTTAACACTCACACTAACCCTTAACAATAACTCTAATCCTAATTTTTAACCCTAAGGCTAACTCTAAACCCTAACCCTGTACCAAACCCTAACCACTAACCTTAACCCTAAGCCAAGACTTAACACTAAACCTAACTGTAACCGTTAAAACTAACACTAATCTTTAAACATAATTCTAACCCTAACCCCTAAACCTAAGCCCTCAAACTAAAACTAACCTTCATCCCTAACTCTAACCATAATCCTAACACTAAATCTGATTCTCATTCTAAATCTGATTCTCAGACTTATTGCTCTCTCAGAGTTTAGAAAGCCTACAATGCTCCCATACCATGTGTAAATGGAGGCTCTGCCACTGGGTCCTGCATGAAACCCCGGGCACCATACACAGCGCACAATAGAGGGGGTTGCCTGCTATAATCCCAGGCCCCTAACGGGCCTGCATCATGCAGACAGGGCCCATGCCCTAAGCATAAACACTGCCCTTAACCCATCCACCTAGCCCTGATCTTATTGTTCATCTTAACACGTAAACATCATTGTAACCCTAACTTTAACCCCTTATCCTAACGTTAGTGCATAACACTTACCCTGATAACAACCTCTATCCCATAATTCTAACCCTAACTCCTGGCCATAACCGTAACACTTAATCCCTAACCCTAATTCTAAATGGGTAACACTAACCCTAACACTACCAACAACCCTAACACTAACCCTAACCCTAAACCCTAATCCTAACCCTATGCCTAAAAATAACCCTAATCCTTAACCCTTAACCCTAACCCCTAACCCTAACCATAACACTTAACTCTAACCCTAAACCCAACACAAACCCTTAACCCTAACCCCAACCCCTAACCCTAACACTTAACCTTAACTCTAACCCTTAACCCTCACTCTAACCCTTAACTGTAACCCTAATCCTAACCTTTAACCCTAAACCTAACACTTAAACATAACCCTGTACCAATCCCTAACCTCTAACCTTAACTCTAACCCTACACCTTAATGGTAAACCTAACTGTGACCATTAAACCTAATAATAACCTTTAACACTAACTCTAACCCTAACCCCTAAACCTAATTCCTCACCCTAACACTAACCTTCATCCCTAACCCTAACCATAATCCTAACCCTAAATCTAATTCTCAGACTTCTTGCTTTCTCAGAGTTTATAAAGCCTACAAACCTCCCAGGCCATCGCGAAAGGAGGCATTGCCACTGTGTCCTGCATGAAATCTAGGGGCCCCTACCCAGCATAAGATAGAGTGGGTTCCCGGTGACATTCCCAGACCCTTAACCCCCCAGCCTAGTTCAGTAAGGGCCCTTGCCCTAAGCATAAACTCTACCCCTCACCCATAACCCTAACCCTGAACATAACACCTAACCCTGATCCTAGTGCTTACCTTAAAACATAAACCTCACCGTAACCCTAACTTTAACCCCTTCTCCTAAGTTTAGTGCATAACACTAACCGAGACAACAACCCCTATCCCTTAATTCTAATCCTAACTCCTAGCCATAAGTGTAACACCTAAACCAAAAACCCTAATTCTAAACTTCTAACCTTAACCTTAACCCTACCAACGACCCTAACCCTAACCCTACACTTAAAATAACCCTAACACTTGACCCATAACCCTAACCTCAACACCTAACCTAACCCTTAACCCTGATGCTAATCCTAACAATTAAACCTAACTCTAACTCTGAAACCTAAAGCTAACCCTTAACATAACGCCTCGACATACACTTAATAATAATCTTAACCCCTAACCCTAACCCTAAACCCTAATGCTAATCCTGACACTGAACCCTAACACTACGACTATCCACTAACCCTAACCCTTAACCCCACCCCTATCCCTAACCCCTAAGCGTAACACTAACCGTTAACCCTCACCCTACCCCTTAACCCTAACCCTAATCCTAATCTTTAAACCTAAACTTAACACTTAACCCTAACCCTGTACCAAACCCTAACAACTAACGTTAACACTAACCCTAAGACTTAACCTTAAACCTAACTGCAATTGTTAAAACTAACACTAAACTTTAACCCTAACTATAACCCTAACCCCTAACCCTAAGCCCTCACCCTAAGACTAACCTGCATCTCTAACCCTAACAATAATCCTAGCCCTAAATCTAATTCTCAGACTTCTTGCTTTCTCAAAGTTTAGAAAGCCTACAATACTCCCATGCCATGCATGAAAGGAGGCTCTGCCACTGTGTCCTGCATGAAACCCAGGGACGCATACCCAGTGTATGATAGAGTGGATTCCTGGTGACAATCCCAGCCCCCTAAGTCCCCCGCATAGTGCAGACTGGGCCCATGTCTTAAGCATAAACAGTACCACTCACCAATAACAATAACCCTGACCATAACACCTAACCCTGATCCTATTGCACATCTTAAAATGTAAACCTCACCATAGCCCTAACTTTAACCCCTCATGCTAACGTTAATTCACAACACTTAGGCTGAGAACAACCCCTATCCCATAATTCTAACCTTAACTGCTAGCCATAACCGTAACACCTAATCCCTGACATTAATTCTAAACCGCTAAACCTAACCTTAACCCTACAGACAACCCTAACACTAACCCTAACCCTAATCCCTCATCCTAAACCTACGCCTAATAATGGCCCTAACCCTTAACCATTAAACCTAACCCTAAACCCTAACCCTAACCATAACACTTAACTCTAACCCTAAATGCAACACGAACCCTTAACCCTAACCTTAACCACTAACCCTAACATTTAACCTTAACGTTAACCATTAACACTCACACTAACCCTGAACTCTAAACCTAATCCAAATTTTTAATTCTAACGTTAATGCTTAACCCTAACCCTGTACCAAACCCTAACCCCTAACCTTTACCCTAACCCAATGCTTAACCCTAAAGCAAGGCTTAACCATAAACCTAACTGTAACTGTTAAACCGAACACTAACATTTAACCTTAACTCTAACCCTAACCCCTAAACCTAAGCCCTCACCCTAACACTAAACTTCATCCCTAACCCTAATCATAATTCTAACCCTAAACATAATTCTTAGACTTCTTGCTATTTCAGAGTTTAGAAAGCCTACAATCCTCCCATGCCATGCATGAAAGGATGCTCTGCCACTGTGTCCTGCATAAAACCCAGGGGCCCAAACCCAGCGTATGATAGAGTGGGTTCCCAGCGACAATCGCAGCCCTGAACCCCCCGCCTAGTGCAGACACGGTCTGTGACCTAAGAATAAACACTACCTTTCACCCATAACCCTAACCCTGAACATAACACCTACTCCCATACCGTATAGCTCACCTAAAAACATAAACCTCACTGTACCCCTAACTTTAACACCTTATCCTAACGTTAAGACATAACACTGACTGTGAAAAAAAACCCTATCCCTTAATTCTAACCCTAACTCCCAGCCATAACTGTAACACATAATCTCTAACACTAATTCTAAATCCCTAAACCTAACCCTACAACTACCCTAACACTAACCCTAAGACCTAATCCTAATCCTATGCCTAAAAAAACCCTACCCCTTAAAACTTAAACCTAACCCTAACCCCTAACCATAACCATAACACTTAACTCTAACCCTAAACCTAACACGAACCTTTAAGCCTAACCCTAACCCTAATCCATAACCCTAACCCTGAGCATAACACCTAACCCTGACCCTATTGCTCACCTTAACACATAAATCTCACCTTAACCCTAACTTTAACCACTTATCCTAACGTTAATGCATAACACTCACCCTGAAACAACCCCTATCCCATAATTCTAACCCTAAGTCTTAGCCATAACCGTAACACCTAATCCCTAACCATAATTCTAAACCAGTAACACTAACGTTAACCCTAACAACAACCATAACACTAACCATAAACCTAACCCCTAATACGAATCCTAGGCGTAAAAATAACCCTAACCCTTAACCCTAACCCTAACCCCTATCCCTGACCTTAAAACTTAACTCTAACCTTAAATCCAACACGAATCCTTAACCTTAAACCTAACCCCTAACCCTAACCCTTAACCTTAACCCTAACCTTAAGCCTCACACTAACCCTTAACCCTAACCCTAATCCTAATCTTTAACCCTAAACCTAGCACTTAACCCCAACCCTGTACCAAACCCTAAACCCTAACCTTAACCCTAACCCTAAACCTTAACGCTAAACCTAACTGTAACACTGAAACCTAACACTAACCTTTAACCCTATCCCTAACCCTAACCCCTAACCCTAATCCCTCACCCTAACCCTAACCTTCATCCCTAACCCTAACCATAATACTAACCATAAGTCTAAATCTTAGACTTCTTGCTTTCTCAGAGTTTAGAAAACCTACAATATCCTCATGGCATGCGTGAAAGGAGGTTCTGCCACTATGTCCTGCATGAAACCCAGGGGCCGATACCAAGTGTATGATAGAGTGGGATCCCTGTGACAAGCGGAGCCCCATAAGCGCCCCTCCTAGTGCAGACAGGAACCGTGCCCTAAGCATAAACACTACCGCTGTCTCGTAACCCTATCCCTGAACATAACACCTATCCCTGATCCTATTACTCACACTAAAACATAAACCTCACTGTAAACCTAACTTTCAACACTTATCCTAACTTTAGAGCACAACACTTACCATGAGAACAACCCCATCCCTTAATTCGAACCCTAACTCCTGGCCATAACTGTAACATCTAATCCAGAATCCTCATTCTAAACAGCTAACCCTAACCTTAACCATACCAACAATCCTAAAACTAACCCTAACCCTAACCCCTAACCTTAATGCTATGCCTAAAAATACCCCAACCCTTGACCCTTAACCCTAACCCCTAACCCTAACCAGTAACCCTGATCCTAATCCTAACAATTAAACCTAACCCTAACTCTGAACCCTAAACCTAACCCTTACCCTAACACCCAGACCTAACCATCATATTAACCCTAACCCCTAATCCTAACCCTAACCCTGAACCCTAAGCCTAAATCTAACCCTTAAACCTCACTCTAACGCTTAACCCTGATGCTAACACTAAAACTTAACCCTAACCCTAACACTTAACCCTAACCCAAAGCCCAACCCTTAACCTTAATCCTATCCCTAACCCTAACCCTAACCCTAACCCAAGCACTAACCCTAACCCCAAACCTAACTCTAGTCCCTAAACCAACCCTAACACCCAACTCCTATATGTAACACTAACCCTAACCCCTAATCCCTAACCCCTAACCCTCACTTGAACCCTAAACGCTAACCCCAAACCACTAACACTAACCCTACCCTAATTAGCACACTTCCTCCATTCTCAGAGTTAAAAAAGTCTAAAATAAAGCCATGCCATGTGAGAGATGAGGCTCCATCTGAGTCCTGCATGTAGGTCTGGGCCCTAGACCTAGGGTAGGATGGTGTGGTGTCGTGGTAACCCTGTTCGCACCTTTCACCATAGATTAAACAGGTCCTCTGCCCTTAAATTAACTGATAAATATAACCCTAACATTAACCCTAACCACGAACACTAAACTTAAGCACGGACCCTGACACCCAAAACTAACTCTAAAGACTTACTCTAAAGCTATCCCCTAACCCTAGCCCTAAGCCTAAAAGTAACCCTAACCATGAACACGAAACCTAACTCTAACCCCTAACCCTAACCATAACACTTAACCCTAACCCTAAACCTAACACAAACCCTTAACCCTAACCCTTATCCATAACCCTAACACTTAACCTTAACCCTAACCATTAACCCTCACAATAACCCTTAACCCTAACCCTAATCCTAATCTTTAACCTTAAACATAACAGTTTACCCTAACCCTGTACCAAAACCTAACGCCTAACCTTAACCCTAACCCTAAACCTTAACCCTAAACCTAAATGTAACTGTTAAACCTAACACTAACTTTTAATCCTACCCTAACCCTAACCCCTAACCCTAAGCCCTCATGCTAACACTAACCTTCATCCCTAATGCTAACCATAATCCTAACCCTAAATCTAATTCTCAGACTTCTTGCTTTCTCAGAGTTTGGAAAGCCTACAATCCTCCCTTGCCATGCGTGAAAGAAAGCTCTGTCAACGTGTCCTGCAGGAAACACAGGGGCCCATACCCAGCGTACGATAGAGTGGTTTCCCGGGGACAGTTGCAGCACACTAACCTCCCCGCCTAGTGCAGACAGGGCCCTTGTCCTAAGCATAAACACTACCCCTCACCCATAACCCTATCCTGAACATAACACCTAACCCTGATCCTACTGCTCAACTTAACATGCAAACATCACTGTAACGTAACTTTAACCCCTTATCCTAACGTTAATGCATAACACTTAGCCTGAGAACAACCCTTATCCCATAATTCTAACCCTAACTCCTAGCCATAACTGTGACACCTAATCCCTAACCCTATTTCTGAACTGCTAGCTCTAACCTTAAACGTACCAACAACCCTAACACTAACCCTAACCCTAATCCCTAATCCTAACCCTACACGTAAAAATAACCCTAACCCTTAAACCTTAACCCTAACACTAACCCCCAACCTTAACCATTACCCTTAACTCTAACCCTAAACCCAACAAGAATAATTAACCATAATGCTAACCCTGAACCTAACCCTTAATCTTAACTCTAACCGTTAACCCTCACACTAACCCTTAACCTTAAACCTAATCCTAATCTTTAACCCTAAACCTAACACTTAACCCTAACCTTGTACCAAACCCTAATGACGAAACTTAACCCCAACCCTAAAACTTAACCCTAAACCTAAGTGTAACCGTTAAACCTAACACTAAACTTAAATGCTAATCCTAAACATAACCGCTGACACTAAGCCCTCACCCTAACAGTAACCTACATCCGTAACCCTAACCATAATCCTAACCCTAAATCTAATTCTCAGACTTCTTTCTTTCTCAGAGTTTAGAAAGCCTACAATCCTCCCATGCCATGCGTTTAAGGAGGCTCTGCCACTGTGTCCTGCATGAAACCCAGGGGCCCATACCCAGCGTACGATAGAGTGGGTTCCCGGCGACAGTCGCAGCCTGCTAACACCCCCACCTAGTGCAGACAGGGCACATGCCCTAAGGATAAACATTACCCCTCACCCATACCTGAACCCTGAACATAAAACATAACACTGATCCTAATGCTCACCTTAAAAAGTAAACCTCACTGTAACCCTATCTTTAATCCCTTATCCAAACGTTAATGCATAACAGCTACACTGAGAACAACCCCTATCCCTTAATTTTAACCATAACTCCAAGCTATAACTGTAAAACCTATTCCCTAACCCTAATTCTAAACCGCTAACCCTAACTTTAACCCTACCAACAATGCTAACACTAACCCTAACCCTAACCCCTAACACTAACCCAATGCATAAAAATAACCCTAACCCTTGACCCTTAGCCCTAACCCTAACCCCTACACTAACCCTAACCCTTAACCCAGATCCTAATCCTAAAAGTAAACCTAACCCTAACTCTTAACCCTTACCCTAATACTTACGATAATTAGCACCTGGACCTAACCCGAGCAGTAAACATAATCCCTAAAACTAACCCTAACCCCTAATGCTTACCTTAACCCTGAAACCTAAATCTTACCCCAACACTTAACCCTAACTCTATCCCTAACCCATAACCCTAACCGTAACCGTTAACCCTCACCCTAACACTTAACCCTGACCCTAACCATAACCCTTAACGCTAACCCTAACACTTAACCCTAACCCTAAGCCTAAACTTTAACCCTAATACTATCCCTTAACAATAACCCTAAACCTAACACTAACTCCAACCCTTTACCTAACTCTAGCCCCTAACCCACCCCTAACACCTAACCCCTAACACTAACACTAACCCTAACCCCTAATCCCTAAACCCTAACCCTCACTATAACCCGAAACCACTAACCCTAATCCTAACCCTAATTATCACACTTCTTCCATTCTCAGAGTTAAGCAAGCCTACAATACAGCCATGCCACGCGAGAGATGAGCTCCGCCTGAGTCCTGTGTGTAGGTCTAAGCCCAAAGCCCAGGGTACGATGGTGTGGTGTCACGACAACCCTGTCTGCACCCATCTCAATCTAGACTAAACAGATCCTGTGCTCTTAAATTAACCACTAAATCTAAGCCCTAACACTAACCCAAACCCCTAACCCTAAATGTAAGCCCTGATCCTAATGCCCAACACTAACTCTAAACCCTTACCCTAAAGCTAACCCCTAACCCTAACCAAAACACTTAACTCTAACCTTAAACCTAAGATGAACCCTTTACCCTAAACTTAAGCCCTAACCCTAACACCTAACCTTAACCCTAACCATTAACTCTCACACTAAACCGTAACTCTAACCCTAATCCTAATCTTTAAACATAAACCTAACTGTTAAACCGAACCCTGTACCAAACCCTAACACCTAACCTTAACCCTAAACCTAAACCTTAACCCTAAATCTAAATATAACTGTTAAACCTAACACTAAGCTTTAACCCTACCCTAACCCTAACCCCTAACCCTAAGCGCTCACCCTAACACTAACCTTGATCCCTAACCCTAACCATAATCCTAACCCTAAATCTAATTCGCAGACTTCTTGCTTACTCAGAGTTTAGAAAGCCAACAATCCTCCCATGCCATGCGTGAAAGGAGGCTCTGGAACTGTGTCCTGCATGAAATCCAAGGGCCCATACACAGAGTACAACAGAGTGGGTTCCTGGCGACAATCCCAGCCCCCTAACGCCCCTGCCTAGTGCAGACAGGGCCAGTGCCCTAAGAATAAACACTAGCCCTCACCTATAACCCTAACCCAAACATAACACCCAACCCTGATCCTACTGCTCATCTTAACATGTAAACCTCACCATAACACTAACTTTAACCCCTTGTCCTAACATTAATTCATAACACTTTCCCTGAGAACAACCCCTAGTCCAGAATTCTAATCCTAACGCCTAGCCATAAGCATAACACCTAATCCCTAACCGTAATTCTAAACCGCTAACCCTAACCTTAATGCTACCAACAACGCTAACACTAACCTTAACCCTAACCACTAACCCTAACCCTATGCCTAAAAAATAACCCTAACCCTTGACCCTTAACCCTAACCCAACCCTTAACCCTGATCCTAATCCTAACAATTAAACCTAACCCTAATTCTTAACCCTAACACTAATCCTTACCCTAACGCCTAGACTTAACCCTAAGAGTAAACCTAACCCCAACAGTAAACCTAACCCCTAACCCTAACCCTAACCCTAACCCCTAATGCTTAACATAACCCTGAAACCTAAACCTAACCCTAACCCTTAAACCTAACTCTATCCCTACCCAAAACCCTAACACTAACCATTAACCTTCACCCTAACAGTTAATCCTGAACCTAGCCCAAAACCTTAACCCTAACCCTAACACTTAACAGTAACCCTAAGCCTAACTTTTAACCCTAATACTATCCCTTAAAAATAACGCTAACCCTAACACTAAACCCAACCCTAAACCTAACCCTAGCCCCTAACCGAACCCTAACACCAAACCACTAACCCTAACATTAACTGTAATCTCTAACCCCTAACCCTCACTGAAACCCTAAACCCTAAACCCAAACCCCTAACCCTAATTCTCACACTTCTTCCATTCTCAGAGTTAAGCAAGCCTACAATACAGCCATGCCATGCGTGAGATGAGACTCTGCCTGAGTCCTGCATTTAGCTCTGGGCCAAGGCCCAGGGTACGATGGTGTGGTGTTGCGGTGACCCTGTCCGCACCCCTCTCACCATAGATTAAACAGGTCCTGTGCCTTAAACTAACCGCTAAATCTAAGCCCTAACACTAATCCTAACCCCTAACCCTACACCTAGGCCCTGACCCTAACGCCCAACACTAACTCTAAACCCTTACTCTAAACCTAATCCCTAACCCTAACACTTAACCTTAACACTAACCGTTAACCCTCACATTAACCCTTACACCTAAAGCTAATCCTTATCTTTAACCTTAAACCTAACACTTAACCCTACCCTGTACCGAAACCTAACCCCTAACCTTAAACCTAACCCTAAAGCTTAAACCTAAAACTAAAAGTAACGATTAAACCTAACATTAACCTTTAACCCTACCCTAACCCTAACCCAGAACCCTAAGCCCTCACTCTAACACTAACCTTCATCCCTAACCCTAGCCATAATCCTAACCCTAAATCTAATTCTCAGACTTCTTTCTTTCTCAGAGTTTATAAAGCCTACAATCCTCCCATGCCATGCGTGAGAGGAGGCTCTCCCACTGTGTCCTGAATGAAACCCAGAGGACCATACCCAGTGTACAATAGAGTAGGCTCCCAGCGACAATCCCAGCCCCATAGCCCCCCTGCCTAGTGGAGACAGGGCCCGTGTCCTAAGCATAAACGCTACCCCTCACCCATAACCCTATCCCTGAACATCACACCTAACGCTGATCCAATTGCTCATCTTAACATGTAAACGTCACTGTAACCTTAAATTTAACCCCTTAACCTAATGTTAATGCATAACACTTTCCCTGAGAAAAACCCCTATCCCATAATTCTAACCATAACTCCTAGCCATAACCGTAACACCTAATCAATAACCCTAATTCTAAACTGCGAAACCTAACCTTAACCATACCAAAAATGCTAACGCTAAACCTAACTTTAACCCCTAACCCTAAACCTATGCCTAAAAGTAATCCTAATCCTTGACCCTTAACCCTAACCCCTAACCCTAACCCTAACCCTTAACCCTCATCCTAATCCTAACAATAAAATTTAACCCTAAATCTTCACCTGAACACTAACCCTTACCCTACTGCCTAGACCTAATCCTAACAGTAACCCTAAACACTTACCCTAACCCTAACAACCAATGCTAACCCTAAACCTGAACCCACAACCTAACCCTTAACCCTAACCTTATCCCTAACAGTTAACCCTCACCCTAACCCTTAACACTGACCCTAACCCTAAAAACTTAAGCCTAACCCTAACAATTAACCCTAACCCTAAGCCCAACCCTTAATGATAATCCTATGCCTTAAACCTAACCCTAACCCTAACCCTAACCCCAACCCTAAATCTAACTCTAGCCCCTAACCCAACCCTAATAGCTAACCCCTAACCCTAACACTAAACCTAACCCCTAATCCCTAACTCCTAATGCTCACTATAACCCCAGACCCCTAACCCTAACTCAAACCCTAATTCTCAAACTTCTTCCATTCTCAGAGTTAAGCAAGCCTACAATACAGTCAAACCATGCGTGAGATGAGTCTCCACCTGAGTCATGCATGTAGGTCTGAACCCAAGGCCCAGGGTACGAGGGTGTGGTGTTGCGGTGACCCTGTCTGCACCCATCTCACCATAGAATAAATAGGTCCTGTGCCCTTAAACTAACTGCTAAATCTAAGCCATAACACTAATCCTAAACCCTAACACTTACCCTTAAACCTAACACTAACCATTAACCCTTAACCCTAACCCTAATCCTAATCATTCACCCTAAACCTAAGACTTAAACCAAAACAGTACCAAACCCTAACCTCTATCGTTAACCCTCACCCTAAAACTTAACCCTAAACCTAACTGTAACCATTAAACCTAACACTAACCTTTAACCCTAACCCTAACTCTAACCCCTAACACTATGCCCTCTCCCTGACACCAACGTTCATCCCTAACCCTAACCCTAGCCCTAAATCTAATTCTCAGACTTCTTGCTTTCTCAGAGTTTAGAAAGCCTACAATCCTCCCATGCCATGCTTGAAAGGAGGCACTGCCACTGTGTCCTGTATGAAAACCAGAGGCCTATACGCAGTGTGTGATAGAGTGGCTTCCCAGAGACAATACTAGCCCCCTAATCCCCCAACCTAGTGCAGACAGAGCTTGTGCCCTAAGCATAAACATTATCCCTAACCCATAACCCTAACCCTGAATATAACACCTAACCCTGATCCTATTTCTCACCTTAACACGTACACTTCAACGTAACCATAAATTTAACCACTTATCCTAACGTTAATGCATAACACGTACCCTGAGAACAAACCATATCCCATAATTCTAACCCAAATTCCTAGCCATAACCGTAACACCTAATCCCTAACCCTAACACTAAACCACTAACCCTAACCTTAACCCTACCAACAAACCTAACACCTAACCCTAAACCTACACCTAAAAATAACCCTAATCCTTAACCCTTAACCCTAACACTAACCCATAACCCTAACCCTGATCCTAATCCTAATAATTAAACCAAACCCTAAGTGTTAACCCTAACACTAACACTTACCCTAATGCCTAGACCTAACCCTAACAGTAACCCTAACTCCTAACCCTAACCCTAAACCTTAATGCTTACCCTAACCTTGAAACCTAAACCTAACCCTAACTCTTAAACCTAACTCTATCCCTAACCCATAACCCCAACCCTAACCATTAACCCTCACACTAACACTTAACCCTGACTCTAACCCTAACTCTTAACCCTAACCCTAACTCTTAACCATAACCGTAAGCCTAACCTTTAAACCTAACACTATCCCTTAACAATAACGCTAACCCTAACACTAACCCCAAGCCCAAACCTAACCCTAGCCCCTAACCCAACCCTAACACCTAACCCCTAACACTAACACTAACCCTAACCCCTAGCCCCTAACCCCTAACACTTGCTCTAACCCCAAACCACTAATCCTAAACCTAACCCTAATTCTCACACTTCTTCCATTCTCAGAGTTAAGCAAGCCTGCAGCCATCCCATGCGTGAGATGAGCTCCGCCTGAGTCCTGCATGTAGGTCTGGGCCCAAGGCCCAGGGTATGATGGTGTGGTGTCGTGGCAACTCTGTCCACACCCATCTCAACCTAGACTAAACAGGTCCTGTGCCCGTAAACTAACTGCTAAATCTAAGCCTTAACACTAACCGTGACCCATAACCCTAAACTGAAGCCCTGACCCTAATGCTCAACATTAACACTAAACCCTAACCCTAAACCTAACCCCTAAGACTAAACCCTAAACGTAACCCTAACGATGAACCCTAATCCTAAACCTAAGCCCTAACCCCGACCATAACAGTTAACTCTAACCCTAAACCTAACATGAACCCTTAACACTAACCCTAACCCCAACCCTAACACTTAACCTTAAACCTAACAGTTAACCTTCACACGAACTCTTACCCCTAACCCTCATCCTAATCCTTAACACTAAACCTAACACTAAACCCTAACCCTGTACCAAAACCTAACCCCTAACCTTAACCCGAACCCTAAAACTTAACCCTAAACCTAACTGTAACAGTAAAATCTAACACTAACATTTAACCCTAACCTTAACCCTAAACCCTAACCCTAAGCCCTCACCCTAACACTAACCTTCATCCCTAACACTAACCATAATCCTAAACCTGAATATAATTCTCACACTTCTTGCTTTCTCAGAGTTTAGAAAGCCTGAAATTCTCCTATGCCATGCGTGAAAGGAGGCTCTGCTACTGTGTCCTGCATGAAACCCAGGGGCCCATACCCAGCATATGATAGAGTGTGTTCCCAGTGACAAGCGAAGCCCCCTAAAGCCCCCACCTAGTGCTGACAGGGCCCATGCCCTAAGCATAATAACTACACCTCCCCAATAACCCTAACCCTGAACATAATACCTAACCCTGATCCTATTGCTAACCTTAACATGTAAATCTCCCAATAACCTGTAACATTAACCCCTTATCCTAACGTTAATGCATAACACTTACCCTGAGAACTAGCCCTATCCCATAGGTCTAACCCTAACTCCTAGCCATAACCATAACACCTAATCAATAACCCTAATTATAAACTGTGAAACCTAAACTTAATCCTACCAACAACACTAGACCTAACCCTAACCTTAACCCCTAACCCTATACCTATGCCTAAAAATAACCCAAATCCTTGACCATTTACCCTAAACCCTAACCCTTAATCCTCATCCTAATCCTAACAATAAAACCTAACCCTAAATCTTAACCCTAACACTAACCCTTACCCTAACGCCTAGACGTAATCCTAACAGTAACGATAACCACTAACCCTAACCCTAACGACTAATGCTAACCCTAAACCTGAACCCTAAATCTAACCCTAACCCTTAACCCTAACCCTACCCCTTACCACTAACCTATCCCTAACCGGTAACCCTCACCCTAACCCTTAACACTGACACTAACCCTAAAAACTTATCCCTAACCATAACACTTAACCCTAAGCCCAACCCTTAACCCTAATCCTATCCCTTAACCCTAACACTAACCCCAACCCTAAATGTAACTCTAGCCCCTAACCCAACCCTAATACCTAATCCCTAACCCTAACACTAAACCTAACCCCTAACGCTCACTCTAACCCCAAACCCCTAACCCTACCTCTAACCCTAATTCTCACACTTCTTCCATTCTCAGAGATAAGCAAGCCTACAATACAGCCATGCTATGCGTGAGATGAGCTCTGCCTGAGTCCTGCATGTAGGTCTGGGCCCAAGGCCCACGGTATGATGGTGTGGTGTCGCGGCAACCCTGTCCACACCCATCTCAACCTAGACTAAACAGGTCCTGAGCCCTTAAACTAACCGCTAAATCTAAGCCCTAACGCTAACCCTAACCCGTAACACTAAACTGAAGCCCTGACCCTAACGCCCAACACTAACACTAAACCCTAACCCTAAACCTAATCCCTAACACTAACCGCCAAACATAACCCTAACCATGAACCCTAATCCTAAACCTAACCCCTAACCCTAACCATAACAGTTAACTCTAACCCTAAACCTAACACTAACCCTTAACACTAAACCCTAAAGCTAACCCTAACCCTTAACCTTAAACGTAACTGTTAACCCTCACATGAACCCGTAACCCTAACCCTCATCCTAATCCTTAACACTAAACCTAAGACTGAACCCTAACCCTGTACCAAACCCTCACCTCTATCCTTAATCCTAACCCTAAAACTTAACACTAAACCTAACAGTAACTGTAAAATCTAACACTAACCTTTAACCCTAACCCTAACCCTAAGCCCTCACTCTAACACTAACCTTCATCCCTAACACTAACCATAATCCTAACCCTGAATCTAATTCTCACACTTCTTGCTTTCTCAGAGTTTAGAAAGCCTGCAATCCTCCTATGCCATGCATGAAAGGAGGCTCTGCTACTGTGTCCTGCATGAAACCCTGGGGCCCATACCCAGGATACAATAGAGTGAGTTCCCAGTGACAATCGAAGCCCCCGAAACCCCATGCCCAGTGCAGACAGGGCCCATGCCCTAAGCATAAACACTACCCCTCCTCAATAACCTTAACCCTGAACATAACACGTAACCCTGAACCTATTGCTAACCTTAACATGTAAATCTCAAAATAACCTGTAACTTTAACCCCTTATCCTAACGTTAATGCATAACACTTACCCTGAGAACAAGCCCTATTCCATAAGTCTAACCCTAACTCCTAGCCATAACTGTAACACCTAATCAATAATGCTAATTCTAAACCGTGAAACCTAACCTTAATCCTACCAACAACGCTAACACTAACACTAACTTTAACACTTAACCTTAACCCTATGCCTAAAAATAACCCTAATCCTTGACCCTTTTTTTTTTTTATTTCATCTTGTTATGGGGGATACAGAATTGCAGGTTACATACGTTGCTCCTGTACCGCCTTTCCCCCCAAGTCAGAGCTCCAGGCGTGTCTGTTCCCCAGGTAGTGCGCGTTGCACCCATCATGTAGGTATATATCCCTCCCTTCCCCACACCCCCTTCCCGAGTCAGCACCTTCAAGCGTTATCAATCCGCAAATGGTGCGCAATGCACTCATTGTGTAGGCATATCCCCATCCCCTCCCCCACCCCCACCTCAGTCTGATATCCAATTGGTGTCGTTCCCAGATTTGTATTTAGGTGATGATCAGGGAAACCAATTTTCTGGTGAGTACATGTGATGCTTGTTTTTCCATTCTTGGGATACTTCACTTAATATAATGGGTTCTAACTCTCTCCAGGAGAACCATAGAGATGTCGTATCTTCATCATTCCTTATAGCTGAGTAATATTCCATGGTATACATATACCACAGCTTACTAATCCAATCATGTATTGATGGGCATTTGGGTTGTTTCCACATCTTTGCTATTGTGAATTGTGCTGCTATAAACATTCAGGTACATGTGTCTTTGTTAAAGAATGACCTTTTTTCGTTTGGGTATATGCCCAGTAATGGGATTGCTGGGTCAAGTGGCAGGTCTACTTGAATCTGTTTAAGATACCTCCATAATGCTTTCCACAGAGGTTGCACTAGTTTGCAGTCCCATCAGCACTGTATTAGTGTTCCTGTGTCTCCACACCCACACCAACATGTGTTGTTTTGGGTTTTTTTGATAAAGGCCATTCTCATTGGAGTTAAGTGATATCTCATTGTGGTTTTGATTTGCATTTGTCTGATGATTAGGGATGTTGAGCATTTTTTTCATATGTTTAATCCTTGACCCTTAACCCTAACCCCTGATCCTAACCTTTACCCTCATCCTAATCCTAACAATAAATCCTAACCCTATATCTTAACCCTAACACTAACCATTACCCTAACGCCTAGACCTAATAGTAGCAGTAACACTCACCACTAACCCTAACACTAACAACTAATTCTAACCCTAAACCTGAACCCTAAACCTAACCCTAACCCTTAACCTTAACGCTATCCCTTACACTTAACCCTATCCCTAACCATTAACCCTCAACCTAACCCTTAACACTGACCCTAACCCTAAAATCTTATCCCTAACCCTAACACTTAACCCTAACTCTTATCCCAAATCTTAACCGTAATCCTAATCCTTAAACCTAACCCTAACACTAACCCTAATCCTAAATCTAACTCTAGCCCCTAATCCAACCCTAATACCTAACCCCTAACCCTAACACTAAACCTAACCCCTAATCCCTAACCCCTAATGCTCACTCTAACCCCAAACCCCTAACCCTAACTCTAACCTTAATTCTCACACTTCTTCCATTCTCAGAGTTAAGCAAGCTTACAATACAGTCATGCCATGTGTGAGATGAGGCTCTGCCTCAGTCCAGCATGTAGGTCTGAACACAAGGCCCAGGGTACGAGGGTGTGGTGTCGCAGTGACCCTGTCTGCACCCATGGAACCATGGATTACACAGGTCCTCTGCCCTTAACCTATCCGCTAAATCTAAGCCCTACCACTTGCCCTAAAACCTAATACTAACCCTTAACCTTAACCCTAACCATTAACCCTCACACTAACCCTTAACCCTAACCCTAAACCTAATCTTTAACCCTAAACCAAACACATAACACAAACCAGTACCTAACCCTAACCCCTAGCCTTAACCCTCACCTAAAAACTTAACACTAAACCTAACTGTAACTGTTAAATCTAACACTAACCTTTAACCCTAACCCTAACTCTAAGCCCTAACACTACTCCCCCTCCCTGACACTAACCTTCACCCCTAACTCTAACCATAATCCTAACCCTCAATCTTATTCTCAGACTTCTTGTTTTCTCAGAGTTTAGAAATCCTACAGTCCTCCCATGCCATTCGTGAAGGGAGGCTCTGCCACTGTGTCCTGCATGAAACCCAGGGGCCCATACACAGCGTACGATACAGTGGGTTCCTGGTGAGAATTCTAGCCCCCTAACCCCCATGCCTAGTTCAGACAGGGCTTGTGTCCTAAGCATAAACACTATCACTAACCCATAACCCTAACCCTGAACATAACACCTAACCCTGATCCTGTTGCTCACCTTAACACGTAGAACTTACTGTAACCCTAACTTTAACCCCTTATTCTAACGTTAATGCATAACACTTACCCTTAGAACAACCCCTACAACATAATTCTAACCCTAAATCCTAGCCTTAACAATAACACCTAATCCCTAACCCTAATACTAAACCGTTAACCCTAACCTTAACCCTATCAACAAACCTGACACTAACCCTAACCCTAACCCCTAATCCTAACCCTATGCCTAAAAAATAACTGTAACACTTAACCCTAAATGTAACACTTAACTATAACCCTAAAACTAACATGAAACACTAATCCTAACTGTAACCCCTAACCCTAACCCTTAACCTCTAACCCTGACTGTTAAACCTCACACTAACCCTTAACCTTAACACTAATCCTAATCTTTAACCTTAAACCTAACACTTAACCCTAACCCTGTGCCAAAAGCTAACCTCTAACCTTAAACCTAACCCGAAAACATAAACCTAAACATAACTATAACCATTAAACCTAACACTAACCTTTAACCCTAACTCGAAACCATAACCCTATGCTTTCTAAGAGTTTAGAAAGCCTACAATCCTCCCATGCCATGCGTAAAAAGAGGCTCTGCCACTGTGTCCTGCAGGAAATCCAGGGGCCCATACCAAGCGTACGATAGAGTGGTCTCCCAGTGACCATCCTAGACCCCTAAGCCCCCCAACTAGTGCAGACAAGGACCGTGCCCTAAGCATAAACACTACCACTAACCCATAACCCTAACCCTGAACATAACACCTAACCCTGATCTTATGGCTCACCGTGACACACAGACCTCACTGTAACCCTAACTTCAACCCCTATCCTAACGTTAATGCATAACATTTACCCTGAGAACAACCCCTATCCCATAATTCTAACCCTAACTCCTAGCCATAACCATAACGCCTAATCCTTAACTCTAATTTTGAACCGCTAACCCTAACTTTAACCCTATCAACAACCCTAACACTAAGCCTAACCCTAACCCCTGATCCTAACCCTATGCCTAAAAATAAACCTAACCATTAACACTTAACCATAATTCAAAGCCCAAACCCTAACCATAACACTTAACTCTAACACTAAACGTAACATGAAACCTTAACCCTAACCCTTACCCTTCACCCTAACCGTTAACCCTCACACTAACCCTTAATCCTAACCCTAATCCTAATCTTTAACCCTAAACCTAACACTTCACCCTATCCCTGTACCAAACCCTAACCCCTGACCCTAACCCTAACCCTAACAATAACCATAACCCCTAAGCCTTACCCTAACCCTAACGCTAACCCTAACTTTAACCCTATCAACAACCCTAACACTAAGCCTAACCCTAACCCCTAATCCTAACCCTATGCCTAAAAATAAACCTAACCATTAACACTTAACCATAATTCAAAGCCCAAACCCTAACCATAACACTTAACTCTAACACTAAACCTAACATGAAACCTTAACCCTAACCCTTACCCTTCACCCTAACCGTTAACCCTCACACTAACCCTTAATCCTAACCCTAATCCTAATCTTTAACCCTAAACCTAACACTTCACCCTATCCCTGTACCAAACCCTAACCCCTGACCCTAACCCTAACCCTAACAATAACCATAACCCCTAAGCCTTACCCTAACCCTAACGCTAACCCTAACCCTGAACCCTAAACCTAACACTTAACCCTAACCGTGTACCAAACCCTAAACCCTAACCTTAAGCCTAACCCTAAACCTTAACCCTGAACCTAACTGTAACCCTTAAACCTAACACTAACCTTTAACCATAAATCTAACCCTAACCCCTAACCGTAAGCCCTCACCCTACGACCGAACTTCATCCCTAACCCTAACCATAATCCTGCCCCTAAATCTAACTCTCAGACTTCTTGCTATCTCAGAGTTCAGAGAGCCTACAATCTTCCAAAGCCATGCGAGAACGCCGGCTCTGCCACAGTGTGCTGCATGAAAGCCAGGGGCCCATACCCTGCATACGATAGGGTGGGTTCCCGGTGACAATCGTATCCCCCTAACTGCCCCTCCTAGTGCAGGCAGGGCCTGTGCCCTAAGCATAAACCCTACCCCTCACCCATAACACTAACCCTGATCCCTTTGCTCACCTTAACACGTAAACATCACCGTAACCCTAACTTTAACACCTTATCCTAACATTAATGCATAACACCAACCCTAAGAACAACCCCTAGCCCTTAATTCTAACCCTAACTCCTAGCCATAACTGTAACACCTAATTCCTAACCCTAATTCTAAACCACTACACATTACCTTAACCCTACAAACAACCCTAACACTAAAACAAACCCTAACCGTATGCCTGAAAATAACTGTACCACTTTACCCTTAAATCTAAACTTAACCCCTAACCCTAAGCCTTAACCCTGATCCTAATCCTAATTAAACTTAACCCTAACACTTAGCCCTAACACTAACCCTTACCCTAATGCTTAGACCACACCTTAACAGTAACCCTAACACCTAACCCTAACCCTTAAACCTAACTCTATCCCTAACCCATAACCCTAAGCCTAACCGTTAACCCTCACCCTAACACTTAACTTGGACAGTAACACTAAACCTAACACTTCACGCTAACCCTAAGCCTTAACCCTTAACCTTAATCCAATCCCTTAACCCTAACCTTAACCCCTAACCCTAACACGAACCCTAACCCCTAATCCCTAACACCTAACCCTCACTCGAACACTAACCCCTAACCATAACCATAACCCTAATTCTCACACTTCCTGCATTCTCAGAGTTAGCCAAGCCTACACTACAACCAGGCCATGCATGAGAAGAGACTCCGCCTGAGTCCTGCATGTAGGTCTGGGCCTAAGGCCCAGGGTAAAATGGTGTGGTGTCGCGGTGACCCATTCCGCACCCTTCTCACCAAAGATTAAACAGGTCCTGTGCCCTTAAACTAACCTCTAAATCTAAGTCCTAACACAAACCCTAACACTAATCCCTAATCCTGAACCTAAGCCCTGACCCTAATGCCCAACACTAAACACTAAACCCTTACCCTAATCCTAACCCATAACCCTAACAGCTAAAGGTAACCCTAACCATGAACCCTAAACCTAACCCTAACCCCTCACCTTAACCATAACACTTAACTCTAACCCTAAACCTAACACGAACCCTTAAACCTAACCTTAATCATTAACCTGCACACTTAACCTTAACCCTAACCGTTAACCCTCACACTAACCCTTAAACCTAAGCCTAATCCTAATTTTTAACCCTCAACCTAACACTTAACCCTTACCCTGTACCAAAACCTAACCCCTAACATTTACCCTAACACTAACCCTTAAACCTAACTCTAACCCTAACCCTTAACCCTAACCCTAACACTTCATGCTAACCCTAAGCCTTAACCCTTAACCTTAATCCAATCCCTCAACCCTAACCTTAACCCCTAACCCTAACACTAACTCTAACCCCTAATCCCTAACACCTAACCCTCACTCGAACACTAACCCCTAACCATAACCATAACCCTAATTCTCACACTTCCTGCATTCTCAGAGTTAGCCAAGCCTACAGTACAACCATGCCGTGCATGAGAAGAGACTCCGCCTTAGTCCTGCATGTAGGTTGGGCCCAAGGCCCAGGGTACGATTGTGTGGTGTCGTGGCAACCCATTCTGCACCCTTCTCACCATAGATTAAACATGTCCTGTGTCCTTAAACTAACTGCTGAATCTAAGCCCTAACAGTAACCCTAACCCTAACCCGTAACCCTAAAACTAAGTCCCGACCCTAACGTCCAACACTAACACTAAACCCTTACTGTAAAACTAACCCGTAACACTAACCCCTAAACTTGACTGTAACCATGAACCCTAAAACTAACCCTAAACCTTAACCATAACCATAACACTTAACTCTAACACTAAACATAACACGAACCCTTAACCCTAAATCTAACACCTAACCCTAACACTTAACCTTTACCCTAACAGTTAACCCTCACACTAACCTTTAAACCTAACCCTAATCCTAATCTTTAACCCTCAACCTAACACTTAACCCTTACCCTGTACCAAAACATAACCCCTAACCTTAACCCTAACCCTAAAACTTTACCCTAAACCTAATTGTAATGGTAAAACCTAACACTAACCTGAATCCTGGCCCTAACCCTGAACCCTAACACTAATGCCTCACCCTAAATCTAACCTTTATCCCTAACCCTAACCATAATCTGAACCCTATATCTAATTCTCAGACTTCTTGCATTCTCTGAGTATAGAAATCATAAAATCCTCCCATTCCATGCATGAAAGGATGCTCTGCCACAGTGTCCTGCATGAAACCAAGGTACCCATACCCAGCGTATGATAGAGTCGTTCCAGCTGACAATCCTAAACCCCTAATCCTCCCACCCCATGCAGACATGGCCCGTGCCCTAAGCATAAACACTACCCTTAACCCATAACCATAACCGTGAACATAACACCTAACCCTGAGGCCGGGCGCGGTGGCTCACGCCTGTAATCCTAGCTCTCTGGGAGGCCGAGGTGGGTGGATCGTTTGAGCTCAGGAATTCGAGACCAGCCTGAGCAAGAGCGAGACCCCATCTCTACTAAAAATAGAAAGAAATTATATGGACAGCTAAAAATATATATAGAAAAAATTAGCCGGGCATGGTGGTGCATGCCTGTAGTCCCAGCTACTCGGGAGGATGAGACAGGAGGATCGCTTGAGCCCAGGAGTTTGAGGTTGCTGTGAGCTAGGCTGATGCCATGGCACTCACTCTAGCCCGGGCAACAGAGACTCTGTCTCAAAAAAAAAAAAAAAAAAAAAAAAACACCTAACCCTGAATCTATTGCTCAGCTTAACACGTAGACCTCACTGTATCTCTAACTTTAACCTCTTATCTTAACGTTAATGCATAACACTTACGCTGAGAACAACCCCTATGCCTTAATTCTAACCCTAACTCCTGGCCATAACTGTAACACGTAATCTCTTACCCTAATTATAAACCACTGACCCTAACCTTAACACTACCAACAGCCCTAACACTAACCCTAACCCTAACCCCTAATCCTACCTTATGCCTAAAAGAATCCCTAGGCCTTAACCCTAACAAAAAACCTAACCCTAAGTATAACACTTTAATCTAACCCTAAAACTAACACGAACCCTTAACGCTAACCCTAACCCCTAACCCTAACACTTAACCTTAACCCTAACCGTTAACACTCACAGTAACCCTTAACCCTAACCCTAATCCTAATCTTTAACCCTAAACGTAACACTTAACCCTTACCCTGCAGCAAAACCTCACCCCTAACTTTAACCTTCACCCTGAAACTTAACCCTAAACCTAACTGTAACAGTTAAACCTAACACTAACCTTTAACCCTGACCCTAACCCTAACTCCTAACACTAATCTTTATCCCTAACACTAACCATAATCCTAACCCTAAATCTAATTCTCAGACTTCTTGCTTTCTCAGAGATTAGAAAGCCTACAATCTTCCCATGCCATGCGTGAAAGGAGGCTCTGCCACTGTGTCCTGCATGAAACCCACATGCCCATACCCAGCCTATGATACAGTGGGTTACTGGCGACAAGCCTAGATCCCTAATCCTCCCGCCTAGTGTAGACAGGGACCATGCCTTAAGCATAAAGAGTACCCCTTACCCATAACCCTAACCCTGAACATAGCACCTAACCCTGATCCTATTGCTCACCTTAAAACGCAGACCTCACTGTAACCCTAACTTTAACCCCTTATCCTAAGGTTAATGCATAACACTTATGCTGAAAACAACCCCTATCCCATAATTCTACTCTAAATCCTAGGAATAACTGTAACAACTAATCCATAACCCTAGTTCTAAATGGTAACTCTAAACTTAACCCTACCAACAAACCTAACCCTAACGCTAATCCTAGCAAAAACCCTAACAGTAACACTAACCCTAACACCTGATCTTAACAGTCCACCTGAAAATAACCTTAACCCTTAACCCTAACCCAGCCCCTAACCCTAACCATAACACTTTAACCTCAAACCTAACACAAAACTTTAACCCAAACCATAACCCATAACCCTACCGTTAACCTTAACTCTAACCATTAACCCTCACACTAACCCTTAACCCTAACCCTAATCCTAATTTTATCCTAAACCTAACACTTAACGGTAACCCTGTACCAAACCCTAACCCCTAACCTTAAACCTCACCCTAAACCGTAACCATAAACCTAACTGTAACCGTTAAAACTAACACTAGGCTGGGCGCGGTGGCTCACGCCTGTAATCCTAGCACTCTGGGAGGCCGAGGAGGGTGGATCGCTCAAGGTCAGGAGTTTGAGACCAGCCTGAGCAAGAGCGAGACCCCATCTCTACTAAAAATAGAAAGAAAGTATATGGACAACTAAAAATATATATAGAAAAAATTAGCCGGGCATAGTGGCGCATGCCTGTAGTCCCAGCTACTCGGGAGGCTGAGGCAGTAGGATCGCTTACGCTGAGGAGTCTGAGGTTGCTGTGAGCTAAGCTGATGCCACGGCACTCACTCTAGCCTGGGCAACAAAGTGAGACTCTGTCTCAAAAAAAAAAAAAAAAAAAAAAAAAACTAACCCTAACTCTACCCATAACCTCTAACCCTAAGCCCTCACCCTAAGACTAATCTTTCTCCCTAACCTTAACCATAATCCTAACCCTAAATCTAATTCTCAGACTTCCTGCTGTCTCACAGTTTAGAAAGCCTACAATCATCCCATGACATGTGTAAAAGGAGGCTCTGCCACTGTGTCCTGCATGAAACTGAAGTGCCAATACCCAGCATAAGATAGAGTGGTCTCCCAACAACAATCCTAGACCCCTAAACCCCTGCCTAGTGCAGAGAAGGACCGTGACCTAACCATAAACACTACCCCGAACCCATAACCCTAACCCTGAACATAACATCTAACCCTGATCTTATTGCTCACCTTAACACGTAGACCTCACTGTAACCCTAACTTTAACCCCTATCCTAACGTTAATGCTTAACACTTACCCTGAGTACAAACCCTATCCCATAATTCTAACCTTAACTCCTAGCCATAACCATAACACCTAATCCCTAACTCTAATTCTGAACTGCTAACCCTAACTTTAACCCTACCAACAACTGTAACACTAAGACTAACCCTAACCCCTAATACTAAACCTATGCCTAAAAATAAACCTAACTCTTAACCCATTAACCCTAACGCTTAACCCTAACCATAACACTTAACTCTAAAGCGAAACCTAACATGCACCCTTAACCCTAACCCCGAACACTAACACTTAAAGTTAACCCTCACACTAACCCTTAACCCTAACCCTAATCCTAATCTTTAACCCTAAACGTAACACTTAACCCTTACCCTGCAACAAAACCCTAACCCCTAACATTAACCCTAACTGTAAACCTTAACCCTGAACCTAACTGTAACTGGTAAACCTAACCCTAACCCTAACCCTAAGCCCTCACCCTAAGACTAAACTTCATCCCTAACCCTAACCATAATCTTAGTCCTAAATATAATTTGTAGACTTCTTGTTTTCTCAGAGTTTAAAAACCCTACAATCCTCCAAAGCCATGCAAGAAGGCCGGCTCTGCCATAGTGTCCTGCATGAAACCCAGGGGCCCATACTCTGCGTACAATAGAATGGGTTCCCAGCGACAATCACAGCCGCCTACCTCCCCCTCCTAGTGCAGACAGGGCCCGTGCCCTAAGCAAAAACCCTGCCCTTCACCCATAACCATAACCCTGAACATAACACCTAACCCTGATGTTATTGCTCATCTTAACATGTAAACCTGACCATAACCCTAACTTTAACCCCCTATCCTAAAGTTAAGGCGTAACACTTACCCTAAGAACATCCCCTATCCCTTAATTCTAAGCCTAACTCCTAGCATAACCGTAACACCTAATCCTAAAACTTAATTATAAACTACTAAACATTACCTTAACCCTACAAACAACCCTAACACTAACCCTAACCCTAACCCTAACCGTTATCCCTGATCCTAATCCTAACAATTAAACCTAATCTTAACTCTTAACTCTAACACTAACCATTACCCTAACGCCTAGAAGAAACCCTAACAGTATACCTAAACCCTAACCCCTAATGCTAACCCTAAACCTGAACTCTAAACCTAACCCTAATCCTGTCCCTTAAACCTAACACTATCCCTAACCCATAACCCTAGTCCTAACCGTTAACACTCACCCTAACTCTTAACTCGGACTGAAACCCTAACACTTAACCCTAACCCTATCCCTTAATGCTAACCCTAAGCCTTAACACTTTACCCCAATCCTATCCCTTAAGCCTAACCCTAAACCTAACAGTAACCCTAACTCTGAATCTAACCCTGGCCCCCTAAACCAACCCTAACCCATAACCCCGAACCCTAACACTAACCTTAACTCCTAATTCCTAACCCCTAAACGACACTCGAACCCTAACCCCTAACCCTAAACACCTAACCATAATCATAACCCTAATTCTCACACTTCCTCCATTCTCAGAGTTCACCAAGCCTTCAATAGAGCCATGCAATGAGTGAGAAGAGGCTCCGCCTGAGTCCTGCATGTAGGTCTGGGCCCAAGGACCAGGAACGATGGTGTGGTGTCGAGGTGACCCATTCTGCACCCTTCTCACCATAGATTAAACAGGTCCTGTGCCCTTAAACTAACCATTAAATCTAAGCCCCAACACTAAACCTAAACCCTAACCCTAAACCTAAGCCCTTATCCTAATGCCAAACACCAACACTAAACAGTCACCCTAAACCAAACCGTAACCCTAACCCCTAAACGTAACCCTAACCATGAACCCTAAAACTAACCCTAAACTCTAACCCTAACCATAACACTTAACTCTAACCCTAAACCTAACATGGACCCTTAACCCTAAACCTAACTCCTGACCCTAACACTTAACACTAACCGTTAACCCTCACACTCACCCTGAAACCTAACCCTAATCATAATCTTTAACCCTAAACCTAACACTTAACCCTTACCCTGTACCAAAACCTAACCCCTAAACTTAACCCTAACACTAAACCTTAACCTTAAACCTAACTGTAACAGTTAAACTTAACACTAACCTTTAACCCTAACCCTAACCCTAACCCCTAACCCTAAGGCCTCACCTTAACACTAACCTTCATCCCTAACCCTAACCGTAATCCTAACCCTAAATCTAATTCTCAGACTTCTTGCTTTCTCAGAGATTAGAAAGCCTATAATGCTCCCATGCTATGTGTGAAAGGAGGCTCTGCCACTGTGTCCAGCATGAAACCCAGGGGCCAATACCCAGCGTACGATAGAGTGGGTTCCTGGCGAATATGCTAGCCCCATAACTCCTCCGCCTAGTGCAGACAAGGCACATGCCCTAAGCATAAATACAAATCCTAACCAATAACCCTAACCATAACCATTAACTCTCACCCTAACCTTTAACCCTGACCCTAGCCCTAACCCGTAACCCTATCCCTAAACCTTTACCCTAACACTAAGCCTAAGCCTTAGTCTTACCTCTAACCCTATCATTTAACCCTAGCCTAAACCCCTAAATGTTTCACTAACCATGAACCCTAAACTTAACCATAACCCCTAACCCTAACCATAACACTTAACTGTAACCCTAACCTAACACGACCCTTTGACCCTAAACCTAACCCCTAACCCTAGCCCTTAACCTGAACCCTAAACTGTAACCCTAACCTAACACGACCCTTTAACCCTAAACCTAACCCCTAACCCTGGCCCTTAACCTGAACCCTAAACTTTTACCCTCACACTAACCTTTAACACTAACCATAATGCTAATCTTTAACCCTAAACCTAACACTTAACACTTACCCTGTATGAAAACTTAACCCCTGACCTTAACCCTCACACTAAACCTTAACCCTAAACCTAACTGTAACCGTTAAAACTAACACTAACCTTAACCTTAACATTTTACCCTAAGCCTTCACCTTAACACTAATCTTCATCCCTAATCCTAACCATAATCCTAACCCTAAATCTTAATCTCAGAGGTCTTCCTCTCTCAGAGTTTAGAAAGCCCTCACCCTAAAACTTAAGCGTAAATATAAGTGTAACCGTTAAAACTAACACTAACCTTTAACCATAACCCTAACCCTTAACCCGAACCCTAAGCCTAACTCTTAACCCTAATCCTATCCCTTAACCCTACCCTAACCCCAAACCTGAACTCTAACACTAACCCCAAACCTAAACCTAACCTAGCCCCTAACACAACCCTCACCCCTAACCCCTAACCCTAACACTAACCCTAACCCCTAATGCCTAAACCCTATCCCTCATTAGAACACTATCCCCTAAACCCAAATCCCTAACCCTAATCATAACCCTAATTCTCACAATTCTTCCATTCTCAGAGTTAACCAAGCCTACAATACAACTATGGCATGCGTGAAAACAGGCTCCCCGTGATTCCTGCATGTAGGTCTGAGCCCAAAGCCCAGGGTACAATGCTGTGGTGTCACAGCGACCCATTCCTCACCCTTCCCACCATAGATTAAACAGGTCCTCTGACCTTAAACTAACCACTAAATCTAAGCCCTAACACTAACGCTAACACCTAACCCTAAACAGAAACCCTGACCCAAACGCCCTACACTAACTCTAAACCCTTACACTAAACCTAACCCCTAAACATAACCCCTAAACATAACCCTAACCATGAACCCTAAACCTAAACCTAAATCCAAACACTTAACTGTAACACTAAACCTAACATGAACTCTTAACCCTGACCCTAAACCCTAACCTTAAACCCAAACCCTAACCCTTCACCTAAACCCTAACCGTTAACCCTCACACTAACCCTTACACCTAACATTAATCCTAATCTTGAACCCTAAGCCAAACGCTTAACCCTTGCCCTGTACCAAACCCTAACCCCTAACCTTAACGCTAACCCTAAACCTTAACCCTAAACCTAAACCCTAAACCTAACTGTAACTGTTCAACCTAACACTAACCTTTAACCCTAACCTTAACCCCTAACCCTAAGCACTCTCCCTAACACTAACCTTCATCCCTAACCATAACCATAATTCTAATCCTAAACCTAATTCTCAGACTTCTTGTTTTCTCAGAATTTAGAAAGCCTACAATCCTCCCATGCCATGAGTGAAAGGAGGCTCTGCAACTGTGTCCTGCATGAAACCCAGAGGCCCACACCCAACATATGATAGAGTGGGTTCCCGGTGACAATCCGAGCCTCCGAACCCCCCACCTAGGGAAGACAGGGCATGTGCCCTAAGCATAAACCCTACCCCTAACCCATAACCCTAACCCTTATCATAACACATGACCCTGATCCTATTGCTCACCTTAACACGTAAAACTCACTGAAACACTAACTTTAACACCTTATCATAACGTTAATGAATAATACTTACCCTGAGGACAACCCCTATCCCATAATTCTTACCCTAACTCCTAGTCATAACTGTAAAACCTAATACTTAATTGTAAGCCCCTAACCCTAAACTTAACCTTACCAGCAGCCCTAACACTAATGCTAACCTTAACCTTTGATCCTTAACCCTAAACCCTCACCCTAACCCTTAACCATTATCCTAATTCTAAGCCTTAAACCTAACTCTATCTCTTAACCCTAATACTAACATTTACTCAAACGCCTAGACCTAACCCTAACACTAACCTAACACCTAAACCTAGCCCTAACCCTAACCCCTAATGCTAACCCTAACCCTGAACACTAAACCTAACCCTAACACTAAAGCCTAACACTATGCCTAACCCCTAACCCTAACCCTAACCGTTAACCCTCAACCTGACCCTTAGCCCTGACCCGAACGCTAAACCTTAACTGAATCCTAAACCTAAGCCCAACCCTTAACCCTAATCCTATCCCTTAACCCTAACCCTAAACCCTAACCCTAAGCACTCACCCTAACACCAACCTTCATCCCGAATCATAATCATAATCATAACCATAAATCTAATTCTCAGACTTCTTGCTCTCTGAGCATTTAGAAAGCCTACAATCCTCTCATGCCATGTGTGAAAGGAGGCTCTGCCACTGTGTCCTTCATGAAACCCGAGGGCCCATACTCAGTGTATGCTAGAGTGGGTTCCCGGAGACAATCGCAGCCCACAACCCCCAGTCCTAGTGCAGACAGTGCCCGTGCCTTAAGCATAAACTCTACCCCTCACCCATAAACCTAACCCTGAACATAACACCTAACCCTGATCCGAATGCTCACCTTAACAGGTAAAGCTCACCATAACACTAACTTTAACCACTTACCCTAACTTTAAGCATAAAACTTACCCCTGAGAACAACCCCTATTCCATAATTCTAACCCTAACTCCTTACCATAACCGTAACACTTAATCCCTAACCCTAATTCTAAACCGCTAAACCTTACCTTAACCCTACAAACAACACTAACACTAACCCTAACACTAAACGCTAACCCTAACCCTACCCCTAAAAATAACCTTAACACTTCACCCTTAACCCTAACCCTAATCCCTAACCCTAAGCTTAATACTTAATCTTGATCCTAATTCTGACAATTAAACCTAACCTTAACCCTTAACCCTAACACTAACCCTTAACCTAATGCCTAGCCCTAACCCTAGCAGTAACCCTAGCTCTAACCCTAACCCTAACCCTTAAACCCAACACTATCCTTAACATGTAACCCTAACCCTAAACATTAACCCTCATCCTTACACATACCTTGGACTGTAACCCTAACCCTTAACCCTAACCCTATTCCTTAATGCTAACCCTAAGGCTAAATGCTTAACCCTAATCCTATCCCTTAACCCTAAGCCTACCGCTACCCCTACCCTACCCTAACCCTAACCCCTAAACCCTACCCTAAACCTAACCCTAACCCCAACCCCAGCCCTAACCCTAAACCCTAACCCTAACCCCTAACCCTAACGCTAACCTCCTAATACTAACACTAACCACTAATGCTAAACCTAACCCGTAACTCTAACCCTAACCCCCCTAACCATGACGCTGACCCTGACCCCTAACCCTAACCCTAACCACTACCCCTAACCCTAACCCCTAAACCTAACCCCTAACCCTACCCTAACCCTAAACCTAACACCAACCCGTAACCCTAACCCTAATCCCTAACCCTAATCCCTAACCCTAACTCTAACTCCTAGCGCTAACCATAACCCCTAACCCCTAACCCTAACCCCTAACCCTAATCCTAACACCTAACCCCAACCCTAACACCTAACCCCAACCCTAACCATAACCCCTAACCCTAACCACTAACCCTAACCCTAACCCCTAATACTAACCATAATCACTAACCCTAACCCTAACTCTTAACCCTAACCCGTAACCTTAACCCTAATGCCCCTAACCATGACACTGACCCTAACCCCTAACCCTAACCCTAACCCTTAACCATAACCCTAACCCCTAAACCTGACCCCTAACCCCTACCCTAACCATAACCCTAACACCAACCCCTAACCATAACCCTAAACCCTAACCCTAACACTAACCCCTAACGCTAACTCTAACCCCTAACCCTAACCCCTAACCCTAATCCTAACCCCTAACCCCAACCCTAACCATAAGCCCTAACCCTAACCTTAATCCCTAGCCCTAACCCTAACTCCAACCCCAACCACAAACCTAAATCCTAACCCTAACCCCTAACCCAAACACTAACCCAAACTTTTAACCCTGACCCTAACCCTAATCCTTAACGATAACACTAACACTAAACCCTAACCCTAAGCGCAACACTTAACTTTAATCCTATCCCTTAAACACAACCCTAACACTAACCCCTAACACTAACCCCTAACCCTAATCCTAACCCCTAACAATAACCCCTAACACTAACCCTAACCCCTAACCCTAAACCCTAACCCTAACCCCTAACCCTAACCCTATGCCTATATCTACCCCTAACCTTTAACCCTAACCCTAACACAACCCTAATCCTAACCCTAACCCCTAATCCCAACCCTAACACTAACTCCTACCCTAACCCCTAACCCTAACGTCTAACCCTAACACAACCCTAACTCTAACCCTAACCCAACCCTAAACCTAACCCTACACAACTCTAACCCTAACCCCTAACCCTAACCCCGAACCCTAACCCAAATCCCTACCCCTAACCTTAACCCCAACCCCTAACCCCTAACTATAACAATAACGAAACCCGAACCCTAACCTTTAACCCTAACCCCTAAACCTAACCCTAACCCCTATGTCTAACCTGAAACCCAACCCCTAACCCTAAACCTAACACCTAACCCTAACCGAAACCCTAACCCTAACTCTAAACTGTAAGCCTAACCCTTAACCCTAACCCTAACCCAACCCTAACACTAACCCTAAACCCTAACCCCAACCACCACCCTAATGCAACCCAACCCTACACTAACACTAACCGTAACCCCTAATCCTAACACCTAACCCTAACCCTAATCTAACCCTAACCTCTAACACAAACCATAACACATAACCCAAACCCTAACCCCTAAACCTAACCCCTAACAATAACCCTAAACCCTAACCCGAACCCCTAACCCCTAACCCTAACCATAACCTAACCCTAACCCTAACACCTAACCCTTAACCCTAACCCTAACACTAACCCCGAAGCCTAACACTAACCCCAACCTCTAAACCTAAACCTAACCCCTAACCCTAACCGAAACCCTAACCCTAACCCTTAACCCTAACCCTAAACCCTAAACCTAACCCTAAACCTAACCCCTAACCCTAACCGAAACCCTAACCCTAATCCTTAACCCTAACCCTAAACCCTAACCCTAACCCTAAACCCTAACCCTAACCGCTAACCCTAACCCCAACCCGAACCCTAAAACCTAACCCCTAACCCGTAACCCTAACCCTAAACCCTAACCCTAACCCTAACCCCTAACTCTAACCCTAACCCATAACCCACACCCTCACCCTCACCGTAACCCCTAACCCTAACCCTAACACAAACACTAAACCAAACTCCAACCCAAGCCCTAACCCATAACCCTAAACCCTAACCCTAGCCCTAACCCTAACACTAGCCCTAACCCTAACCCAAACCCTAACCCTAACCTTATACCCTAACCCTAGCCCTAACACAAACCCTAACCCCTAAGCCTAAACCTAACCCCTAATCCAAGAGCTAACCCTAACCCTCACCCTCACCCTACCCCTAACCCTGTTAACCCTCACCCTAACCCTAACCCTAACCCCCTAACCCTAACCCCTAACCCCAACCCCAACCCCTAACCCTAACCCAACCCTAACCCTAACCCTAACCACTAACCTTAACCCTAGCCCTAGCCTTAACCCTAACCGTAACTGCTAACACTAACCCTAACGCTAACCCCGGATGCTAACCCAAACCCCAAACACTAATCCTACCCCTACGCCTAACCCTAACCCTACCCCCTACCCCTAACCCTAACCCCAAACCCTAACCCTAACCCCTAAACCTAAACCCTAACCCTAACCCCAACCCCAACCCTAAACCCTAACCCTAACACAAACCCCTAAACCTAACCCTAACACTAACCCCAATCCTAATTCTAACCATACCCCCTTCATAAAACACTAACTCCTAACCCCTAACCCTAACAATAACAATAAACCCTAATCGCTAATCCCTAACCCTAATGCTTAACCTTTACCCTAAACGTTAACCCTGACCCTAGCCCTTAACACTGACCCTAACCTTAACCTTTAACTCTAAGCCTGACCCTTAACCCTAACACTAAGGAAAACCCTTAACGCCAATCTTTTCCCTTAACCCTAACCCTAACAGTACGGCTAAAAATAACCCTAATCTTTGATCCTTAAACCTAACCCCTAACACTTACTTTAACCCCAATCCCTAACCTTAATCCTAAGCATTAAACCTAACCCTATCTCTTAACCCTAACCCTAGCCCCTACCCTAACGCCTAGATCTAACCCTAAATCTAACCTACCACCTAATCCTAACCTTAAGCCCTAAAGCTAACTCTAACCCTGTACCCTAAACCTACCCGTAACCCTTAACACTAACCCTATCCGTAAACCTTAACCCTGACCCTAACCATTACCCGCACCCAAACATATAACCCTGACCCTAACCCTAATCCTTAATGATAACCCTAACACTAAAGCCTAACCCTAAGCCCAACACTTAACCCTAATCCTATCCCTTAACCCTAAGCCTAACCCTAACCCCTAACCCTCAACCTAAACCTAACCCCAACCCTAACACTTAATGTTGACCCTTACCAGTAACCCTCAAACTATCCCTTAACCCTAACCCTAATCCTAATCTTTAACCATAACGCTAACACTGAAGCCTAACCCTGTACCAAACACTAAACACAAACTTTAACCCTAACCCTGAAACTTAACCGTAAACCTAACTGTAACTATTAAACCTAACACTAACATTTAACCCTAACCCCTAACCCCACCCTAACACTAATTTTCATCCCTAAACATTACCATAATCCTACCCCTAAATCTAATTATCAGACTTCTTGCTTTCTCAGAGTTTAGAAAGCCTAAAATCCTCCCATGCCATGAGTAAAAGGGGGCTCTGCACTGTGTCCTGCATGAAACCCAGGAGCCCATACCCAGCGTACGATAGAGTGGGTTCCCGGGGACAATCCCATCCCCCTAACCCCAGCCCCCCGCCCAGTGCAGACAGGGCCTGTGCGCTAAGTATAAACACTACCCCTAACAGATAACCCTCACCCTGAACATAACACCTGACCCTGATCCTATTGCTCACCTTAAAACATAAACGTCCCCATAACCTTAACTTATCCCCTTATCTTAACGTTAATGCATAACACCCTGAAAAGAAGCCCTATCTCATAATTCCAATCCTAAACCCTAGCCATAACCGTAACACCTCATCCCTAATTCAAAAATGGCAACACTAACCTTCACCCTACCAACAACCCTAACCCTAACCCTAACCCCTAACCCTAAGGCCTCACCCTATCACTAATCTTCATCCCTAAACCTTACCATAAAAATCCTAACCCGAAATCTAATTCTCAGACTTCTTGCTTTCTCACAGTTTTGAAAGCCTACAATCCTACTAAGCTATGCATGAAAGCCCGCTCTGCCACAGTGTCCTGCATGAAACCCAGAGGCCCATACACTGTGTATGATAGAGTGGGTTCCCAGCGACCATCACAGACCCCTAACTTCACCTCCTAGTGCATAAAGGGACCGTGCCCCAAGCGTAAATCCTACCCCTCACCCATAACCCTAACCCAGAACATAACACCTAACCCTGATCCTACTGCTCACCTTAACACGTAAACCTCACTGTAACCCTAATTTTAAACCCTTATCTTAACGTTAATGCATAACACCCTGAGAACAAGCCCTGTATCGTAATATCTAACCCTAACTCCTAGCCATAACCATAACACCTAATCCCTAATTCTGAAACGCCAACCCTAATCTTAACCCGACCAACAACACTAACACTAACCCTAACCCCTTACCCTAACCCTATGCGTAAAAATAACCCTAACCGTTGATCCTTAGTCATAACCCCTACTCTTAACCCTAACCCTTAACCCTAATCCCAATCCTAACCATTAAACATAACCCTAATTCTTAATCCTAACCCTAACCTTTACCCTAATGCCTAGAGATCTAACCCCAACACTGACCTACAGTTAACACTAACCCTAACCCCTGATAACCTTAAACCTGAACCATATACCTAACCCTATCCCTAATCCCCTAACCCTAACCCTAACTGTTAACCCTGACCCTATCCCTTAACCCTGACCCTAACCCTAAACCTTAACCTTAACCATACGTGAGATGAGCCTCTGCCTGAGTCTTGCGTGAGAGTTGAAGCCCAAGACCCAGGTTACGATGAGGTTGGGACGCAGCCATGCTCCACACCCACACTGCCCCGTACATTAGACAGGGCCCGTGCCCTAACGCACACCATTAAACCTAAGGCCTAACTCTAACACTAACCCAAACCACTAGTCCTAACCGTAAGCCCTTAATATAACTCCTAACAGTAACCCTAATCCTTAACCCTACTCTTGCCTGTCACCCTAAACCTAAACCTAACCACTAAACATAATCCTAATCTCTAACTCTAACAGTAATCCTAACCCTAATTCTAACCTAAAACCCTAACCCCTAAACCTAATCCTAGTCCCTAACACCTAATCTTACCCTAAACCGAATTCTAATTCTCAGACTTCTTCAATTCAAAAAGTTAAGAAAGCCTACAATCCACCAATGCCGTGTCTGAGATGAGGCTCTGCCCCTGTGTCCTGCATGACAGGCAGGGGCCAACGCACAGGGTACTATGGAGTGGGGTCCTGGGGTCTGTAGGCTTGTTAAACTCCAGTTTGGAAGAATTACTATAGTCATATATAGGGATGCTTACATTTACTTATAGAAAGAAACTTGGTGTGTGCTTTGCAGGCTTGCCTTTCTCTAATTTGGATGAAGAGGCTGAATCATATACAGGAATGTTAGCATTGAGTTAAAGGAAGCATCTATGGGGGTGCTTTTTCGGCTTGCTAAACTCTGGTTTGGAAGAAGTTCCAGAGTCATATATAAGAACGATTACATTCATTCAGAGAAAGCAATTATAAGGAGTTGGTTTGTAGGCTTGCTAAGCTCTAGTTTGGAGGAAGGCGAGAGTCATATATAGGAACGCTTACGTTCACATAAAGCATCTAAGGCGGGACAGTTTCTAGGCTTCCTAAACTCTAGCTTGGAAAAAGGGGACAGTTATGTATAGGAACTCTCTGCGGGGGATTTGTAGCATTGCTAAAATCTTAGATTGGAAAAGTTGCGAGAGTCATAGATAAGATTGTTAACATTCACTCAATGAAAGCAACTATAAGGGGTGCTTTCGAGGCTGGCTACACTCTAATTTGGAAAAAGTGCGACAGTCATATATAGGAAAGCTTACATTCACTCAGACAAAGGAATTATGTGTAGGTGTATAGTAGGCATGCTAACTCTAGTTTGGAAAATTTCGAGAGCCATGTATAGGAAAGCTTACAGTAACTTAGAGAAAGCAACGAACGGGGGTGGAGTGTAGGCTTGCTGAACTGTAGTTCGGAGGAAGTGCCATAGTCATATATAGGAACGTGTAAATTCATTCAGAGAAAGCAGCTGTCGGGAATTGTGTGTAGGCTTACTCAACTCTAGTTTGGAAGTGTGAGAGTCATATAGAAACCCGCTCCCTTTCACTTTCAGAAAGCAACTATTGGGGAGGGGGTGATTTTCAGGCTTGCTAAACTCTAGTTTGAAAGAAGTGCGATAGTCATGTATAGGAAGGCTTACATTCACTCAGACAAAGCAATTATGTGTGGGTGTATAGTAGGTATGCTAAATTCTAGTTTGGAAAATTTTCCAAAGCTATGTATAGGAGAGCTTACAGTCAGAGAAAGCAACGAACGGGGGGTGGTGTGTAGGCTTGCTAAACTCTAGTTTGGAAGAAGTGCCATAGTCATATATAGGAACGCTTAAATTCGTTCAAAGAAAACGGCTGTCAGGGATTGGTTTGTAGGCTTACTCAACTCTACTTTGGAAGAACTGCGAGAGAGATATATAGGAATGTTTACATTGACTCACAGAAAGCAACTATGGGGGAGTGTAATTTTGGCATGCAAAACGCTAGTTAATAAGAAGTACAAGACTCATATATAGGAACGCTTACATTCACACACCGAGAGCAACTACGAGTAGTGTCAGGTAGACATGTTAAAGTCTAGCTTGGGAGAAGTTCCAGAGTCCTATATAGGAAAGGTAACAGCCACTTTGAAAAAGCAAGTCTCGGCGGGTGGTTTGTAGGCCTGCAAACCCCTGTTTTGGTTGAAGTGTGAGAGTCATATATGAGAACGCTTACATTCACTCAGAGAAAGCAACGATGGGGTTGTTTGTAGGCTTACTGAACTGCAGTTTGGATGAAGCACAAGTACATATAGGAACGCTTACATTTTGACGCACTGAAAGTAACTATGGGGTGGTGCTTTGTAGGCATTCTAAACTCCAGTTTGGACGAAGTTTGAGAATCACATATAAGAAAGCTTAGAGTCACTTAGAGAAAGCAAATCTCTGGGTGTGGAATGTAGGCCTGTTAAACTCTATTTTCGTTTAAGAATGAGAGTCATATATGGGAAGGCTTACATTCCCTCAGAGAAACCAACGACGGCGTGGTGGTTTTTAGGCATACTAAACTCTAGTTTGGAAGAAGTAGGAGAATGATATATGGGAACGCTTACATTCATGCAGAGAAAGCAATTATGGGGTGGCGTTTTTGTAGCCATGCTAATCTCTAGTTTGTAAGAAGTTAAGGAGTAATATATAGGAAAGGGTACAGTCATAGAAACCAACTCTCGAAGGAAGTTTTGTTCACCTGCAAAACTCCAGGTTGGAAGAAGGGGGAGAGTCATATTCGGGACCGCGTACATTCACTCAGAGAAATCAACGATGGGATTGAGGTTTGTAGGCATAGTAAACTCTAGTTTGGAAGAAGTACGAGAATAGCATATAGGAACGCTTACATTCACGCAGAGAAAGCAACTATGGAGTGATGTTTGTATGCCTACTAAAATATTGTTTGGAGGAAGTTTGAGAGTCATATCTGGGAAGCTTACAGTCACTTAAAGAAAGCAACTCTCGGGGGGTGGTTCGTAGGCCTGCTAAACGCTATTTTCAATGAAGTGTTAGAATAATATATGGGAACTCCAGAAAGCAACGTTGGGGTTGTGGTTCGTAGGCATACTAACTGTAATTTGGAAGAAGCAAGAGAATCACATATAGAACCGCTTAAATTCAGGCACTGAAAGCAACTATGGGGTGGTGTTTTGTAGGCTTGCAAAACTCTAGTTTGGACGAAGTTTGAGAGTCATATATAGGAAAATTTACAGTCACGTAGAGAAAGCAACTCTCTGTGTATGGAATGTAGGCCTGCTAAACTCTATGTTGGTTGAAGTGTGAGAGTCATATATGGGAAGGCTTACATTCACTCAGAGAAAACAACGTTTGGGTGGTGGTTTGTAGGGCATACTAAACTGTAATTTGGAAGAAGTACAAGAGTCCTATATAGGAACACTTGCATTCACGCGAAGAAAGCACTTATGGCGTCATGTTTTGTAGGCATGCTAAACTGCAGTTTGGAAGATGTTCAAGAGCCTTATACAGGAAAGATTACAGTCACCTAGGGAAAGCAACTCTCGGGAGATTGTACACATGCTAAACTCTAATTTGGATGAAGTGTGAGAGTCAAACATGGGACCGCTTACATTCCCTCAGAGAAACAACATTGGGGTGGTTTTTGTAGACATACTAAATAGTTTGGAAGAAGTACGAGAATGACATATGGGAACGCTTACATTCACACAGAGAAAGCAAGCATGGGCTTGTGTTTCGTAAGCATGCTAAACTATAGTTTGGAAGAAGTTCTAAACCTGAACAGTCACTTAGAGAAAGCAACTCTTGGTGGGTGATTTTTAGGTCTGCTAAATTGTATTTTGAAAGAAGTACCAGAGTGATATATACTAATGCTTACATTCATGCAGAGAAAGAAACTATGGGGTGATGTTTTGTGGGCATGTTAACCTGTAGTTTGGAACAAGTTGGAGGGTCTTACAAATAGGAAAGCTTACAGTCACCGAGAGAAAGCAACTCTCGGGAGATAGTTTCTTGGCCTGCTAAACTCTACTTTGCATCAATTGTGAGAGTCAAACATGGGAACACTTTCATTCAGAGAACGCAACCTTTGGGTGGTGGTTTGTAGGCATTCTAAACTGTATTTTGGAGGAAGTACGAGAGTCATATATACGAACGCTTACATTCAGGCAGAGAAAGCAACTCTGGGGTGGTATTTTGTTGACATGCTAAACTGTGGTTTGGAAGAAGTTCAAGAGTCTTATATAGGAAAGATTACAGTGACACAGAGAAAACAACTCTCGGTAGTTTATTGGTAGGCCTGCTAAACTCTAATTTGGATGAAATGTGAGAACGCTTGCATTAATTCACTCAGAGAAAGAAACCTTATCGTGATGGTTTGAAGGCATAATAACTGTAGTTCGGAAGAAGTAGGAGAGTCATATGTATGAACGGTTACATTCACGCAGAGAAAGTAACTGTGGGGTGGCGTATGTATGCATGCTAATCTGTAGTTTGGAGGAAATTCGAGAGTCACATCTGGAGAAAATTACAGTCACTAAGACAAAGCAACCATCTTGGGCTGGTTTGTAGATCTGCTAAACTCTATTTTGGAAAAAGAGTGTGAGTCATATATGGGAACGCTTATGTTCACTCAGAGAAAGCAACCATGGTGTAGTGTTCTGTTAGCATGCTATAGTTTGAAAGAAGTTGGAGATTCTTATATAGGAAAGTTTACAGTCACCTAGAGAAAGCAACTCACGGGGTGTGGTTTGTAGGCCTGCTAAAATCTAATTTGGATTAAGTGAGAGAGGCATATATATGAATGCTTATATTGACGCAGAGAAAGTAACCATGGGGTGGTGTTTTGTAGGCATGCTAAAATATACTTTGGAAGAAGTTCGAAAGCAGACAGTCACTTAGAGAAAGCAACTCTCGGCGGTTGATTTTTCGGTCTGCTAAATTGTATTTTGAAAGAAGTACCAGAGTCATTTATACTAACGCTTACAATCATGCAGAGAAAGCAACTATGGGGTGGTGTTTTGTAAGCATGCTAAAATATAATTTGGAAGAAGTTCAAAAGCTGACAGTCACTTAGAGAAAGCAACTCTCAGCGGTTGATTTTGAGGTCTGCTAAATTGTATTTAGAAAGAAGTACCCGATTCATATATAAAATCACTTACATTTATGGTGAGAAAGAAACTATGGGGTGATGTTTTGTTGGCATGCTGAAATGTAGTTTGGAAGAAGTTCGACAGTCTTTTATAGGAAAGCTTGCAGTCCCCTAGAGGAAGCAACTTTCGAGAGATGGTTTGTAAGCTTGCTAAACTCTACTTATCATTCGTGACAATCATACATGGGAACGCTAACATTCTCTCAGAGAACGCAACGTTTGGGTGGTTGTTTGTAAGCATACTAAACTGTATTTAGGAAGAAGTAGCAGAGTCACATATATGAGTGCTTACATTCACGCAGAGAGGGCAACTATGGGGTGGTGTTTTGTAGGCAAGCAAATCTCTAGTTGCGAAGAAGTTAAGAGTAATAGGAAAGCTTACAGTCTCATAGAGAAAGCAACCCTTGGGGCCCGGTTTGTAGTTCTGCTAAATTCTATTTTGGATGTAGTGTGAATCATAAATGGGAACGCTAACATTCACCCAGAGAAAGCAGGGTTGCGGTGGTGGTTTTTATTCATACTAAACTGGAGTTTGCAGGAAGTAAAATAAAATAAAAGAATAAAAGAATGCTTACATTCACTCAGAAAAAGCAAAGTTGGGGAAGTGGTTTCTAGGCGTACTATACTTTGGAAGAAGTATGAGCGTGATGCATAGGAACGCTTATATTCATGCAGAGAAAACAACTATGGGGTGGCCTTTTGTTGGCATGCTAAACTATGGTTCGGAAGAAGTTCCAAAGTCATAGATAGGAAAGCTTACAGTGAGAGAAAGCAACTCTTGGGCGGTGTTTTGTAAGTCCGGCAGATTGCATTTTGAAAGCCATCCGAGATTCTTATACGGGAACGCCTACATCCACTCAGAGAAAGCAATGTTGGGCTGGTAATTTGTAGGCATACTAAACTGTATCTGGGAACTCGTATGTATGACTCTCACACTTGATCCAAATAAGAGTGTACCAGGCCTATAAACAACCTCCTGAGAGTTGCTTTCTCTAGGGGAATGTAAGCTTTCCTGTATAAGACTCTCGAAATTCTTCCAAGTTTTGTGGGCAGTATAGCATACCCACAAAACATCACCCCATAGTTTCTTTCTCTGCATGAATGTAACCGTTTGTATCTATGACTCTGGTACTTGTTTCAAAATACAATTTAGCAGACCTAAAAATCACCCGCTGACAGTTTCTTTCTCTAAGTGACTGTCAGCTTTCGAACTTCTTCCAAACTACAGTTTAGCATGTCTACAAAACACCACCCCATAGTTGCTTTCAGTGCCTGAATTTAAGCGGTTCTATATGTGATTCTCTTGTTTCTTCCAAATTACAGGTTAGTATACCTACAAACCACCACCCCAACGTTGCTTTCACTGAGTGAATGTAAGCGTTCCCGTATATGATTCTAACACTTCATTGAAAATAGCATTTAGCAGGCCTACGAACCACCCCCCGAGAGTTGCTTTCTCTAAGTGACTGTAAGCTTCCCAGAGATGACTCTCGAACTTCCTCCAAACTATAGTTTAGTAGGCATACAAACATCACTCCATAGTTGCTTTCTCTGCATGAATGTAAGCGTCCCTATATATGATTCTCGTACTTCTTCCAAACTAGAGTTTAATATGCCAACAAACCAAAACCCCATCGTTGATTTCTCTGAGTGAATGTACGTGGTCCCCAATATGACTCTTGCCCTTCTTCCAAAGTAGAGTTTTGCAGGCCTACAAACCATCCCCCAAAAGTTGGTTTCTATAAGTGACTGTACCCTTTCCTATATATTACTCCTTAACTTTTTCCAAACTAGAGATTAGCATGGCTACAAAAACGCCACCCCATAATTGCTTTCTCTGCGTGAATGTAAGCGTTCCCATATATCATTCTCCTACTTCTTCCAAACTAGAGTTTAGTATGCCTAAAAACCACCACGCCCTCGTTGATTTCTCTGAGGGAATGTAAGCCTTCCCATATATGACTCTCACTCAAACCAAAATAGAGTTTAGCACGCCTACATTCCACACCCAGAGATATGCTTTAAGTGACTCTAAGCTTTCTTATATGTGATTCTCAAACTTCGTCCAAACTAGAGATTAGCATGCCTACAAAACACCACCCCATAGTTGCTTTCTCTGCATGAATGTAAGCGTTTCTATATATGACTCTGGTACTTCTTTCAAAATACAATTTAGCAGACCGAAAAATCAACCGCCGAGAGTTGCTTTCTCTAAGTGACCGTCTGCTTTCGAACTTCTTCCAAAGTATATTTTAGCATGCCTACAAAACACCACCCCATAGTTGCTTTCAGTGCATCAAAATGTATGTATTCCTATATGTGATTCTCGTGCTTCTTCCAAACTGCAGTTCAGTAGGCCTACAAACAACCCCATCGTTGCTTTCTCTGAGTGAATGTAAGCGTTCTCATATATGACTCTCACACTTCAACCAAAACAGGGGTTTGCAGGCCTACAAACCACCCACCGAGACTTGCTTTTTCAAAGTGGCTGTTACCTTTCCTATATAGGACTCTGGAACTTCTCCCAAGCTAGACTTTAACATGTCTACCTGACACTACTCCGTAGTTGCTCTCGGTGTGTGAATGTAAGCGTTCCTATATATGAGTCTTGTACTTCTTCCTAACTAGCATTCGGCATGCCAAAATAACACTCCCCCATAGTTGCTTTCTGTTAGTCAATGTAAACATTCGTATATATGTCTCTCGCAGTTCTTCCAAAGTAGAGTTGAGTAAGCCTACAAACCAATCCCTGACAGCTGTTCTCTTTGAACGAATTTAAGCGTTCCTATATATGACTATGGCACTTCTTCCAAACTACAGTTCAGCAAGCCTACACTCCACCCCCGTTCGTTGCTTTCTCTAAGTTACTGTAAGCTTTCATATACATGGCTCTCGAAATTTTCCAAACTAGAGTTAGCATGCCTACTATACACCTACACATAATTGCTTTGAGTGAATATAAGCCTTCCTATATATGACTGTCACACTTTTTCCAAACTAGAGTTTAGCCAGCCTGGAAAGCACCCCCTTATAGTTGCTTTCATTGAGTGAATGTTAACATTCCTATATATGACTCTCGCAACTTTTCCAATCTAAGATTTTAGCAATGCTACAAATCCCCCGCAGAGAGTTCCTATACATAACTGTCCCCTTTTTCCAAGCTAGAGTTTAGGAAGCCTAGAAACCGTCCCCCCGTAGACGCTTTATGTGAACATAAGCGTTCCTATATATGACTCTCGCCTTCCTCCAAACTAGAGCTTAGCAAGCCTACAAACCAACTCCCTATAATTGCTTTCTATGAATGAATGATATCATTTCTATATATGACTCTCGAACTTCTTCCAAACCAGAGTTTAGCAAGCCAAAATGCACCCCCCCATAGATGCTTCCTCTAACTCACAGCTAATATTCCTGTATATGATTCAGCCTCTTCATCCAAACTAGAGTAAGGCAAGCCTACAAAGCTCACACCAATAGTTGCATTCTATAAGTAAATGTAAGCATCCCTATATATGACTATGGCAATTCTTCCAAACTGGAGTTTAGCAAGCCTACAGAACCCAGGACCCCACTCCATAGTATCCTGGGCACTGGTACCAGCCTGCCAGGCAGGACACAGGGGCAGAGCCTCATCTCAGACATGGCATTGGTGGACTGTAGGCTTTCTTAAATTTTTGAATTGAAGAAGTGTGAGAATTAGAATTAGATTCAGGGTAAGGTTAGGTGTTAGGGACTAGGATTAGGTGTAGGGGTTAGGGTTTTAGGTCAGAATTAGCGTTAGGCTTACTGTTAGGGTTAGAGATTAGGATTATGTTTAGTGGTTAGGTTTAAGTTTAGGGTGAGAGGGAAGAGTAAGGGTTAGGGATTAGGATTACAGTTAGGAGTTAGATTCAGTGCTTACAGGTAGGACTAGGGGTTTGGTTTAGTGATAGGGTTAGGGCTTACGTTTAATGATGTGTGTTAGGGCATGGGCCCTGTCTGTTGTATGGGTCTCTGTGGGTGTGGAGAATGGCTGCGTCCTCACTTGATCATACCCTGGGTCTTGGACTTCAACTGTCATGCAGGACACAGGCAGAGGCTCATCTCATGCAAGGTTAGGATTAAGGTTTATGGTTACGGTCAGGATTAAGGGATAGGGTGAGGGTTAACAGTTAGGGTTAGGGTTAGGGGGTTAGGGATAGGGTTAGGGTTAAGGATTAGGTTTATGGTTCAGGTTTAAGGTGAGCATAAGGGGTTAGGGTTAGTGTTAACTGTAGGTCAGTGTTGGGGTTAGATCTCTAGGCATTAGGGTATAGGTTAGGGGAAGGGTTAAGTAGGGTTATGTTTAATGGTTAGGATTGGGAATAGCGTTAAGGGTTAGGGTTAAGGTTTAGGCGTTATGACTAAGGATCAATGGTTAGGGTTATTTTTAGGCGTAGGGTTAGGGTAAGGGTTTAGGGTTAGTGTTAGTGTTGTTGGTAGGGTTAAGGTTAGAGTTGGCGTTTCAGAATTAGGGATTAGGTGTTATGGTTATGGCTAGGAGTTAGGGTTAGAATTACGGTATAGGGCTTGTCTCAGGGTGTCATGCATTATCGTTAAGATAAGGGGTTAGGGTTAGGGTTACGGTGAGGTTTACGTGTTAAGGTGAGCAGTAGGATAAGGGTTAGGTGTTATGTTCCAGGTTAGGGTTATGGGTGTGGGTTAGGGTTATGGGTGTGGGGTAGGGTTTGTGCTTAGGGCACGGGCCCTGTATGCACTAGGAGGCGAAGTTAGGGGTCTGTGATGGTCGCTGGGAACCCACTCTATCGTACGCAGTGTATGGGCCTCTGGGTTTCATGCAGGACACTGTGGCAGAGCGGGCTTTCCTGTATGGCTTAGTAGGATTGTAGGCTTTCAAATCTCTGAGAAAGCAAGAAGTCTGAGAGGGTTAGGGTTAGGATTACGGTACGGATTAGGGATGAAGATTAGTGATAGGGTGAGGGCTTAGGGTTAGGGGTTAGGGTTAGGGTTAGGGTTGTTGGTAGGGTGAAGGTTAGGGTTGGCATTTTAGAATTAGGGATGAGGTGTTACGGTTATGGCTAGGGGTTAGGATTAGAATTATGGGATAGGGCTTCTTCTCAGGGTGTTATGCATTAAGGTTAAGATAAGGGGATAAGTTAGGGTTACGGGGAGATTTATGTTTTAAGGTGAGCAATAGGATCAGGGTCAGGTGCTATGTTCAGGGTGAGGGTTATCTCTTAGGGGTAGTGTTTACACTTAGCGTACAGGCCCTGTCTGCACTGGGCGGGGGGCTGGGGTTAGGGGGATGGGATTGTCCCCGGGAACCCACTCTATCATACGCTAGGTATGGGCTCCTGTTTTCATGCAAGAGAGAGCTGCAGAGCCCCCTTTTACTCATGGCATGGGAGGATTTTAGGCTTTCTAAACTCTAAGAAAGCAAGAAGTCCGAGAATTAGATTTAGGGGTAGGATTATGATAATGTTTAGGGTTAGGGTTAGTGTTAAGGTGGGGTCTTAGGGTTAGGGGTTAGGGTTAGAGGTTAGTGTTAGGTTTAACAGTTACAGTTAGGTTTATGGTTAAATTTCAGGGTTAGGGTTAAGGTTTGGGTTTAGCGTTTGGCACAGGGTTAGGCTTCAGTGTTAGCTTTATGGTTAAAGATTAGGATTAGGGTGAGTGTGAGGGTTAATGGTAAGGGTCAAGATTAAGGGTTAGGGTTGGGGTTAGGTTTAGGGTTAGGGGTTAGGGTTAGGCCTAGGGTTAAGGGATAGGATCAGGATTAAGTGTTGGGCTTAGGGTTAGGGTTAAAGTTTAGTGTTAGGGTTAATGTTTAGTGTTATGGTCCAGTTTAAGTGTTAGGGTGAGGGTTAACAGTTAGGATTAGGCTTAGGGGTTAGGGATATAGTGAAGGTTCAGTGTTAGGGTTAGCTTTAGGGTTCAGGGTGAGGGTTAGCTTTAGGGGTTACGGTTAGGGTTAGGTGTTAGGTTAGTGTCAGGGTTAGGTCTAGTCGTGAGGGTAAGGTTTAGGGTTAGCTTTAAGAGCTAGGGTTAGGTTTAATGGTTAGGATTAGGATTACGGTTAAGGGTTAGGGTAATGTGTAGGGGTTAGGGTAAAGGGTGAAGGGTTAGGGCTTTTGTTAGGCATAGCGTTGGGGTTAGAACTAAGGGTTCCTGTCAGTGTTAGGGTTGTAGGCAGCGTTACGGTTAGGCTTAGTGGTTGAGAATTAGGGTTAGGGATTAGGTGTTACAGGTATGACAAGGAGAGAGGGTTAGAATTATGGAATAGGGGATGTTCTCAGGGAATCGGTTATGCATTAACGTTACGATAAGAGGTTAACGTTAGGCTGACGGTGAGGTTTACGTGTTAAGGGGAGAAATAGGAACAGGGTTAGGTGCTATGTTCAGGGTTAGGGTTATCTGTTAAAGGTATTGTTTATGCATAGCGCGCGGGCCCTGTCTGCATTAAGCTGGGGGGAGGTTAGGGGGCTGGGATTGTCACCGGGAACCCACTGTATCTGGCTCTGGGTATGGGCCCGTGGGTTTCATGCAGGACACAGTGGTAGAGCCTCCTTTCACACATGGCCTGGGAAGATTGCAGGCTTTCTAAACTCTAAGAAAGCAAGAAGTCTGAGAATTAGATTTAGGGTTAGGATTATGGTTAGGGTTCAGGATGAAGTGTAGTGTTACGGTGAGGGGATAGGGTTACAGATTAGGGTTACGGTTTAAGGTTACTGTTAGGTTTAACGGTTACAGTTCGTTTTAGGGTTGAGGTTTGCAGATAGGGTTAAGATGAGGGGTTAGGGTTTGGTAGAGGGTTAGGGTTGTGTTAGGTTTAGGGTTGAAGATTAGGATTAGGGTTAGGATTAAAGATTAGCATGAGAGTTAACGGTTAAGGTTAAGGGTTAGGGTTAGGGCTTAGGTTTAGGGTTAAGGCTTAGGGTTAGTTTTAGGGTTAGAGTTATGTGTTAGGGTTTGTGTTAGAGGTTAGGGTTAGGTTTACTGTTCACGGTTAGGGTTAGGTTTAGGGTTTAGCATTAGGTTTAGGGATTAGGTTTAGGGTAAGGGTTTAGAGTTAGTGTTGGGCTGTAGGCTCGGGGCTTAGGTTCAGGGTCAGGGGTTAGGGATGGTGATAGGGCTTAGATTTAGTGGTCAGTTTAAGGGCACAGGACTTGGTTAATCTACGGTCAGAGGGGTGTGGTCGGAGTCACCACGAAAGCACATCATTCCCTGCGCCTTGGGACAAAACCTACACGCAGGACTCAGGCGGAGCCTCATCTCACACATGGCATGGCTGTATTGTAGGCTTGCTTCACTCTGAGAATGGAAGTAGTGTGAGAATTAGGGTTAGGTTTGGGGTTAGGGGTTTCGAGTTAGGGGTTAGGTTTCGAGTCAGGGTCAGGTGCTAGGGATTAGTGGTTAGGGTTAGAGTTAGTGTTAGGAGTTAGGTGTTAAGTCTGGGTTAGGGGGCCAGGGTTAGGTTTAGGGTTGGGGTTAGCGTTAGGGTTAGGGGTTAGGGTTAAGGGATAGGGTCAGGGTTAAGGGCTAGGCTTAGGGTTAGGGTTCAGGGTTAGGGTTAAGGTTTATGGTTAGAGTCATGGTTAAGTGTTAGGGTGAGGCTTAACAGTTAGGGTTAGGGTAAGGGGGTTAGGCATAGGGTTAGGGTTAAGGGTTAGGTTTATGGTTCAGGTTTAAGGTTAGGATTAGGGGTTAGGGTTAGTGTTAACTGTAGGTCAGTGTTGGGGTTAGATCTCTAGGCATTAGGGTATAGGTTAGTGGTAGGGTTAAGTAGGGTTATGTTTAATGGTTAGGATTGGGATTAGCGTTAAGGGTTAGGGTTAAGGTTTAGGCGTTATGACTAAGGATCAAAGGTTGGGGTTATTTTTAGGCATAGGGTTAGGATAAGGTTTTAGGGTTAGTGTTAGTGTTGTTGGTAGGGTTAAGGTTAGGGTTGGCATTTCAGAATTAGGGATTAGGTGTTATGGTTATGGCTAGGAGTTAGGGTTAGAATTACGGTATAGGGCTTGTTCTCAGGGTGTCATGCATTAACGTTAAGATAAGGTGTTAAAGTTAGGGTTTCGGTGAGGTTTACCTGTTAAGGTCAGCAGTAGGATCAGGGTTAGGTGCTATGTTCCGGGTTAGGGTTATGGGTGTGGGGTAGGGTTTGTGCTTAGGGCACGGGCCCTGTATGCACTAGGAGGCGAAGTTAGGGGTCTGTGATGGTCGCTGGGAACCCACTCTATCGTACGCAGTGTATGGGCCTCTGGGTTTCATGCAGGACACTGTGGCAGAGCGGGCTTTCATGCATGGCTTAGTAGGATTGTAGGCTTTCAAAACTCTCAGAAAGCGAGAAGTCTGAGAGTTAGATTTAGGGTTAGGATTATGGTACGGTTTAGGGATGAAGATTAGTGATAGGGTGAGGGCTTAGGGTTAGGGGTTAGGGTTAGGGTTGTTGGTAGGGTGAAGGTTAGGGTTGGCATTTTAGAATTAGGGATGAGGTGTTACGGTTATGGCTAGGGGTTAGGATTAGAATTATGGGATTGGGCTTCTTCTCAGGGTGTTATGCATTAAGGTGAAGATAAGGGGATAAGTTAGGGTTACGAGGAGGTTTATGTTTTATGGTGAGCAATAGGATCAGGGTCAGGTGCTATGTTCAGGGTGAGGGTTATCTCTTAGGGGTAGTGTTTATACTTAGCGTACAGGCCCTGTCTGCACTGGGCAGGGGGCTGGGGTTAGGGGGATGGGATTGTCCCCGGGAACCCACTCTATCATACGCTAGGTATGGGCTCCTGGTTTCATGCAAGAGAGAGCTGCAGAGCCCCCTTTTACTCATGGCATGGGAGGATTTTAGGCTTTCTAAACTCTAAGAAAGCAAGAAGTCCGAGAATTAGATTTAGGGGTAGGATTATGATAATGTTTAGGGTTAGGGTTAGTGTTAAGGTGGGGTCTTAGGGTTAGGGGTTAGGGTTAGAGGTTAGTGTTAGGTTTAACAGTTACAGTTAGGTTTGTGGTTAAGTTTCAGGGTTAGGGTTAAGGTTTGGGTTTAGCGTTTGGCACAGGGTTAGGCTTCAGTGTTAGCTTTATGGTTAAAGATTAGGATTAGGGTGAGTGTGAGGGTTAATGGTAAGGGTCAATATTAAGGGTTAGGGTTGGGGTTAGGGTTAGGTTTAGGGTTAGGGGTTAGGGTTAGGCGTAGGGTTAAGGGATAGGATTAGGGTTAAGTGTTGGGCTTAGGGTTAGGGTTAAAGTTTAGTGTTAGTGTTAATGTTTAGTGTTATGGTCCAGTTTAAGTGTTAGGGTGAGGGTTAACAGTTCGGATTAGGCTTAGGGGTTAGAGATATAGTGAAGGTTCAGTGTTAGGGTTAGGTTTAGGGTTCAGGGTGAGGGTTAGCTTTAGGGGTTACGGTTAGGGTTAGGTGTTAGGTTAGTGTCAGGGTTAGGTCTAGTCGTGAGGGTAAGGTTTAGGGTTAGCTTTAAGAGCTAGGGTTAGGTTTAATGGTTAGGATTAGGATTACGGTTAAGGGTTAGGGTAATGCGTAGGGGTTAGGGTGAAGGGTAAAAGGTTAGGGCTTTTCTTAGGCATAGCGTTGGGGTTAGAAGTAAGGGTTCCTGTCAGTGTTAGGGTTGTAGGCAGTGTTACGGTTAGGCTTAGCGGTTGAGAATTAGGGTTAGGGATTAGGTGTTACAGTTATGACTAGGAGATAGGGTTAGAATTATGGGATAGGGGATGTTCTCAGGGAATGGGTTATGCATTAACGTTATGATAAGAGGTTAAAGTTAGGCTCACGGTGAGGTTTACGTGTTAAGGGGAGAAATAGGAACAGGGTTAGGTGCTATGTTCAGGGTTAGGGTTATCTGTTAAAGGTATTGTTTATGCTTAGCGCACGGACCCTGTCTGCATTAAGCTGGGGGGAGGTTAGGGGGCTGGGATTGTCACCGGGAACCCACTGTATCTGGCTCTGGGTATGGGCCCGTGGGTTTCATGCAGGACACAGTGGTAGAGCCTCCTTTCACACATGGCATGGGAGGATTGCAGGCTTTCTAAACTCTAAGAAAGCAAGAAGTCTGAGAATTAGATTTAGGGTTAGGATTATGGTTAGGGTTCAGGATGAAGTGTAGTGTTACGGTGAGGGGATAGGGTTACAGATTAGGGTTACGGTTTAAGGTTACTGTTAGGTTTAACGGTTACAGTTCGTTTTAGGGTTGAGGTTTGCAGATAGGGTTAAGATGAGGGGTTAGGGTTTGATAGAGGGTTAGGGTTGTGTTAGGTTTAGGGTTGAAGATTAGGATTAGAGTTAGGATTAAAGGTTAGCATGAGACTTAACGGTTAAGGTTAAGGTTAAGGTTAGGGTTAGGGTTTCGGTTTAGGGTAAAGAGTTAGGGTTAGTTTTAGGGTTCGAGTTATGTGTTAGGGTTTGTGTTAGAGGTTAGGGTTAGGTTTACTGTTCACGGTTAGGGTTACGTTTAGGGGTTAGCATTAGGGTTAGGGATTAGGTTTAGGTTAAGTGTTTAGAGTTAGTGTTGGGCTTTAGGCTCGGAGCTTAGGTTCAGGGTCAGGGGTTAGGGTTGGTGGTAGGGCTTAGATTTAGCGGTCAGTTTAAGGGCACAGGACCTGGTTAATCTACGATGAGAGGGGTGTTGTTGGAGTCACCACGAAAGCACAACATCATTCCCTGGGCCTTGGGACAAAACCTACATGCACAACCCATGCCTCATCTCACACATGGCATGGCTGTATTGTAGGCTTGCTTCACTCTGGGAATGGAAGTAGTGTGAGAAGCAGGGTTAGGTTTGGGGTTAGGGGTTTCGAATTAGGGGTTAGGTTTCGAGTCAGGGTCAGGTGCTAGGGATTAGTGGTTAGGGTTAGAGTTAGTGTTAGGAGTTAGGTGTTAAGTCTGGGTTAGGGGGCCAGGGTTAGGTTTAGGGTTGGGGTTAGGGTTAGGGTTAGGGGTTAGGGTTAAGGGATAGGGTTAGGGTTAATGACTAGGCTTAGGGTTAGGGTTCAGGGTTAGGGTTAAGTTTTATGGTTAGAGTCAGGGTTAAGTGTTAGGGTGAGGCTTAACAGTTAGGGTTAGGGTTAGGGGGTTAGGGATAGGGTTAGGGTTAAGGGTTAGGTTTATGGTTCAGGTTTAAGGTTAGGATTAGGGGTTAGGTTTAGTGTTAACTGTAGGTCAGTGTTGGGGTTAGATCTCTAGGCATTAGGGTATAGGTTAGTGGTAGGGTTAAGTAGGGTTATGTTTAATGGTTAGGATTGGGATTAGCGTTAAGGGTTAGGATTAAGGTTTTGGGGTTATGACTAAGGCTCAATGGTTAGGGTTATTTTAAGGCGCAGGGTTAGGGTAAGGGTTTAGGGTTAGTGTTAGTGTTGTTGGTAGGGTTAAGGTTAGAGTTGGCGTTTCAGAATTAGGGAGTAGGTGTTATGGTTATGTCTAGGAGTTAGGGTTAGAATTATGGTATAGGGCTTGTTCTCAGGGTGTCATGCATTATCGTTAAGATAAGGGGTTAAAGTTAGGGTTATCGTGAGGTTTACGTGTTAAGGTGAGCAGTAGGATCAGGGTTAGGTGTTATGCTCCGGGTTAGGGTTATGGGTGTGGGTTAGGGTTTGTGCTTAGGGCACGGGCCCTGTATGCACTAGGAGGCGAAGTTAGGGGTCTGTGATGGTCGCTGGGAACCCACTCTGTTGTACGCAGTGTATGGGCCTCTGGGTTTCATGCAGGACACTGTGGCAGAGCGGGCTTTCATGCATGGCTTAGTAGGATTGTAGGCTTTCAAAACTCTGAGAAAGCAAGAAGTCTGAGAATTAGATTTAGGGTCAGGATTACGGTACGGTTTAGGGATGAAGATTAGTGATATGGTGAGGCTTAGGGTTAGGGGTTAGGGTTAGGGTTAGGGTTGTTGGTAGGGTGAAGGTTAGGGTTGGCATTTTAGAATTAGGGATGAGGTGTTACGGTTATGGCTAGGGGTTAGGATTAGAATTATGGGATAGGGCTTCTTCTCAGGGTGTTATGCATTAAGGTTAAGATAAGGGGATAAGTTAGGGTTACGGGGAGGTTTATGTTTTAGGGTGAGCAATAGGATCAGGATTAGGTGCTATGTTCAGGGTGAGGATTATCTGTTAGGGGTATTGTTTGTAGTTAGGGCACGGGCCCTGTATGCACTTGGCGGGGGGCGGGCATTATGGTGATCGGATTGTCCCCGGGAACCCACTCTATGATACGCTTGGTATGGGCTCCTGGGTTTCAGGCAGGACAAAGTGGCAGAGCCCCCTTTTACTCATGGCATGGGAGGATTGTAGGCTTTCTTAAGTCTGAGAAAGCAAGAACTCTGAGAATTAGATTTAGGGGTAGGATTATGGTAATGTTTAGGAATCAAGATTCGTGTTAGGGTGGCATCTTAGGGTTAGGGATTAGGGTTAAAGGTTAGTGTTAGGTTTAACAGTTACAGTTAGGTTTACGTTCAAGTTTGAGGGTTAGGGTTTAGGTTTGGGTCTATCTTTTGGCACAGGGTTAGGCTTCAGTGTTAGCTTTATGGTTAAAGATTAGGATTAGAGTCAGGGTTAAGGGTTAGTGTGAGGGTAATGGTAAGGGTCAAGATTAAGGGTTAGGGTGGGGTTAGGGTTAGGAATAAGGCTTCATGTAACCTTTAGGGTTAGAGTTAAGTGTTATGGTTACGGGTAGAGGTTAGGGTTATGTTTAGGGTTCATGGTTAGGGTTATGTTTAGCGGTTAGTGTTAGGGTTAGTGGTCAGGTTTAAGGTAAGGTTTTAGAGTTAGTGTTGGGCGTTACGGTCGGAGCTTATGTTTACGGTTAGGGGTTAGCGTTAGTGTTAGAGCTGAGATTTATCTGTTAGTATAAGGGCACAGGACTTGTTTAATCTATGGTGAGAGGGGTGTGGACAGGTCGCTGTGACACCACACCATCGTACACTTTGTATTTGGCCCAGACCTACATGCGGGACACAGGCAGAGCCTCATCTCAGGAATGGCATGGCTGTATTGTAGGCTTGCTTAAGTCTGAGAATGGAAGAGGTGTGAGAATTAGGGTTAAGGTTAGGGTTAGGGGTTTGGGGTTAGGGGTTTAGGGTTAGAGGGAGGGTTAGGGGTTAGGGATTAGTAGTTAGGGTTACTGTTAGCATTAGAGGTTAGGTCTTAGGGTTGGGATAGGAGCTAGGGTTAGGTTTAGGGTTGGGTTTAGTGTTAGTTTTAGGGTTAGGGGTTAGGGTTAGGGTTAGGGTTAAGGGATAGGATTAGGGTTAATTGTTGGGCTTAGGGTTAGGGTTTAGTGTTAGGGTTATCGTTAAGGATTAGGGTAAGGGTCAGGGTTAAATGTTTGGGTGCAGGTAATGGTTAGGGTCAGGGTTAAGGGTTACGGATAGGGTTAGTGTTAAGGGTTACGGGTAGGTTTAGGATTCAGGGTTAGAGTTAGCATTATGGCTTAATGTTAGGATTAGGTTGTAGGTTAGATTTAGGGTTAGATCTAGGCGTTAGGGTAAGGGCTAGGGTTAGGATTAAGATATAGGGTTAGGTTTAATGCTTAGGATTAGGGTTAGGGTTTGGGGTTAAAGTAAGTGTTAGGGATTAGATTTAAGGATCAAAGGTTAGGGTTATTTTTAGCCGTAGTGTTAGGCTTAGGGTTAAGGGATAAGGTTAGCGTTAAGGGTTTTCCTTACTGTTAGGGTTAAGGGTTAGGCTTAGAGTTAAAGGTTAATGTTAGGGTCAGTGTTAAGGGTTAGGGTGAGGGTTAACGGTTAGGGTAAAGCTTAAGTCTTAGGGTTAGGGGTTAGCGATTAGGGTTTATGGTTAGTGTTAGGGTTAGGGGTTAGGAGTTAGTGTTTTATGAAGGGGTATGGTTAGAGTTAGGATTGGGGTCAGTGTTAGGGTTAGGTTTAGGGGTTAGGTTTAGGGTAAAAGGATAGGATTAGGGTTAAGGGTTGGGCTTAGGGTTAGGGTTAAAGTTTAGTGTTCAGGTTAATGTTTAGTGTTATGGTCCAGTTTAAATGTTAGGGTGAGGGTTAACAGTATTAGGCTTAGGGGTTAGGGATATAGTGAGGGTTCATTGTTAGGGTTAAGTTTAGGGTTCAGGGTTAGGGTTAGCTTTATGGGTTATGGTTAGGGTTAGGTGTTAGGTTAGTGTCAGGGTTAGGTCTAGTCGTGAGGGTAAGGTTTAGGGTTAGCTTTAAGAGCTAGGGTTAGGTTTAATGTTTAGGATTAGGATTACGGTTAAGGCTTAGGGTAAGGCTTAGGGGTTAGGTGAAGGGTGAAGAGTTGGGGCTTTTGTTAGGCATAGCATTGGGTTTAGAAGTAAGGGTTAATGTCAGTGTTAGGGTTGTAGGTAGGGTTACGGTTAGGGTTAGCAGTTTAGAATTAGGGTTAGGGATTAGGTGTTACAGTGATGACTAGGAGATAGGGTTAGAATTATGGGATAGGGGTTGTTTTCAGGGAATGGGTTATGCATGAACGTTACGATAAGAGGTTACAGTTAGGCTCACGGTGAGGTTTACATGTTAAGGGGAGAAATAGGAACAGGGTTAGGTGTTATGTTCAAGGTGAGGGTTACCTGTTAAAGGTATTGTTTATGCTTAGCGCACGGGCCCTGTCTGCATTAGGCGGTAGGGGTGATTAGGGGGCTGGGATTGTCACCGGGAACCCACTGTATCGGACTCTGGGTATGGGCCCGTGGGTTTCATGCAGGACACAGTGGTAGAGCCTCCTTTCACGCATGGCATGGGAGGATTGCAGGCTTTCTAAACTCTAAGAAAGCAAGAAGTCTGAGAATTAGATTTAGGGTTAGGATTATGGTTAGGGTTAAGGATGAAGTTTAGTGTTAGGGTGAGGGCTTAAGGTTAGGGATTAGAGTTAGGATTAAAGGTTATTCTTAGGTTTAACGGTTACAGTTCGGTTTAGGGTTGAGGTTTACGGTTATGGTTAAGATGAGTGGTTAGTGTTTGGTACAGCGTTTGGGTTAAGTGTTAGGTTTAGGGTTGAAGATTAGGATTAGGGTTAGGATTAAAGGTTAGCGTGAGAGTTAACGGTTAGGGTTAAGATTAAGGGTTAGGGTTAGTGTTTAGGTTTAGGGTTAAGGGTTAGGGTAAGTTTTAGGGTTAGAGTTATGTGTTAGGGTTTGTGTTAGAGGTTAGGGTTAGGTTTACTGTTCACGGTTAGGGTTACGTTTAGGGGTTAGCATTAGGGTTAGGGATTAGGTTTAGGGTAAGGGTTTAGAGTTAGTGTTGGGCTTTAGGCTCGGGGCTTAGGTTCAGGGTCAGGGTTAGGTTTGGTGGTAGAGCTCAGATTTAGCGGTCAGTTTAAGGGCGCAGGACTTGGTTATTCTAAGGTGAGAGTGGTGCGGTCAGAGTCACCATGAAAGCACAATATCATTCCCTGGGCCTTGGGACAAAACTTACATGCAGAACTCAGGTGGAGCCTCATCTCACACATGACATGTCTGTATTGTAGGCTTGCTTCACTCTGGGAATGGAAGCAGTGTGAGAATTAGGGTTAGGTTTGCGGTTAGGGGTTTGGAGTTAGGGGAAAGGTTTCAAGTCAGGGTTAGGTGCTAGTGGTTAGGGGTAGAGTTAGTGTTACGTGTTCGGTGTTAATTCTGGGTTAGGGGGCCAGGGTTAGGTTTAGGGTTGGGGTTAGTGTTATGGTTAGGGGTTAGGGTTAATGGATAGAGTTAGGGTTAAGGGTTAGGCTTAGGGTTAGGGTTCAGGTTTAGGGTTAATGTTTAGGGTTAGCGTCAGGGTTAAGGGTTAGGGTGAGGGTTAACCGTTAGGGTTAGGTTTAGGGGGTTAGGGTTAAGGATTAGGTTTATTGTTCAGGTTTTAGGTTATCATTAGGGGTTAGGGTTACTGCTAACTGTAGATCAGTGTTGGGGTTAGAACTCTAGGCATTAAGGTAAAGGTTAGGGTTAGGGTTAAGTGTTAGGGTTATGTTTAATGGTTAGGATTGGGTTAGGGTTAAGGGTTAGTGTTAAGGTTAGGGGTTATGACTAAGGATCAACAGTTAGGGTTATTTTTAGGCGTAGGGTTAGGGTAAGGGTTTAGGGTTAGTGTTAGTGTTGTTGGTAGGGTTAAGTTTAGGGTTGGCGTTTCAGAATTAGGGATTAGGTGTTATCGTTATGACTAGGAGTTAGGGTTAGAATTACAGTATAGAGCTTGTTCTCAGGGTGTCATGCATTAACGTTAAGATATGGGGTTAAAGTTAGGGTTACGGTGAGGTTTACGTGTTAAGGTGAGCAGTAGGATCAGGGTTAGGTGTTCTGTTCTGGGTTAGGGTTATGATTGAGGGGTAGTGTTTATGCTTAGGGTATGGGCCCTGTATGCCCTAGGAATCGAAGTTAGGGGTCTGTTATGGTCGCTGGGAACCCACTCTATCGTACGCAGTGTATGGGCCTCTGGGTTTTTTGTAGAACACTGTGGCAGAGCGGGCTTTCATGCATGGTTTAGTAGGATTGTAGGCTTTCAAAACTCTGAGAAAGCAAGAAGTCTTAGAGTTAGATTTACGGTTAGGATTACGGTACGGTTTAGGGATGAAGATTAGTGATAGGGTGAGGGCTTAGGGTTAGAGGTTAGGGTTAGCATTAGGGTTGTTGGTAGGGTGAAGGTAGGGTTGGCATTTTAGAATTAGGGATGAGGTGTTAAGGTTATTGCTGGGGATTAGGATTAGAATTATGGGATAGGGCTTCTTCTCTGGGTGTTATACATTAACGTTAAGATAAGGGGATAAGTTAGGGTTACGGGGAGGTTTATGTTTTAAGGTGAGCAATAGGTTCAGGGTCAGGTATTATATTCAGGGTGAGGGTTATCTGTTATGGGTAGTGTTTATACTTAGCGTACGGGCCCTGTCTGCACTGGGCGGGGGGCGGTGGTTAGGGCGATGGGATTGTCCCCGGGAACCCACTCTATCGTACGCTGGGTATGGGCTCCTGTGTTTCATGCAGGACACAGTGGCAGAGCCCCCTTTTACTCATGGCATGGGAGGATTGTAGGCTTTCTAAATTCTGAGAAAGCAAGAAGTCTGAGAATTAGATTTAGGGGTAGGATTATGGTAATGTTTAGCGAGGAAGATTAGTGTTAGGGTGGGGTCTTAGGGTTAGGGGTTAGGGTTAGAGGTTAGTGTTAGGTTTAACAGTTACAGTTAGGTTTATGGTTAAGTTTCAGGGTTAGAGTTAAGGTTTGGGGTTAGCGTTTGGCACAGGGTTAGGCTTCAGTGTTAGCTTTATGGTTAAAGATTAGGATTAGGGTTAGGGTTAAGGGTTAGTGTGAGGGTTAATGGTAAGGGTCAAGATTAAGGTTTACGGTTGGGGTTAGGGTTAGGAATAAGGCTTCGTGTAACGTTTAGGGTTAGAGTTAAGTGTTATGGTTATGGCTAGAGGTTAGGGTTAGGTTTAGGGTTCATGGTTAGGGTTACATTTAGGGGTTCAGGTTACAGGTTAAGTTTAGGGTGAGTGTTTAGTGTTACTGTTGGGTGTTAGGATAAGTGTCGAGGTTTAGGGTTAGGATTTAGGTTTAGTGTTAGGGCTTAGATTTAGTGGTTAGTTTAAGGGCACATGCTCTGTTTAATCTATGGTGGGAAGGGTGCAGACTGGGTCACCTCAACACCACACCATCGTACCTCGGCCTCGGGCCCAGACCTATATGCAGGACTCAGGCAGAGCCTCTTCTCACTCGTGGCATCGCTCTATTGTAGGCTTGGTCAACTCTGAGAACGGAGGAAGTGTGAGCATTAGGGTTATGGTTAGGGTTATGTGTTTGGGGTTAGAGGTTAGCGTTTGAGTGAAGTTTAGCGGTTAGGAATTAGAAGTTAGGATTAGTGTGTCAGGGGTTAGGTGTTAGGTTTTTGTAAGGGGCTAGCATTAGATTTAGGGTTAGGGTTAATGTTCGGGTGGGTTAGGGGTCAGCGTTAGGGTTAGGCTTACGAGATAGGATTAAGGTAAAGGGTGAAGGCTTAAGATTAGCAGTAAGGGTTAAGGTTAGGGTTAAGGGTTAGGATTTCGGTCCAAGTTAAGGGTGAGAGTGAGGGTTAACAGTTGCGATTAGGGTAATGGTTTAGGGATAGTAATAGGTTTAAGGGATAGGGTTAGGGTTAGGTTTAGGGTTCGGGGTTAGGGTTAGCATTAGCGGTTAGGGTTAGGGTTAGGGGTTAGGGTTACAGTTAGAGTTAGGTCTAGGCATTATGGTAAAGGTTTGTGTTAGGGTTAAGAATTAGGGTTATGTTTAATTGTTAGGATTATGATCAGGGTAATGGTTAGGGTTAGGGTTAGCGGTTAGAGTTAGGGTTAGTGTTAGGGTTGTTTGTAGGGTGAAGATAATGTTTAGCAGTTTAGAATTAAGGTTAGGGATTAGGTGTTACGGTTATGCTAGGAGTTAGGCTTAGAATTAAGGGATAGGGTTTGTTCTTAGGGTAAGTGTTATGCAATAACATTAGGATAGGGGGTTAAAGTTAGGGTTATAGTCAGGTTTACGTGTTAAGGTGAACAATAATATCAGGGTTAGGTGTTATGTTCAGGGTTAGGGTTATGGGTGAGGTGCAGGGTTTTTGCTTAGGGCATGGGCCCTGTCAGCACTAGCAGGGGGAGTTAGGGGGCTGTGATTGTCCCCGGGAACCCACTCTATTGTACACAGAGTATGGGCTCCTGGGTTTCATGCAGGACACTGTGGCAGAGCCAGCTTTCACGCATGGCTTTGGAGAATTGTAGGCTTTTAAAACTCTGAGATAGCAAGAAGTCTTAGAATTAGATTTAGGGTTAGGATTATGGTTAGGGTTAGGGATGAAGATTAGTCAGGGAGAGGGCTTAGGGTTAGGGCTTAAGCTTCGAGTGAGCATTAGGGGTTAGGGAGTAGGTGTTGGGTTTAGTGATAGTGTTAGGGCTTAGGGGTTAGGGTTGGGTTAGGGGCTAGGGTTAGATTTAGGGTGGGGTTAGGGTTAGCGTTAGGGGTTAGGGTTACGGTTAAGGGATAGGATAAGGGTTAAGCGTTAAGGCTTAGGGTTAACGTTAAGTGTTAGGTTTAGTTTTAAGGGTTAGGGTTACAGTTCGAGTTAAGGGTTAGTGTGGGGTTAACGGTTAGGGCTAGGGTTATGGGTTAAGGATAGAGTTAGGTTTAAGGCTTACGATTAGGGTTCAGTGTTAGGGTTAGCATTAGGGATTAGGGTTAGGGTTAGGGGTTACGTTTACTCTTAGGGTTAGGTCTAGGCGTTAGGGTACGTGTTAGTGTTAGGCTTAAGAGTTAGGGTTAGGTTTAATTGTTAGGGTTAGGATCAGGGTTAAGGGTTAGGGTTAAGATTAGGGGTTAGGGTTAAGTGTCAAGTGTTACAGTTATTTTTAGGTGTACGGTTAGTGTTAGCGGTTAGGGTTAGGGTTAGTGTTAGGGTTGTTTGTAGGGGTAAGGTAATGTTTAGCAGTTTTGAATTAGCCTTAGGGATTAGGTGTTACAATTGTGGCTAGGAGTTAGGGTTAGAATTAAGGGATAGGGGTTGTTCTTAGGGTAAGTCTTATGCATTAACGTTAGGATAACGGGTTCAAGTTAGAGTTATGGTGAAGTTGATGTGTGAAGGTAGCAATAGTATCAGGGTGAGCTGTGATGTTCAGGGTTAGGGTTATGGGTGAGGGGTAGTGTTTATGCTTATATCACGAGCCATCTCTGCTCTAGGAGGGGGCTTAGGGGGCTGGGATAGATGCCGGAAGCCACTCTATCATACGCTGGGTATGGGCCCCTTGGTTTCATGCCGGACACAGTGGCCGAGCCTCCTTCTACACATGGCATGGGAGGATTGTAGGCTTTGTAAACTCTGAGAAAGCAAGAAGTCTGAGAATTAAATTTAGGGCTAGGATTAGGGTTAGGGTTAGCAATATAGGTTACTGTTATGGTGAGGGCTTAGGGTTAGGGGTTTCGGTTAGGGTCAGGGTTAATGGTTAGTGTTAGGTTTAACAGTTACAGTTAGGTTTAGGGTTAAGCTTTAAGGTTTAAGCTTAGGGTTAAGATTAGGGGTTAGGTTTTGGTACAGGGTAAGGGTTAAGTGCTAGGTTTAGGGTTAAAGATTAGGATTAGGGTTAGGGTTAAGGTTTAGTGTGAGGGTTAACGGTTAGGGTTAAGGTTAAGTGTTAGGGTTATGGGTTAGGGTTAAGTGTTCATCTTAGGTTTAGGGTTAGAGTTAAGTGTTATGGTTAGGGTTAGGGGTTTGGGTTAGGTTTAGGGTTCATGGTTAAGGTTACATTTAGGGGTTAGGTTTAGGGTAAGCGTTTAGTGTTAGTGTTGGGCATTAGGGTCAGGGCTTAGGTTTAGGGTTAGGGGTTAGGGTCAGTGTTTGGGCTTTGATTTAGCGGTTAGTTTAAGGGTACAGGATCTGTGTAATCTATGGTGAGAAGGGTGCAGAATGTTTCCATGCGACACCACACCATCGGATCCTGGGCTTTTGGCCCAGACCTACTTGCAGGACTCATGTGGAAACTCTACTCACGCATTGCATGGTTGTATTTTAGGCTTGGTTAACTCTGAGAATGGAAGTAGTGTGAGAAATAGGGTTATGGTTAGGGTTAAGAGTTTGGTGTTAGGGGTTAGGGTTCAAGTGAGGTTTAGTGGTTAGGGACTAGGATTTAGGGTTAGTGTTAGGATTAGGGGTTAGGGGTTAGTTTTGCGTTAGGGGCTAGGGTTAGATTTAAGGTTGGGGTTAGTGTTAGGGTTAGGATTAGGCATCAGGGTTAGTGTTAGGGTTAAAGGATAGGATTGGGGTTAAATGTTAAGGCTTAGGGTTTGTGTTAAGTGTTAGGGTTGGGGTTTAGGCTTAGGGTTACAGTTCGAGTTAAGCTCTAGGGTGAGGGTTAAAGATTAGGCTTAGGATTATTGGTTAGGGATAGAGTTATGTTTAAGGGTTAGGGATAGGGTTAGGTTTAGGGTTCAGTGTTAGGGTTAGCATTAGGGGTTAGGGTTAGGGTTAGGGGTTAGGCGTAGTGATGTATTAAGGGCTATGGTTAGAATTAGGATTGGGGTTAGTGTTAGGTTTAGGGTTAGGGGTTAGGTTTAGGGTTAAGGGATAGGATTATGGTTAAGGGTTGGGCGTAGGTTTAGGGTTAAAATTTAGTGTTAGGGTTAAGATTTAGTGTTAGGGTCCGGTTTAAGGGTTAGGGTGAGGGTTAACAGTTAGGGTTAGGGTTAGGGGTTAGGGATATAGTTAGTATTAAGTGTTAGGGTTAGGTTTAGGGTTCAGGGTTAGGGTTAGCTTTAGGGGTTATGATTAGGGTTAGGTGTTAGTTTAGTGTTAGTGTTAGGTCTAGGCGTCCGGGTAAGGTTTAGGGTTAGGGTTAAGAGCTAAGGTTGGGTTTAGTGTTTAGGATTAGGATTAGGGTTAGGAGTTAGGGTAAAGGGTCAAGGGTTAGCATTATTTTTAGCCATAGCTTTGGCGTTAGGAGTAAGGGTTAGGTTCAGTGTTAGGGTAACAGTAGGTTACCGTAACAGTAACTACATAGGGTAACAGTTAGTGTTAGTGGTTTAGAATTAGGGTTAGGGATTAGTTGTTACAGTTATGACTAGGAGATAGGGTTAGAATTATGGGATAGGGGTTATTCTCAGGGTAAGTGTTATGCATTAACGTTAGGATAAGAGGTTAAAGTTCAGGTTACAGTGAGGTTTACATTCTAAGGTGAGCAATAGAATCAGGGTTAAATGTTATTTTCAGGGTTAGAGTTTTGGGTGAGGTGTAGAGTTTATGATTAGGACTCGGGCCTTGTCTGCATTAGGCGGGGTGGGGGGTTAGGGGGCTGGGATTGTCACCAGGAACCCACTCTATCGTACTCTGGTTATGGGCCCCAGCAGTTCATTCAGGACACAGTGGAAGAGCGTCCTTTCACGCATGGAATGGGAGGATTGTAGGCTTTCTAAACTGTAAGAATGCAAGAAGACTGAGAATTAGATTTAGGGTTAGGGTTAGGGTTCGGGTTAAGGATCAAGGTTAGTGTTAGGGTGAAGGCTTAGAGTTAGGGGTTACGGGTAGCGTTACAGGTTACTCTTAGTTTTAACCGTTACAGTTAGGTTCAGGGTTAAGGTTTACGGTTAGGTTTAAGGTTAGGGTTTAGGGTTTGGTACAGGATTAGGGTTAAATATTAGGTTTAGGGTTAAAGATTACGATTAAGGTTAGGTTTAAAGGTTAGTGTGAGGGTTAACAGTCAGGGTTAAAGTTAAGAGTTAGGGTTAGGGTTAGTGTTAGGATTAAGGGTTCATGTTAGGTTTAGGGTTAGAGTTAAGTGCTATGGTTAGCGCTCGAGGTTAGGGTTAGGTTTAGGGTTCACAGTTAGGGTTACGTTTGGGGGTTAGCATTAGGGTTAGGGATTAGCTTTAGGGTAAGAGTTTAGAGTTAGTGTTGGGCTTTAGGCTCCGGGCTCAGGTTTAGGGTCAGAGGTTAGGGTTGATGTTAGGGCTTAGATTTAGCGGTTAGTTTAAGGGCACAGGACCTGTTTATTCTACAGTGAGAGGGGTTAGGGTTAGGGTTAGGGTTGGCGTAGGGGTTACGGTTAGATTTAACCTTGGGGTTAGTGTTAGGGTTAGGGGTTAAAAACACCTACAGCCAGCCCTAACCCGATTTCTCACATTTCTTCCATTCTCAGAGTTAACCAAGCCTACAATACAGCCATGTCATGCGTGAGAAGAGGCTCCACCTGAGTCCTGTATGTAGGTCTTGGCCCAAGGCCCAGCGTACGGCGGTGGCGTGTCGCAGCGACCCTGTGCACCACTCTCACCATAGATTAAACAGGTCCTGTGCCCTTAAACTAACCGCTAAATCTCAGCCCTAACACTAATCCTAACCGCTAACCCTAAAAGTTATCCTTAACCCTAACTGTTAACACTCAAACTAACCCTTAACTCTAACCCTAGTCATGATTTTAACCCTAACCCTAACACTTAACCCTAACCCTAAACCTAAACCCTAAGTCTAACTGTAACTGTTAAACCTAACAGTAACTTTTAACCCTAAAACTAACCCTATCCCCTTACCCGAAGCCCTCACCCTAAGATTAAACTTCATCCCTAACCATAATGATAATCCTAACCCTAAATCTAATTCTCAGACTTCTTACTTTCTTAGAGATTTGAAAGCTTACAATCCTCCTTTACCATGCGTGAAATCAGGCTCTGCCAGAGTGTCCTACAAGAAACCCATGGACCCATACCCTGCATACGATCGAGTGGGTTTCTGGTGACAATCGCATCCCCCTCAATCCCACTCCTAGGGCAGACAGGGCCCATACCCTAAGCAAAACCCTACCTCTCACTCATAATTCTAACCCTGATCCTATTGCTCACCTTAACACATAAACCTCACCGTAAACCTAACTTTAACCACTTATCCTAATGTTAATGCATAACACTTATGCTAAGAACAATCCCTATCACTTAATTCTAACCCTAACTCCTAGCCATAACAGTAACCCCTAATCCCTAACCCTAATTCTAACCACTAAACATTACCTTAACCCTACAAACAACCCTAATACTAACCCTAACCTTAAACGCTAGCCCTAACCTTATCCCTAAACATAACCTTAAAAGTTTACCCTAAACCCTAACCCTATCCCCTAACCCTAAGCCTAACCCTTAATTCTGATCCTAATCCTAACAATTAAACCTAACCCTAACCCTTAACCCTAACACTAACCCTTACCTTAATTCCTAGACCTAATCTTAGCAGTAAAGCTACCTCTAACCCTAACCCTAGACCTTAAACCTAACACTATCCCTAACTTATAACCCTAACCCTAACTGTTAACCCTCACCCTAACCCTTAACTCGGACCATAACCCTATCCCTTAACCCTAACCCTATCCCTTAATGCTAACCCTAAGCCTTAACCCTTAACCCTAATCCTATCCCTTAACCCTAACCCTAACCCCTAACCCTAACCCCAACCCTAAATCTAACCCTAGTCCCTAACCCAACCCTAACCGTTAACCCCTAATGCTAACATTAACCCTAACCCCTAATCCCTAACCCCTAACCCTCACTCGAACACTAACCCCTAACCCCAAACACCTATCCCTAATCATAACCATAATTATCACACTTCCTCCATTCTCAGAGTTAGCCAAGCCTACAATAAAACCATGCCATACGTGAGAAGAGGTTCTGCCTAGGACCTGCATGTAGGTCTGGGCCCAAGGCCTAGGGTACAATGGTGTGGTGTGGCGATGACCCATTCTGCACAGTTCTCACCATAGATTACACAGGTCCTGTGCCCTTAAAATAACCTCTAAATGTAAGCCCTAACACTAACTCTAACACTAACCCCTAACCCTAACCTTAAGCCCTGACCCTAACACCCAACACTAACATTAAACCCTTACCCTAATCCTAACCCATAACCCTAATGCCTAAATGTAACCCTAACGATGAACCCTAAACCTAACCCTAACCCCAAACCTTAACCATAACACTTAACTCTAACCCTAAACCTAACATGAACAATTAAACCTAAACTTAACCACTAACTCTAACACTTAACCTTAACCCTAACCGTTAACCCTCACACTAACCCATAAACCTAACACTAATCATAATCTTTAACCCTAAACCTAACAGTTAACTCTTACCCTGTACCAAAACCTAACCCCTAACCTTAACCTTAACCCTAACACTTGACCCTAAAGCTGACTGTAACCATTAAACCTAACACTAACCTTTAACCCTGACCGTAACTCTAACCCCTAACCCTAAGCCCTCACCCTAATGCTAAACTTTATCCTTAACACTAACCATAATCCTATCCCTAAATCTAATTCTCAGACTTCTTGCTTTCTCAGAGTTTAGAAAGCCTACAATCCTCCCATGCCATGCGTGAAAAGAGGCTCTGCCACTGTGTCCTTCATGAAACCCAGAGACCCATACCCAGTGTACGATAGAGAAAGTTCCCGGCGACAATCCTAGACCCCTAATCCTCCTGCCTAGTGCAGATAGGGCCCGTGCCCTAAGCATAAAAAGTACGCCTAACATATAACCCTAACCTTGAACGTAACACCTAACCCTGATCCTACTGCTCACCTTATCATGTAGACCACACTGTAACCCTAACTTTAACCGCATCTCCTAAAGTTAATGCATAACACTTACACTGAGAACAATGCCTATCCCATAATTCTAACCCTAAATCTTAGCCATAACCATAAAACCTAATCCCTAACCCTAATTCTAAACTGCTAACCCTAACCTTAACACTACCAACAACCCTAACACTAACCCTAACTCTAACCCTCACCCCTAATCCTACCCTGTTCCTAAAAGTAACCCTAACTCCTAACCCTTATCCCTAACCAAAAGCCCTGTCCCTAACCATAATACTTAAGTCTAACCCTAAACCTAATACGAATCCTTAAGCCTAACCCCTAATCCTAACAATTAACCTTAACCCTAACCGTTAACGCTCACCCTAACCCTTAAATCAGACCGAAACCCTAACACTTAACCCTAACCCTAATCCCTAATGCTAACCCTAAGCCTTAACCCTTTACCCTAATCCTATCCCTTAAGCCTACCCTAACCCTAATTCCTAACCCTAACCATAATCCCTAACCCTAACTCTGAATCTAACCCTAGCCCCTAAACCAACACTAACCCCTAACCCCTAACCCTAACACTAACACTAACTCCTAATTTCTAACCCCTGAACCACACTCGAACCCTAACCCCTAATCCCAAACAATTAACCATAACCATAACCCTAATTCTCACACTTCCTCCTTTTCAGAGTTCACCAAGCCTACAATAGAGCCATGCCATGAGTGAGAAGAGGCTCCGCCTGAGTCCTGCATGTAGGTCTGGGCCCAAGGCCCAGGTACGATGGTGTGGTGTCAAGGGGACCAATTCAGCACCCTTCTCACCATAGATTAAACAGGTCCTGTGCCCTTAAACTAACCGCTAAATCTAAGCCCTAACACTAAACCTAAACGCTAACCCTAAACCTAAGCCCTTATCCTAATGCCCAACACTAACACCAAACACTCACCCTAAACCTAACCCGTAACCCTAACCCCTAAAGGTAACCCTAACCATGCACCCTATATCTAACCCTAACCCCAACCCTAACCATAACACTTAACTCTAACCCTAAACTAACATGAACCCTTAACACTAAACCTAATCCCTAACCCTCATGCTTAACCCTAACCGTTAATCCTCACACTCACCCTTAAACCTAACCCTAATTGTAATCTTTAACTCTAAACTTAACACTTAAACCTTAACCTGTACCAAAACCTATTCCCTAAACTGAACCCTAACACTAAACCTTAACGCTAAACCTAACTGTAACTGTTAAACCTAACACTAACCTTTAACTCTGACCCTAAACCTAACCCCTAACCCTAAGGCATCACCTTAACAGTAAACTTCATCCCTAATTCTAACCATAATCCTAACCCTAAATCTAATTCTCAGACTTTTTCTTTCTCAGAGTTTAGAAAGCCTATAATCCTCCCATGCCATGTGTGAAAGGAGGCCCTGCCACTGTGTCCAGCGTGAAACCCTGGGGCCAATACCCAGCATACGATAGAGTGATTTCCCGGCGAATATGCTAGCCCCCTAACCTCTCCGCCTAGTGCAGACAAGGCACGTGCCCTAAGCATAAACACAACCCCTAACCAATAACCCTAACCATAACTGTTAACTCTCACCCTAACATTTAACCCTGACACTAACCCTAACCCGTAAACCTATCCATAAACCTTTACCCAAAGCCTAAGCCTTAACTCTAACACTATCATTTAACCCTAGCCCTAACCCCTAAATGTTACACTAACCATGAACCCTAAGCCTAACCGTAACCCCTAACCCTAACCATAACACTTAACTGTAACCCTAAACCTAACAAGACCCCTCAACCCTAACACTAACCCCTAACCCTAGCCCTTAAACTTAACCCTAAACTTTTACCCTCACACTAACCTTTAACACTAACCATAATGCTAATCTTTAACCCTAAACCTAACACTTAACTCTTACCCTATACGAAACCCTAAGCCCTGACCTTAACCCTCACAATAAACCTTAACCCTAAACCTAACTGTAACTGTTAAAACTAACACTAACCTTAACCCTAACTCTAACCCTAACCCTTAACCCTAAGCCCTCACGCTAACACTAATCGTCATCCCTAATCCTAACCATAATCCTAAGCCTAAATCTTAATCTCAGACGTCTTCCTCTCTCAGAGTTTAAAAAGCCCTCACCCTAAAATTTAACCCTAAACCTAACCCTAACTGTTTAAACTAACACTAATCTTTAACCATAACCCTAACCCTTAACCTGAACCCTAAGCCAAACTCTTAACCCTAATCCTATCCCTTAACCCTAACTCTAATCCCTAACTCGAATGCTAACACTAACCCCAACCCTAAACCTAACCCTAGCCCCTAACTCAACCCTCACCCCAACCCCTAACACTAACACTAACCCTAACCCCTAATGCCTAACCCCTAACCCTCATTTGAACACTCTACCCTAAACCCAAATCCCTAACCCTAACCATAACCCTAATTCTCACACTTCTTCCATTCTAAGAGTTAACCAAGCCTACAATACAACCATGCCATGCGGGAGAACAGCCTCCCCCTGATTCCTGCATGTAGGTCTGAGCCCAAGGCCCAGGGTACAATGCTGTGGTGTCTCAGTGACCCATTCCACACCCTTCCCACCATAGATTAAACAGGTCCTCTGACCTTAAACTAATCGCTAAATCTAAGTCCTAACAGTAACACTAACTCCTACCCTAAACAGAAACCCTGAACCAAACTCTCTTCACTAACGCTAAACACTTACACCAAACCTAACCTCTAACCTAACCCCTAAACATAACCCTAACCATGAACCCTAAACCTGAACCTAAACCCTAACACTTAAGTGTAACCCTAAACCTAACACAAACCCCTAATCCTAACCCTAAACCCTAACCCTAACCCTTGACCTTAACCCTAACCGTTAACCCTCAACTAACCCTTAAACCTAACACTAATCCTAATCTTTACCCCTAAGCCGAACACTTAACCCTAACCCTGTACCAAACCCTAATCCCTAACACTAAGCCCTCTCCCTAACACTAAACTTCAACCCTAACCGTAACCGTAATCCTAACCCTAAATCTAATTCTCAGACTTCTTCCTTTCTCAGAGTTTAGAAAGCCTACAATCCTCCCATGCCATGCATGAAAGGAGGCTCTGCCACTGTGTCCTGCATGAAACCCAGAGGCCCATACCCAGCATACGATAGAGTGGGTTCCTGGTGACAATCCCAGCCTCCGAGCCCCCCCACCTAGTGAAGACAGGGCCTGTGCCCTAAGCATAAACACTGCCCCTAACCCATAACCCTAACCCTGATCATAACATCTGACCCTGATCCTATTGCTCACCTTAACATGTAAAACTCACCATAACCCTAACCCTAACCCCTTATCCTAATGTTAATGAATAATACTTACCCTGAGGACAACCCCTATCCCATAATTCTAACCCTAACTCTTATTCATAACTGTAAAACCTAATACCTAATTGTAAGCTGCTAACCCTAAATTTAATCCTACCAACAGCCCTAACACTAACCCTAACCCTAACCCTTGATCCTTAACCCTAAACCCTAACCCTAACCCTAACCCTAAGTATAAACCCTACCCCTCACCCATAACCCTAACCCTGAACATAAAACCTAACCCTGATCCTATTGCTCACCTTAACATGTAAAGCTCACCATAACACTAACTTTAACCACTTACCCTAACTTTAAGCATAAAACTGACCCTGAGACCAACCCCTATTCCATAATTCTAACCCTAACTCCTTACCATAACCATAACACCTAATCCCTAACCCTAATTCTAAACTGCTAAACCTAACCTTAAGCCTACCAAAAAACCTTAACGGTAACACTAACCCTAACCCTAATCCTAACCCTGTGCCTGAAAATAAACCTAACCCTTAACCTTTAACCCTAATGCTAACCCATAACCCTAACCCTAACACTTTAACCCTGAATCTAACACGAACGTTTAACACTAGCCCTAAACCCTAACCCTAACCCTTAAACACAAACCTAACCGTTAACACTCACACTAACCGTCAACCCTAATCCGAATTCTAATCTTTAACCCTAAACCTAACACTTAACCCTAACCCTGTACCAAACCCTAACCCCTAACCGTAACCCTCACCCTAAAACGTAACCCTAAACCTAACTGTAACCGTTAAACCTAATTCTAACATTTAACCTTAACTCTACCCATAATCCCTAGCCCTAATCCCTCACCCTAGCACTAACCTTCATTCCTAACCCTAACTATAATCCTAACCCTAAATCTAATTATCAGACTTCTTGCTTTCTCAGCGTTAGAAAGCCTACAATCCTCCCATGCCATGAATAAAAGGAGGCTCTACCACTGTGTCCTGCCGGAAACCCCAGTGCCCATACTCAGCATACACTAGAGTGGGTTCCCGACGACAATCGCAACCCCAAACCCCTCACCCCCCCGCCTAGTGCAGACAGGGCCCGAGTCGTAAGCATAAACCCTACCCCTCACCACTAACCATAACCCTGAACATAACACCTGACCCTGATCCCATTGCTCACCTTAAAATGTAAATCTCACCATAACCCTAAATTTAACCCCTTATCATAACGTTAATGAGAACAACTCCTATCTCTGAATTCTAACCCTAACTCCAAGCCATAACCATAACACCTAATCCCTAATGTGAATTCTAAACCGCTAACCCTAACCTTAAACCTACCATCAAACCAAACATTAACCTAGCCCCTAACTTTAAAACTATGCCTAAAAATAACCCTAACACTTCACCCTTAATCCTAACCCCTAACTCTAACCCTAACCCTATCCCTAAGAACCTAACCATAACCCTAACTGTTAACCCTCACCCTAACACGTAACCCTGACCTTTACCCTAAACCTTAACACTAACACTTAACCCTAACCCTAAGCCAAACCCTTAACCATAATCCTATCCTTTAATCCTAAACGCTAACCCTAATATTAACCCCAACCCTAAACTTAACCCTAGCACCCTAACCCAAACCCAACAACTAACCCCTATCCCTAACACTAACCCTAACTCCTAATCCCTAGGACCTAACCCTGACTCGAACCATAATCCCTAACTCCTAACCCTGATTCTCACACTACTTCCATTCTCAAAGTGAAGCAAGCCTACAATACAGCCATACTATGCGTGAGATGAGGCTCCACCTGAGTCCTGCATGTAGGTCCTTTCCTAAGGATCAGGGAACGATTTTGTGCTTTCGTGGAGACTCCAACAGCACCCTTCTCACTGTAGATTAAACAGGTCCTGTGCCCTTAAACTAAAAGCTAAATCTCAGCCCTAACACTAACACTAACCCCTAACCGTAAACATAAGCTCCGACCGTAACGCTGAACACGAACTCTAAAACCTTACCCTAAACCTAAGCCCTAACCCTAACACTAACCCCTAAACATAACACTAACCATGAACCCTAAACCTAACCCTAACCATAACACTTAACGCTAACCCTAAAGCCTACACGAAGACTTATTCCTAACACTAACACAAACCCTAGCACTTAATCTTGGTCCTTACTATTAACCCTCACACTAACCCTTAACCCTAACCCTAACCCTAATCTTTAACCCTAAAGCTAACACTTAAGCCTAACACTGTACCAAACGCTAAACCTTAACCTTAACTCTAACCCTAAAACATAACCATAAACCTGACTGTAACTGTTAAACCTAACACTAACCTTTAACCCTAACCACTGACCCTAAGACCTCACGCTAACACTAACCTTCATCCCTAAACATTACCATAAACCTACCCCTAAATCTAATTCTCAGACTTCTTGCTTTCTCAGAGTTTAGAAAGCATACAATCCTCCCATGTCATGAGTAAAAGGAGGCTCTGCCACTGTGTCCTGCAAGAAACCCGGGGGCCCATAACTAGTGCATGATAGAGAGGGTTCCCAGTGGCAATCCAAGCCCCTAACCACCCCCCTCCTGGTGCAGACAGGGCCTGTGCGCTAAGAAAAAACACTATCCCTAACAGATAACCCTAACCCCAAACATAAAACCTAACCCTGATCCTATTGCTCACCTTAAAACATAAACCTCACCATAACCCTAACTTAATCCCTTATCTTAACGTTAATGCATAGTACCCAAAGAAGAAGCCCTATCCCATAATTCTAAACCTAACCCCTAGCTATAACCGTAACACCTCATCCCTATTCTAAAGTGCCAACCCTAAACTTCAACCTACCAACAACCCTACCCCTAAGCCTAACCCCGAACCCTAAGCCCTCACCCTAACACTAATCTTCATCCCTAAACCGTGCCGTAATCCTAACCCAAAATCTAATTCTCAAACGTCTTGCTTTCTCAGAGTTTTGAAAGCCTACAATCCTACTAAGCCATGCATGAAAGCCCGCTCTGCCACAGTGTCCTGCAGGAAACCAGAGGCCCATACACTGCGTACGATAGAGTAGGTTACCAGCGACCATCACAGACCCCTATCTTCGCCTCCTAGTGCATATAGGGCCCGTGCCCTAAGCATAAACCCTAGCCCTCACCGATCAGCCTAACCCAGAACATAACACCTAAAGCTGATCCTACTGCTCACCTTAAGAGGTAAACCTCACCATAATCCTAACTTTAACACCTTATCTTAATGTTAATGCATGACACCTTGAGAACAAGCACTATACTATAATTCTAACCCTAACTCCTAGCCATAACCATAACACCTGATTCCTAATTCTGAAACGCCAACCCTAACCTTAACCCTACCAAAACACTAACACTAACCCGAACCCCTTACCCTAACCGTATGCATAAAAATAACCCTAACAATTGATCCTTAGTCATAACCCCTAACCTTAACCCTAACACTTAACCCTAATCCAAAGCCTAACCATTAAACATAACCTTAACACTTAACCCTAAACCTAACCTTTATCTTAATGCCTAGAAATCTAACCCTAACATTGACTTACAGTTAACACTAACCCTAACCCACTAATGCTAACCTTAAACCTAAACCATAAACCTAACTCTTAACCCTAACCCTATCCCTAAACCCCTAACCCTAACCCTAACTGTTAACCCTGACCCTAACCCTTAACCCTGACCCTAACCCTAAACCTGAACCCTAAACCTAAAGCTAACCCTTAACCCTAACCCTATCCTTTAACCCTAATGCCTAACCCTAACGCTAACTCCAAACCTAAACCTTACCCTGGCCCCCTAAACCAGACTTAACACCTATCCCGTAACACTAACTCTAACCCTAACCACTAATCTCTACCGCCTAACCCTGACTCGAAACCTAACCCCTAACTCGAAACCCCTAACCCCAACCCTAACCCTAATTCTCACACTACTTCCATTCCCAGAGTGAAGCAAGCCTACAATACAGCCATGTCATGTGTGAGATGAGGCTCCGCCTGAGTCCTGCATGTAGGTCTTGTCCCAGTGCCCAGGGAATGATGTTGTGCTTTCGTGGTGACTCCGACCGCACCCCTCTCACCGTAGTTTAACCAGGTCCTGTGCCCTTAAACTGACCACTAAAGCTAAGCCCTACCACCAACCCTAACCCCTGACCCTGAACCTAAGCCCCGAGCCTAAAGCCCAACACTAACTCTAAACACTTACCCTAAACCTAATCCTTAACCCTAATGCTAACCCCTAAACGTAACCCTAACCGTGAACAGTAAACCTAACCCTAACCTCTAACACAAACCATAACACATAACTCGAACCCTAAAATTAACCCTAACCCTTAACCCTAAACCTAAACCCTAACCCTAACTCTTAACCTTAACCCGAACCGTTAACTCTCATGGTAACCTTTAATCCTAACCCTAATCCTAATCTTCAACCCTAAACTTAACACTTAACCCTAACCCTGTACCTAACCCTAACCCTATACCAAACCCGAACCCCTCATCTTAACCCTAACCGTAAACCTCAACCCTAAACCGAACTGTAACCGTTAAACCTAAGAGTAACCTTTAACCCTAACCCTAATCCCTAACCTTAAGCCCTCACCCTAACACTAAACTTCATCCTTAACCCTAACCATAATCCTAACCCGAAATCTAATTCTCAGACTTCTTGCTTTCTTAGAGTTTAGAAAGCCTGCAATCCTCCCATGCCATGCGTGAAAGGAGGCTCTACCACTGTATCCTGCATGAAACCCACGGGCCCATACCCAGAGTACCATACAGGGGGATCCCGGTGACAATCCCCGTCCACTAACATCCCCCCCCCCAACGCCTAATGCAGACAGGGCCCGTGCACTAAGCATAAACAATACCTGTAACAGATATCCCTCACCATGAACATAACACCTAACCCTGTTCCTATTTCTCCCCTTAACACTTAAAATTCACCGGGAGCTTAACTTTAACCTCTTATTCTAACGTTAATGCATAAACCATTCTCTGAGAACAACCCCTATTCCATAATTCTAACCCTATCTCCTAGTCATCACTGTAACACCTAATCCCTAACCCTAATTCTAAACCGCTAACCCTAACCATAACCCTACCTACAACCCTAACACTGACAGTAACCCTTACTTCTAACCCCAACGGTATGCCTAACACAAACACTTAACACTTCACCTTAACCCCTAAGCCTTACCCTAACCCTTAATCCTAATCCTAACCATTAAACCTAACCCTAGCTCTTAAAGCTAACCCTAAACCTTACCCTCACGATTAGACCTAACCCTGACACTAACCTAACACCTAACCCTAACCAGAACCCTTAAAGCTAACCCTAACCCTGAACCCTAAACCTAACCCTAACACTGAACCCTCACTATATCCCTAACCTCTAACCCTAATCCTAACCGTTAACCCTCACCCTAACACTTAAACTGGACCATAACACTAAACATCAACCCTAACACTAAACTTTAACCCTCAACCTGAGCCCAACCCTTAACCCTAATCCTATCCTTTTACCCTAAACCCAACCCCTAAACCTAACCCTAACACTAACCCCAATCCTAATTCTAACCATACCCCTTCATAAAACACTAACTCCTAACCCTAACACTTACGAAAAACCCTAATCGCTAATCCCTAACACTAACGCTTAACCTTTACCTTAACCGTTAACCCTCACCTTAACCCTTAACACTGACCTTAACATTAACCTTTAATCTAAGCCTGACCCTTAACCCTAACAGTAAGGAAAACCCTTACGCCAATCTTATCCGTTATCCCTAACCCTAACACTACAGCTAAAAATAACCCTAAGCTTTGATCCTTAAACCTAACCCCTAACACTTACTTTAACCCCAAACCCTAACCCTAATCCTCAGCATTAAACCTAACCCTATCTCTTAACCCTTACTCTAACGCCTAGATCTAACGCTAAATCCAAACTACCACCTAATCCTAACCTTAAGCCTTAATGCTAACTCTAACCCCGAACCCTAAACCTACCCGTAACCCTTAACACTAACCCTATCCATAAACCTTAACCCTGACCCTAACCATTACCCGCACCCAAACATATAACCCTGACCCTAACCCTAATCCTTAACGATAACCCTAACACTAAACTCTAACCCTAAGCCCAACACTTAACCCTAATCCTATCCCTTAACCCTAAGCCTAACCCTAACCCCTAACCCTAAACCTAAGCCTAACCCAATCTGAACCCTGAATCTTGACCCTTACCCTTAACCCTCACACTAACCCTAATCCTAATATTTAACCATAAACCTAACACTGAAGCCTACCCCTGTGCCTAACGCTAAACCCAAACCTTAACCCTAACCCTGAAACTTAACCGTAAACCTAACTGTAACTGTTAAACCTAACACTAACCTTTAACCCCAACCCCTAACCCAAGACCCCACCCTGACACTAATCTTCATCCCTAAACATTACCATAATCCTACCCCTAAATCTAATTCTCAGACTTCTTCCTTTCTCAGAGTTTAGAAAGCCTACAATCCTCCCATGCCATGAGTAAAAGGGGGCTCTGCCACTGTGTCCTGCATGAAACCCAGGAGCCCATACCCAGTGTACGATAGAGTGGGTTCCCGGGGACAATCCCATCCCCCTAACCCCCGCCTCCCGCCCAGTGCAGACAGGGCCCGTACGCTAAGTATAAACACTACCCCTAACAGATAACCCTCACCCTGAACATAACACCTAACCCTGATCCTATTGCTCACCTTAAAACATAAACCTCCCCGTAACCCTAACTTAGCCCCTTAACTTAACGTGAATGCATAACACCTTGAGAAGAAGCCCTATCCCATAATTCTAATCCTAAACCATAGTCATAACCGTAACACCTCATCCCTAATTCTAAAACGTCAACCCTAACCTTCACCCTACCAACAACCCTAACCCTAACCCTAACCCCTAACCCTAAGCCCTCACCCTAACACTAATCTTCATCCCTAAACCGTGCTGTAATCCTAACCCGAAATCTAATTCTCAGACTTCTTGCTTTCTCAGAGTTTTGAAAGCCTACAATCCTACTAAGCCATGCATGAAAGCTGGCTCTGTCACAGTGTCCTGCATGAAACCCAGAGGCCCGTACACTGCGTACGATAGAGTGGGTTCCCAGCGACCATCACAGACCCCTAACTTCTCCTCCTAGTGCATACAGGGCCCGTGCCCTAAGGGTAAACCCTACCCCTCACCCATAACCCTAACCCAGAACATAACACCTAACCCTGATCCTACTACTCACCTTAACAGGTAAAGCTCACCGTAACCCTAATTTTAACCCCTTATCTTAACGTTAATGCATGATACCCTGAGAACAAGCCCTATACCGTAATTCTAACCCTAACTCCTAGCCATAACCATAACACCTAATCCCTAATTCTGAAACGCCAACCCTAACCTTAACCCTACCAACAACACTAACACTAACCCTAACCCCTTACCCTAACCCTACCCCTAAAAATAACCCTAACCATTGATCCTTAGTCATAACCCATAACCTTAACCCTAACCCTTAACCCTAATCCCAATCCTAACCATTAAACATAACCCTAACTCTTAACCCTAACCCTATCCTTTACCCTAATGCCTAGAGATCTAAACCCAACACTGATCTACAGTTACACTAACCCTACCCTCTAATGCTAACCTTAAACCTGAACCATAAACCTAACCCTTAACCCTAACCCTATCCCTAACCCCCTTACCCTAACTGTAACTGTAAACCCTCACCGTAACCCTCAACCCTGACCATAACCTTAAACCTTAGTCCTAACCATGCGTGAGATGAGCCTCTGCCTTTGTCCTGCGTGACAGTTGAAGCCCAACACCCAGGGTACGATGAAGTGGGGACCCAGCCTTGCTCCACACCCACAGTGCCCCGTACATTAAACAGGGCCCGTGCCCTAACACACACCGTTAAACATAAGCCCTAACCCTATCACTAAACCAAACCCTTAGTAAGCCCTGAATCTAACTCCTAACAGTAACCCTAATCCCTGACCCTTACTCTTGCCTCTCACCCTAAACCTAAACCCAACCACTAAACATAATCCTAATCTCTAACCCTAACAGTAATCCTAACCCTAATTCTAACCTAAAACCCTAACCCCTAAACCTAATCCTAGTTCCTAACACCTAACCTTACCCTAAACCGAATTCCAATTCTCAGACTTCTTCAATTCAAAAACTTAAAAAAGCCTACAATCCACCAATGCCGTGTCTGAGATGAGGGTCCGCCCCTATGTCCTGCATGACAGGCAGGCGCCAATGCCCAGGGTACTATGGAGTGGGGTCCTGGGGTCTGTAGGCTTGCCAAACTCCAGTTTGGAAGAATTGCTATAGTCATATATAGGGATGCTTACATTTACTTATAGAAAGCAACTATTGGTATGTGATTTGTAGGCTTGCCTTACTCTAGTTTGGATGAAGAAGCTGAATCATATATAGGAATATTAGCTTTGAGTTAGAGGAAGCATCTATGGGGGGTGCTTTTTTGGCTTGTTAAACTCTGGTTTGGAAGAAGTTCGAGAGTCTTATATAGGAACGATATCATTCATTCAGAGAAAGCAATTATAGGGAGTTGGTTTGTAGGCTTGCTAAGCTCAAGTTTGGAGGAAGGCGAGAGTCATATATAGGAACGCTTACGTTCACATAAAGCGTCTACGGGGGGATGGTTTCTAGGCTTCCTAAACTCTAGCTTGGAAAAAGAGGACAGTTATGTATAGGAACTCTCGGCGGGGGATTTGTAGCATTGCTAAAATCTTAGATTGGAAAAGTTGCGAGAGTCATACATAGGAATGTTAACATTCACTCAATGAAAGCAACTATAAGGGGTGCTTTCGAGACTGGCTACACTCTAATTTGGAAAAAGTGCGACAGTCATATATAGGAAGGCTTATATTCACTCAGACAAAGCAATTATGTGTAGGTGTAAGGTAGGCATGCTAACTCTAGTTTGGAAAATTTCGAGAGCCATGTATAGGAAAGCTTACAGTAACTTAGAGAAAGCAACGAATGGGGGTGGAGTGTAGGCTTGCTAAACTCTAGTTTGGAGGAAGTGCCATAGTCATATATAGGAACGCTTAAACTCGTTCAGAGAAAACAGCTGTCGGGGATTGGTTTGTAGACTTAACTCTAGTTTGGAAGAAGTGCGAGAGACATATATAGGAATGTTTACATTGACTCAAAGAAAGCAACTGTGGGGGAGTGTTATTTTGGCATGCCAGATGCTAGTTAGGAAGCAGTACAAGACTCATATATAGGAACGCTTACATTCACACACCGAGAGCAACTACGGAGTAGTGTCAGGTACACATGTTAAAGTCTAGCTTGGGAGAAGTTCCAGAGTCCTATATAGGAAAGGTAACAGCCACTTTGAAAAAGCAAGTCTTGGCGGGTGGTTTGTAGGCCTGCAAAACCCTGTTTTGGTTGAAGTGTGAGAGTCATATATGAGAACGCTTACATTCACTCAGAGAAAGCAACGATGGGGTTGTTTGTAGGCTTACTAAACTGCAGTTTGGAAGAAGCACGAGAATCACATATAGGAACACATACATTTTGACGCACTGAAAGTAACTATGGGGTGGTGTTTTATAGGCATTCTAAACTCTAGTTTGGACGAAGTTTGAGAATCACATATAAGAAATCTTAGAGTCACTTAGAGAAACAAATCTCAGTCTTGGCGGGTGGTTTGTAGGCCTGCAAAACCCTGTTTTGGTTGAAGTGTGAGTGTCATATATGAGAACGCTTACATTCCCTCAGAGAAAGCAACGATGGCGTGGTGGATTGTAGGCATACTAAACTCTAGTTTGGAAGAAGTAGGAGAATGATATATGGGAACGCTTACATTCACGTAGAGAAAGCAATTATGGGGTGGAGTTTTTGTAGCCATGGTAATCTCTAGTTTGGAAGAAGTTAAGGAGTAATATATAGGAAAGGGTACAGTCATAGAAACCAACTCTCGGGGGATGTTTTGTACACCTGCAAAACTCCTGTTTGGAAGAAGGGGGAGAGTCATATTGGGGACCGCGTGCATTCACTTAGAGAAATCAACGATGGGATTGTGATTTGTAGGCATAGTCAACTCTAGTTTGGGAGAAGTACGAGAATCGTATATAGGAATGCTTACCTTCACTCAGAGAAAGCAACTATGGAGTGATGTTTGTATGCCTACTAAACTATAGTTTGGAGGAAGTTCGAGAGTCATATCTGGGAAGCTTACAGTCACTTAGAGAAAGCAACTCTCAGGGGGTGTTTCGTAGGCCTGCTAAACTCTATTTTCAATGAAGTGTTAGAATAATATATGGGAACTCAGTGAAAGAAACGTTGTGGTTGTGGTTCCTAGGCATACTAACCTGTAATTTGGAAGAAGCAAGAGAATCACATGTAGAACCGCTTACATTCCGGCACCGAAAGCAACTATGGGGTGGTGTTTTGTAGGCTTGCAAAACCCTAGTTTGGACGAAGTTTGAGAGTCATATATAGGAAAGTTTACAGTCACGTAGAGAAAGCAACTCTCTGGGTGTGGAATGTAGGCCTGCTAAACTGTATTTTGGATGAAGTGTGAGAGTCATATATGGGAACGCTTACATTCACTCAGAGAAAACAACGTTTGGGTGGTGGTTTGTAGGGCATACTAAACTGTAGTTTGGAAGAAGTACGAGAGTCCTATATAGGAACACTTACATTCACGCAGAGAAAGCACTTATGGCGTCAGGTTTTGTAGGCATGCTAAACTGCAGTTTGGAAGAAGTTGGAGAACCTTATACAGGAAAGATTACCGTCACCTAGGGAAAGCAACTCTCGGGAGATTGTTTGTACACATGCTAAACTCTAATTTGGATGAAGTGTGAGAGTCAAACATGGGACCGCTTACATTCCCTCAGAGAAACAACATTGGGGTGGTTTTTGTAGGCATACTAAATAGTTTGGAAGAAGTACGAGAATGATATTTGGAAACGCTTGCATTCACACAGAGAAAGCAACTATGGGGTGGTGTTTTGTAAGGATGCTATAGTTTGGAAGAAGTTCTAAACCTGAACAGTCACTTAGAGAAAGCAACTCTTGGTGGTTGATTTTTAGGTCTGCTAAATTGTATTTTGAAAGAAGTACCAGAGTCATATATACTAATGCTTACATTCATGCAAAGAAAAAACTATGGGGTGATGTTTTGTGGGCATGTTAACCTGTAGTTGGGAAGAAGTTGGAGAGTCTTATTTAGGAAAGCTTACAGTCACCTAGAGAAAGCAACTCTCGGGAGATCCTTTCTTGGCCTGCTAAACTCTACTTTGCATCAATTGTGAGAGTCAAACATGGGAATGCTTTCATTCATTCAGAGAACGCAATGTTTGGGTGGTGGTTTGTAGGCATTCTAAACTGTATTTTGGAGGAAGTAGGAGAGTCATATATATGAACGCTTACATTCAGGCAGAGAAAGCAACTCTGGGGTCGTATTTTGTTGGCATGCTAAACTGTGGCTTGGAAGAAGTTCGAGAGTCTTATATAGGAAAGATTACAGTGACACAGGGAAAACAACTCTCGGAAGTTTATTGGTAGGCCTGCTAAACTCTAATTTGGATGAAATGTGAGAACGCTTGCATTCATTCACTCAGAGAAAGAAACATTATCGTGACGGTTTGAAGGCATAATAACTGTAGTTGGGAAGAAGTAGGAGAGTCATATATATGAACGGTTACATTCACGCAGAGAAAGCAACTGTGGGGTGGCGTATGTATGCATGTTAATCTGTAGTTTGGAGGAAGTGCGAGAGTCATATCTGGGGAAAATTACAGTCACTTAGAGAAAGGAACCATCTTGGGCTGGTTTGTAGATCTGCTAAATTCTATTTTGGAAACAGAGTGTGAGTCATATATGGGAACGCTTATGTTCACTCAGAGAAAGCAACCACGGTGTGGTGTTTTGTTGGCATGGTGTAGTTTGAAAGAAGTTGGAGATTCTTATATAGGAAAGTTTACAGTCCCCTAGAGAAAGCAACTCACGGGGTGTGGTTTGTAGGCCTGCTAAACTCTAATTTAGATGAAGTGAGAGAGGCATATATATGAACGCTTATATTGATGCAGAGAAAGTAACTATGGGGTGGTGTTTTGTAGGCATGCTAAAATATAATTTGGAAGAAGTTCGAAAGCAGACAGTCACTTAGAGAAAGCAACTCTCGGCAGTTCATTTTTCGGTCTGCTAAATTGTATTCTGAAAGAAGTACCAGAGTCATATATACAAATGCTTACATTCATGCAGAGAAAGCAACTGTGGGGTGGTGTTTTCTAGGCATGCTAAACTCTAGTTTGGACGAAGTTTGAGAATCACATATAAGAAAGCTTAGAGTCACTTAGAGAAAGCAAATCTCTGGGTGTGGAATGTAGGCCTGCTAAACTCTATTTTGGTTTCAGAGTGAGAGTCATATATGGGAAGGCTTACATTCACTCAGAGAAAGCAACGATGATGTGGTGGTTTGTAGGCATACTAAACTCTAGTTTGGAAGAAGTACGAGAATCATATATAGGAACGCTTACATTCATGCAGAGAAAGCAATTATGGGGTGGCTTTTTTGTAGCCATGCTAATCTCTATTTTGCAAGAAGTTAAAGAGTAATATATAGGAAAGCGTACCGTCATTTATAGAAACCAACTTTCGGGGGATGGTTTGTAGACCTACAAAACTCTACTTTGGAAGAAGGGGGAGAGTCATATTGGGGACTGCGTACATTCACTCAGAGAAATCAATGATGGGGTTGTGGTTTGTAGGCATACTAAACTCTAGTTTGGAAGAAGTACGAGAATCATATATAGGAACGCTTACATGCATGCAGAGAAAGCAACTATGGAGTGATGTTTGTATGCCTACTAAACTATAGTTTGGAGGATGTTCGACAGTCATATCTGGAAAGCTTACAGTCATTTAGAGAAAGCAACTCTCTGGGGGTGGTTCGTAGGCCTGCTAAACTCTATTTTCAATGAAGTGTTAGAATCATATACAGGAATGCTTACATTCACTCAGAGAAAGCAACGTTGGGGTGGCCGTTTGTGAGCATACTAAACTCTACTTTGGAAGAGGTACGAGAGACATATATAGGAACGCTTTCATTAACACAGAGAAAGCAAATACGGGGTGCTGTAGTGCAGGCATGCTAAACTATAGATTGGAAGAAGTTCGAAAGCTGACAGTCACTTAGAGAAAGCAACTCTTGGCGGGTGATTTTTAGGTCTGCTAAATTGTATTTTGAAAGACGTACCAGAGTCATATATCCAAACGCTTACATTCATGCAGAGAAAGAAACTATGGGGTGATGTGTTGTTGGCATGCTAAACTGCAGTTTGGAAGGAGTTCGAGAGTGTTATATAGGATAGCTTACAGTCACCTAGAGAAAGCAACACTCGGGACAGCTTTGCAAGCCTCTAAACACTAATTAGCAGTAATTGTGAGAGTCAAACATGGTAATGCTTACATTCACGGAGAGAACACAACGTTTGGGTGGTGATTTGTAGGCATAATAACTGTAGTTCGGAAGAAGTAGGAGAGTCATATATATGAACGGTTACATTCACGCAGAGAAAGAAACTGTTGGGTGGCGTATGTACGCATGTTAATCTATACTTTGGAGGAAGTTCGAGAGTCATATCTGGGGAAAATTGCAGTCACTTAGAGAAAGCAACCATCGGGGGCCGTTTTGTAGATCTGCTAAATTCTATTTTGGAAGAATAGTGAAAGTCATATGTGGGAACGCTTATGTTCACTCAGAGAAATCAACGATGGGGCAGTGTTTCGTTGGCATGCTAAACTGTAGTTTGGAAGAAGTTCACGAGTCTTATATAAGAAAGGTTACAGTCACCTAGAGAAAGTAACTCTCGGCAGATTGTTTCTAAGCATGCTAAGTTCTAATTTGCATCAATTGTGAGAGTCAAACATGGGAACGCTTACATTCACTCAGAGAACGCAACGTTTGGGTGGTGGTTTGTAAGCATTGTAAACTGTATTTTGGAGGAAGTAGGAGAGTCATATATACGAATGCTTACATTCACGCAGAGAAAGCAACTCTGGGGTCGTATTTTGTTGGCATGCTAAACTGTGGTTTGGAAGAAGTTCGAGAGCCTTATATAGGAAAGATTACAGTGACACAGAGAAAACAACTCTCTGTAGTTTGTTGGTAGGTCTGCTAAACTGTAATTTGGATGAAGTGTGAGAACGCTTGCATTCACTCAGAGAAAGAACTTTGTCCTGGTGGTTTGTAGGAATAACAACTGTAGTTTGAAGAAGTAGGAGAGTTATATATGAACGGTTACATTCACGCAGAGAAAGCAACTGTGGGGTGGCGTATGTAATCATCATAATCTGTAGTTTGGAGGAAGTTCGAGAGTCATATCTGGGGAAAATTAGAGTCACTTAGAGAAAGGAACCATCGGGGGCTGGTGTGTAGGTCTACTAAATTCTATTTTGGAAAAAGAGTGAGAGTCATATATGGGAATGCTTATGTTCACTCAGAGAAATCAACGATGGGGCGCTGTATTGTTGGCATGCTAAACTGTAGTTTGGAAGAAGTTCGAGAGTCTTATATAGGAAAGTTTACAGTCACCTAGAGAAAGCAACTCATAGCAGGTGGTTTGTGGGCCGCTAAACTCTAATTTGGATGAAGTGAAAGAGGCATACATGGATACGCTTCATTCACTCAGAGAAAGGTAAATTGGGGTGTCGGTTTTTAGGTATACTAAACTCCAGTTTGGAAGAAGTACGAGAGTCATATATATGAACGCTTATATGGACGCAGAGAAAGCAACTATGGGGTGGTGTTTTGTAGGCATGCTAAAATATAATTTGGAAGAAGTTCGAAAGCTGACAGTGACTTAAAGAACGCAAGTCTCGGCGGTTGATTTTGAGGTCTGCTAAATTGTATTTTGAAAGAAGTACCAGAGTCATATATAAAATCTCTTACATTTATGCTGAGAAAAGCTATGTGGTGATGTTTTGTTGGCGTGCTGAAATGTAGTTTCGAAGAAGTTCTACAGTCTTTTATAGGAAAGCTTACAGTCCCCTAGAGGAAGCAACTTTCGAGAGATGGTTAGTAAGCCTGCTAAACTCTACCTTGCATCATTTGTGACTGTCATACATGGGAACGCTAACATTCTCTCAGAGAACTTAATGTTTGGGTGGTTGTTTGTAAGCATACTAAACGGTATTTTGGAAGTAGCAGAGTCATATATATGAGCGCTTACATTCACACAGAGACGGCCACTATGGGGTGGTGTTTTGTAGGCCTGCTAAAATATAATTTGGAAGAAGTTCGAAAACTGACAGTGACTTAGAGAAGGCAACTCTCGGCGGTTGATTTTGAGGTCTGCTAAATTTTATTTTGAAAGAAGTACCAGAGTCATATATAAAATCGCTTATATTTATGCTGAGAAAGAAACTATGTGGTGATGTTTTGTTGGCGTGCTGAAATGTAGTTTGGAAGAAGTTCGACAGTCTTTTATAGGAAAGCTTACAGTCCCCCAGAGGAAGCAACTTTCGAGAGATAGTTTGTAAGCCTGCTAAACTCTACTTTGCATCATTTGGAACAGTCATACTTGGGAACGCTAACATTCTCTCAGAGAACGCAACGTTTGGTTGGTTGTTTGTAAGCATACTAAACTGTATTTTGGAAGAAGTAGCAGAGTCATATATATGAGTGCTTACATTCACGCAGAGAGGGCAACTATGGGGTGGTGTTTTGTAGGCATGCAAATCTCTAGTTGCGAAGAAGTTAAGAGTAATAGGAAAGCTTACAGTCTCATAGAGAAAGCAAACCTTGGGGGCCGGTTTGTAGTTCTGCTAAATTCTATTTTGGATGAAGTGTGAATCAAAAACGGGAACGCTAACATTCACTCAGAGAAAGCAGGGTTGCGGTGGTGGTTTTTAGTCACACTAAACTGGAGTTTGGAGGAAGTACGAGAATAAAAGAATGCTTACATTCACTCAGAAAAAGCAACGTTGGGGAGGTGGTTTGCGGGTGTACTATACTTTGGAAGAAGTACGAGCTTGATGCATAGGAACACTTACATTCACGCAAACTATGGGGTGGCCTTTTGTTGGCATGCTAAACTATGTTCTAAAGTCATATATAGGAAAGCTTATAGTGAGAGAAAGCAACTCTCGGGTGGTGTTTTGTAGGTCCGGCAAATTGCATTTTGAAAGCAGTCCAAGATTCATATAAGGGAAGGCCTATATCCACTCAGAGAAAGCAATGTTGGGCTGGTGGTTTGTAGGCATACTAAACTGTATTTTGGAACTCGTATGTATGACTCTCACACTTGATCCAAATTAGAGTTCATGAGGCCTATAAACCACATCCTGAGAGTTGCTTTCTCTAGGTGAATGTAAGCTTTCATATATGAAACTCTCGAACTTCTTCCAAACTACAGTTTAGCATGCCAACAATACACCACTGCATCGTTGCTTTCTCTGAGTGAACATAAGCATTCCCTTATATGAATCTCTTTTTCGAAAATAGAATTTAGAAGACCTACAAACCAGTCCCCAATGGTTGATTTAGCTATGTGACTGTAATTTTCCCTAGATATGACTCTCGAATTTCCTCCAAACTATAGATTAGCACGCGTACATACGGTACCCAACAGTTGCTTTCTCTGCGTGAATGTAACCGTTCATATATATGACTTTCCTACTTCTTCTGAACTACAGTTATTATGGCCAAAAACCACAACCCAAACGTTGCGTTCTGAGTGGATGTAAACCTTCCCATGTTTGACTTTAACAATCGGTACAAATTAGTTTAGCAGGCTTAGAAATCATCTCCCAAGAGTTGCTTTCTCTAGGTGACTGTAAGCTTTCCTATATAAGACTCTGGAACTTCTTCGAAGTTTTGTGGACAGTTTAGCATGCCCACAAAACAACACCCCATAGTTTCTTTCTCTGCATGAATGTTACCGTTTGTAACTATGACTCTGGTACTTATTTCAAAATACAATTTAGCAGACCTAAAAATCACCCACAGAGAGTTTCTTTCTCTAAGTGACAGCTTTCAAACCTCTTCCAAACTACAGTTTAGCATGCCTAAAAACACGACCCCATAGTGGCTTTCAGTGCCTGAATGTAAGCGGTTCTATATGTGATTCTCTTGCTTCTTCCAAATTACAGGTTAGTATACCTACAAACCACCACCCCAACGTTGCTTTCTCTGAGTGAATGTAAGCGTTCCTGTATATGATTCTAACACTTCATTGAAAATAGAGTTTAGCAGGCCTACGAACCACCCCCAGAGAGTTGCTTTCTCTAAATGACTGTACGCTTCCCAGATATGACTCTCGAACATCCTCCAAACTATAGTTTAGTAGGCATACAAACATCACTCCATAGTTGCTTTCTCTGCATGAATGTAAGCGTTCCTACATATGATTCTCGTACTTCCTCCAAACTAGAGTTTAGTATGCCTACAAAACACAACCCCATCCTTGATTTCTCTCAGTCAATGTACGTGGTCCCCAATATGACTCTCCCACTTCTTCCAAAGTAGAGTTTTGCAGGCCTACAAACCATCCCCCGAAAGTTGGTTTCTATAAATGACTGTACGCTTTCCTATATAACTTCTTCCAAACTACAGATTAGTATGGCTACAAAAAAGCCACCCCATAATTGCTTTCTCTGCATGAATGTAAGCGTTCCCATATATCATTCTCCTACTTCTTCCAAACTAGAGTTTAGTATGCCTACAAACCACCACACCATCGTTGCTTTCTCTGAGTGAATGTAACCCTTTCCATATATGACGCTCAGTCCTAAACCACAATAGAGTTTAGCACGCCTACATTCCACAACCAGAGATTTTCTTTCTCTTTTTTTTCTCTTTTTTTTTAATTTAATTTTATTTTTTTTTTCAATTTAGTTTTACAGAATCAAAGAGTCTAACAGTATATCTTGTTAGATACAGTATGTCCTCATAATGTATACATTATTTCTTGTACAATGATATGAAATAATATGGGAAATATTCATGATAAATTATTAAGTGAACAGTGCAAGTTAAAAACAATAGTTTCATATTTTTTCCCCACCCCCCCTTTCCCGAGTCAGCACCTTCAAGTGTTACCACTCCCCAAACGGTGTGCAATGCACTCATTGTGTAGGCATACCCCCATCCCCTCCCCCACCCCCCACCTCAGTCTGATGTCCAATTGGTGTCATTCCCAGATTTGTATTTAGGTGATGATCAGGGAAACCAATTTTCTGGTGAGTACATGTGATGCTTGTTTTTCCATTCTTGGGATACTTCACTTAATATAATGGGTTCCAACTCTCTCCAGGAGAACCATAGAGATGTCGTATCTTCATCATTCCTTATAGCTGAGTAATATTCCATGGTATACATATACCACAGCTTACTAATCCAATCATGTATTGATGGGCATTTGGGTTGTTTCCACATCTTTGCTATTGTGAATTGTGCTGCTATAAACATTTGGGTACACGTGCCTTTGTTACAGAATGACCTTTTTTCCTTTGGGTATATGCCCAGTAATGGGATTGCTGGGTCAAATGGCAGGTCTACTTGAATCTGTTTAAGATACCTCCATAATGCTTTCCACAGGGGTTGCACTAGTTTGCAGTCCCACCAGCAGTGTATTAGTGTTCCTGTCTCTCCATACCCACGCCAACATGTGTTGTTTTGGGTTTTTTTGATAAAGGCCATTCTCACTGGGGTTAAGTGATATCTCATTGTGGTTTTGATTTGCATTTCCCTGATGATTAGAGATGTTGAACACTTTTTCATATGTTTGTTAGCCATTTTTATATCTTCTTTTGAAAAATTTCTATTCATGTCCTTTGCCCACTTTTTGATAGGGTTGCTTGATTTTTTCTTGCTGATTTTCCTGAGTTCTAAATAGATTCTTGTTATCAGTCCTTTATCTGATGTGTAGTATGCAAAAATTTTTTCCCATTCTGTAGGTGATCTGTTTATTCTCTGGACTGTTTCTTTGGCTGTGCAGAAGCTTTTTAGTTTAATCATGTCCCATTCATTTATTTTTGTTGCTGCTGTGATTGCCTTGGGGGTCTTCTTCATAAATTCTCTGCCTAGGCCAATGTCTGTAAGAGTCTTTCCTACATTTTCTTCTAGAATTCTGATTGTATCACGCCTAAGGTTTAAGTCTGTTATCCACCGTGATTTGATTTTTGTGAGAGGTGAAAGCTGTGGGTCCTGTTTCAGTCTTCTGCAAGTGGCTAACCAATTCTCCCAGCACCATTTGTTGAATAGGGATTCTTGTCCCCAGAGTATATTCTTTCCCGCTTTGTCAAAAATTAGGTGACTATATGAGGATGGTTCTATATTTGGATTTTCTGTTGTGTTCCACTGGTCTGTGTCCCTGCACTTGTGCCAATACCAGGCTGTTTTAAGAACCACGGCCTTGTAGTATAGTTTGAGGTCTGGCAAATTAATACCTCCCATTTTGTTTTTATTGCTTAAAATTGCTTTTGCTATACGGGGTCTTCTTTGATTCCATACAAATTGTATAATTATTTTCTCTATGTCTGTAAAGAATGATGTTGGTAATTTAATAGGGATTGCATTGAATTTGTAGATCACTTTGGGTAGTATAGACATTTTAACAATGTTGATTCTTCCGATCCACGAGCATGGTATATTTTTCCATCTATTTGCAAGTTCTGCTATTTCTTTTCTCAGTGTTTCATAGTTTTCCTTATAGAGGTCCTTTACCTCTTTAGTTAGATATATACCTAGATATTTTATTTTCTTTGTTGCTATTTTGAAGGGTATTGAGTCTTTAATTTGGTTTTCCGATTGACTGTTATTGGCATATATAAATGCCTCTGATTTGTGTATATTAATTTTGTAGCCTGAGACTTTGCTGTATTCGTTAATCAATTCCAGGAGTCTCTTGGTTGAATCCTGGGGGTTTTCCAGATATAACATCATATCATCAGCAAAAAGTGAGAGTTTGATCTCTTCCTTCCCTATTTGGACTCCCTTGATTCTGCTCTCTTGCCTGATAGCTCTCGCAAGGACTTCCAATACTATGTTGAAAAGTAATGGAGACAATGGGCAGCCCTGTCTGGTTCCAGTTCTAAGTGGGAGTGCTTTCAGTTTTTCCCCATTCAGTATGATGTTGGCTGTGGGTTTGTCATATATGGCTTGTATCATTTTTAGGTAGGTTCCATCAATGCCTATTTTGTTAAGCGTTTTTATCATAAAAGGGTGTTGAATTTTGTCAAATGCTTTTTCTGCATCTAATGAGAGTATCATATGATTTTTGTTTTTGCTTCTATTTATGTGGTGAATTACATTTATAGATTTACGTATGTTGAACCACCCCTGCATCTCGGGGATGAAGCCCACTTGGTCGTGGTGGATTACTTTTTTGATAAGTACTTGGATTCGATTTGCTAGTATTTTATTGAAAATTTTTGCATCTATATTCATGAGGGAAATTGGTCTGTAGTTCTCTATTTTTGTTGAGTCCTTTCCAGGCTTTGGTATTAATGTTATATTGGCTTGGTAGAACGTGTTGGGGAGAACTCCATCCTTCTGAATATTGGAGAATAGTTTATGTAGGATGGGCACCAGTTCTTCTTTGTATGTATGGTAAAATTCAGGTGTGAACCCATCTGGACCAGGGCTTTTCTTTTTGGGAAGGTTTTTTATTGCTGTTTCGATTTCAGTTCTTGATATTGGTCTGTTCAGGTACTCTATTTCTTCCTGGTTGAGCCTGGGAAGACTATGTGTCTCTAAAAATTTGTCCATTTCCTCCACGTTCTCCAGTTTGTGTGCATAAAGATTTTTGTAGAATTCATAGATGATATCTTGTATCTCTGTAGCATCGGTTGTGATTTCTCCTTTCATGTTCCTAATGGAGGTTATTAGAGATTTTACTTTTGTGCTCTTGGTTAGTCTAGCCAGAGGTGTGTCTATTTTGTTTATCTTTTCAAAGAACCAACTTTTTGTTTTATTAATTTCCCTTATAGTTTCTTTGTTGTCCTTTTCATTTAGTTCTGATTTGATCTTAGTAATTTCTCGCCTTCTGCTGGGTTTGGGATCGTTCTGTTCTTCTTTCTCCAGCTCTTTGAGTCTATTCGTTAGGTTGTCTATTTGCATGTTTTCTGTCTTTTTGATATAGGCATTTATGGATATGAATTTTCCTCTCAGGACTGCTTTAGCTGCATCCCATAGATTTTGATAAGTTGTATCTCCATTGTCATTTAATTCAAAGAAATTTTTGATTTCCATCTTGATTTCTTCTTTTATAGAATAATTATTCAGGAGAAGGTTATTTAGCTTCCATGACTTTGAGTAAGAGTGAGGGTTTCTGTTTGTGATCATTGTTACTTTTATTCCGCTGTGATCTGAGAAGATGCATGGTATAATTTCTATTTTTTTGAATTTTTGAAGACATGATTTATGTCCTAGGACATGGTCAATCTTAGAGAATGTCCTGTGAGCTGATGAGAAGAATGTATATTCTGTGGACTTTGGGTAGAATGTCCTATAGATGTCAGCCATGCCCATTTGTTCTAGCATTCTATTTAGGTCCATTATGTCTTTGTTTATTTTCTGTTTAGAGGATCTGTCCTGTACTGTCAGTGGGGTGTTAAAGTCTCCAGCTATTACAGTATTATTATCTATCATCTGGTTCAGATCTAGTAGGGTTTGCTTTATGAATCTAGGTGCACCTAGGTTGGGTGCATATATATTGAGTATAGTCATGGCTTCTTGTTGAATTGTGCCCTTGACCTGTATGTAGTAGCCATTTTTGTCTTTTATTATTTTTGTTGGTTTGAAAGCTAAGTTATTGGAAATTAAGATTGCCACACCAACTTTCTTTTCGTTACCGTTTGCTTGAAATACCGATTTCCATCCTTTTACTTTCAGTCTAAATGCATCTTTGCTCGTTAGGTGGGTTTCTTGGAGACAGCAGATACTTGGCTTGTGCTTTTTTATCCATTGGGACAGTCTATGTCTCTTGAGCGGGGAATTCAAGCCATTCACATTTATTGAGAAAACTGATAAGTGAGACGGTTTTTTGTTCAGCTTGTTGGGTAGAACTTCATTGCAATGTTTTCTCTCCTGAGCCATTGTGGTATCTGGAATTTGATCTTTAGCTCTTGAGTAGTTTTACATTCATGGATCTTTCTTGTGCTGGTCCGTGTGTAACTCTCTTTTGAGTACTTCTTGCAGGGCTGGTCTTGTCTTGGTGAATTCCCTCAACCTTTGTTTATCTGAGAATGTCTTGATTTCTCCTTCGTATAGAAAACTTAGCTTAGCTGGGTACAAGATTCTAGGCTGGGCATTATTCTGTTTCAGAAGCGTGAAAATGGGGCCCCAACCTCTTCTTGCTTGTAAGGTTTCAGCTGAGAAATCTGGCGTAATTCTGATGGGTTTTCCTTTGTAAGTTACCTGTTTCTTTCTCCTTACAGCTCGGAGAAGGGACTCTTTAGTGGATATTTTGGTCAGCCTGATGACTACGTGGCGTGGTGTTTTCCTATTTGCTATGAATCTCCCAGGGGTCCTTTGAGCTTCTTGAATCTGTATGTCTAGAGTATTGGCAAGGCCTGGAAAATTTTCCTCGATTATGTCTTCAAATAGCTTGTCCAACCCTTGCTTATTGTCTTCTTCACCCTCAGGGATGCCAATAACTCTCAAGTTAGGTTTCTTCACATAATCCCACATTTCTTGAAGACTCAGATCATTTCTCTTACTTTTTTGATCTATCTCTGTGACTGACTTATTTAGTTGAAAGGAGTTATCTTCAATTTCTGAAATTCTTTCCTCTGTTTGATCTACCCTGCTTTTGAGACTTTCCACAGTGTTTTGTAGCTCTCTGAGTGAATTCTTCATTTCTAGGAGTTCAGTTTGGTTTTTCTTCAATATTTCAATTTCTTTAGTGAATTTTTCCTCCAAATCCTGAATTTTTTTTGCATTTTCCTTGTGTTGTCTGTCCATTGATTCTTGTATATTATTTAGCTTGTTTATGATCCATAATTGGAATTCTTCCTGTGACATGTTGGTGTTTTGAGTCTGGTTTGTGTCAAATGGTTGAGAGCCGGTATTTCTCTTTGGGGGTGAGATTTCTGTTTGATTCTTTGTGCTTCCTGTGTTTTTTCGCTGGGCCCTTCCCATCTAGATTAATCGTTGGATCTTTACTTATAGATTTAGTCTGGTTAACAGCACTCTCTGTGCTCTATTCTTAGGCTGTGGAGTAGTCTAGGTATATTGCTTCCTTTGGCAAGAGGGGAAGACTGTTGTGAATTGTTTAGAAATTTTTCTATTTCAGTTGGGGGACTGCTTCTGATGGGTCCAATCCTAGAGGATTGGAGTGATCCAAGACTGCTTTGGTGAGTTAGGACACTGTGTTGTAGTCTTTCAGAGGGCAGGCAGGGTCCACACTAGTAGTGGGCCAAAATTCTCTTTGTTTGTTTGTTTCCCTTTGGTTCTTCCTCTATAGGGGTGGTTTCTGTCTCTATCTGCAGGAAAAATACTAGTTGTGGGGAGTGGATGGTGCCCTCGCTAGCTCAGCGCCCCATTTGCCGCAACTCCCACAGGCAAAAGTCTGCCTTGGCCCAATGTCCCCAGGGACCAGGCTCCACACTCTCGCTTCTGGAGAAGTAGTCAATGTTTAGACGTGGGTGGGGACCCTATATAAGGTCTGTGGACCAGGGGAGGGGGCCGTCCAGGGAGCCTCTTGGCACCCTATTGCTCCGCAGTGACTTGGCTGTGGGCCCCAAGATGGCTATTGCGTGCCCGCAGATCGCCGGCGTTGGGAGTGACTACTCAGGTTCCGGTATGTACCAGAGCCAGGGGCCTGGCCCGTTCCCAAGCTCAGCGTGGGTTCCCAGTTAGAAGGCAAAAAGAGAGAAGAAATAAGGAAAAAGAAAAAAGAAAAGAAAAGAAAAAAAGAAAAAAAAAGAAGTGAAAAGAAAGAACAGAAGGAGAAGAAAAAGAAAGAGAAAAGAAAAGGAGAAGAGAAGAGGAAAAAAAGAAAAAAAAATAAAAAAATAAAAATAAAAAAAAAATAAAAAAATAAAATAAAAAAAAAAAACCAAAAAAAAAAAAAAAAAAAACAAAGACAAAAACAAAAACCAAACTAACAAATAACACAAAGAGACCTAACCCAGAAACAGCGAAAACACAAACACAAAAGAACAAAAACAGAGCTACACAGCACCACAGCGCATCGCTAAACGAAGGGATACACAATTCTGAAGTATACAGTTCAGCGGCTCAATGATCGTGTTTTTGCGCCTTAGCGCAGCTCCGCCCCTTCACGCCCGCTCCGTTGGTTCCGGAGCGGCAACTCAGTGTTTATTTTACGTCTTAGCGCAGCTCCGCCCCTTCACGCCGGCTCCGTTGGTTCCGGAGTGGCAACTCAGTGTTTATTTTAAGTCTTAGCGCAGCTCCGCCCCTTCACGCCCGCTCCGTTGGTTCCGAGCGGCAACTCAGTGTTTATTTTAAGTCTTAGCGCAGCTTCGCCCCTTCACGCCAAGTGCCGCCGGCGGAGATGGCGCGGGCCCAGAGACCAGCGGGGGGCGCCGGGGAGAGAGAGCCGCTGGGCACCTTATGGCTCCCGAGCGGTTCCGACTTTGCTTTCAAGATGGCGCCCGCAGCGCTCCGGGGTCGGAGGGGGACCGGCTCCCCGGCAGGCAGAGACCAGGGACCGCCGCTGCCGGGGGGTTTGGCGGGCAAAGCCGCCGGGGGCCACCGGCTGAAGAACCACCGACAAAAGTAGCGCAGAGGTACAGCGCAATTCGCTGATCGGGGATGGATCGTGCCCCTCCCCCCTGGCACAGGTCCGTCCCTTCTCGCCAAGGACTGTCTCAGCCGAGACTTCCCAGGTTCCAAGCTATTCTCCCGAAAAAGCCTCCTGTCTGCAATGCCCTACGTCTCTCTCGGAGATTCTGCTCTGGCTTGCGAGGGGGTCTCCAAGCAATTGGGGGTGGAGGTCAGTGAGGAGCGCAAGCCGCTTTTCCTAAAGACTGCCCCCGCCCCACCTGGGGGCGGGCGCAGCCGCCTGCGCTCCGCTGGCTACTGTCTGTTCCGCGCCTTCCGCAGAGTTCCGCGATCTTAATTTCTGTTCACCTCAGACCTCACTTGCTCTGTTTGTCCCACGCTGATTCTCCGTGGATTCACACCGCTGTTCCTGTGTGGGAGCGGTCCTCTAGCGTTGTGGCAGGTCCGGATCCACGGTTCCTCGCCGGAGCGCAGATCCAAGCAGTCACCACCACTCCGCCATCTTCCTAAAGTCCGAGATTTGCTTTCTCTAAGTGACTCTAAGCTTTCTTATATGTGATTCTCAAACTTCGCCAAAACTAGATTTTAGCATGCCTACAATACACCACCCCACAGATGCTTTCTCTGCATGACTGTAAGCGTTTGTATATATGACACTGGTACTTCTTTCAAAATACAATTTAGCAGACCTAAAAATCCACCGCCAAGAGTTGCTCTCTCTAAGTGACTGTCTGCTTTCGAACTTCTTCCAAATTATATTTTAGCATGCCTACAAAACACCACCCCACAGTTGCTTTCTCTGCGTGAATGTAACCGTTTATATATGACTCTCCTACTTCTTCGAACTACAGTTGTTATTCCTACAAATCACCACGACAAAGTTCTTTCTCTGAGTGAATGCAAGCATTCTCACACTTCATCCAAATTAGAGTTTAGCAGGCCTACCAATAAACTTCCGAGAGTTGTTTTCTCTGTGTCACTGTAATTTTTCCTATATAAGGCTCTCGAACTTCTTCCAAACCACAGTTTAGCATGCCAACAAAATACGACCCCAGAGTTGCTTTCTCTGCGTGAATGTAAGCATTCGTATATATGACTCTCCTACTTCCTCCAAAATACAGTTTAGAATGCTTACAAACCACCACCCAAACGTTGCGTTCTCTGAGTGAATGTAAGCGTTCCCATGTTTGACTCTCACAATTGATGCAAATTAGAATTTAGCATGCTTAGAAACAATCTGCCGAGAGTTACTTTCTCTAGGTGACTGTAACCTTTCTTATATAAGACTCGCGAACTTCTTCCAAACTACAGTTTAGCATGCCAACGAAACACTGCCCCATCGTTGATTTCTCTGAGTGAATATAAGCGTTCCCATATATGACTCTCACTCTTCTTCCAGAATAGAATTTAGCAGATCTACAAAACGGCCCCCGATGGTTGCTTTCTCTAAGTGACTGGAATTTTCCCCAGATATGACTCTCGAACTTCCTCCAAAGTATAGATAAACATGCGTATATACAGCACCCAACAGTTTCTTTCTCTGCGTGAATGTAACCGTTCATATATATGACTCTCCTACTTCTTCCGATCTACAGTTATTATGCCTACAAACGACCACACAAACGTTGTGTTCTCTGAGTCAATGTAAGCGTTCCCATGTTTGACTCTCACAATTGCTGCTAATTAGTGTTTAGAGGCTTGCAAAGCTGTCCCGAGTGTTGCTTTCTCTAGGTGACTGTAAGCTATCCTATATAACACTCTCGAACTCCTTCCAAACTGCAGTTTAGCATGCCAACAACACATCACCCCATAGTTTCTTTCTCTGCATGAATGTAAGCATTTGGATATATGACTCTGGTACGTCTTTCAAAATACAATTTAGCAGACCTAAAAATCACCCGCCAAGAGTTGCTTTCTCTAAGTGACTGTCAGCTTTCGAACTTCTTCCAATCTATAGTTTAGCATGCCTGCACTACAGCACCCCGTATTTGCTTTCTCTGTGTTAATGTAAGCGTTCCTATATATGTCTCTCGTACCTCTTCCAAAGTAGAGTTTAGTATGCTCACAAACGGCCACCCCAACGTTGCTTTCTCTGAGTGAATGTAAGCGTTCCTGTATATGATTCTAACACTTCATTGAAAATAGAGTTTAGCAGGCCTACGAACCACCCCCAGAGAGTTGCTTTCTCTAAATGACTGTAAGCTTCCCAGATATGACTGTCGAACATCCTCCAAACTATAGTTTAGTGGGCATACAAACATCACTCCATAGTTGCTTTCTCTGCATGCATGTAAGCGTTCCTATATATGATTCTCATACTTCTTCCAAACTAGAGTTTAGTATGCCTACAAACCACAACCCCATCGTTGATTTCTCTGAGTGAATGTACGCAGTCCCCAATATGACTCTCCCCCTTCTTCCAAAGTAGAGTTTTGCAGGCCTACAAACCATCCCCCGAAAGTTGGTTTCTATAAATGACGGTACGCTTTCCTATATATTACTCTTTAACTTCTTGCAAAATAGAGATTAGCATGGCTACAAAAACGCCACCCCATAATTGCTTTCTCTGCATGAATGTAAGCGTTCCCATATATCATTCTCCTACTTCTTCCAAACTAGAGTTTAGTATGCCTACAAACCACCACATCATCGTTGCTTTCTCTGAGTGAATGTAAGCCTTCCCATATATGACTCTCACTCTGAAACCAAAATAGAGTTTAGCACGCCTACATTCCACACCCAGAGATTTGCTTTCTCTAAGTGACTCTAAGCTTTCTTATATGTGATTCTCAAACTTCGTCCAAACTAGAGTTTAGCATGCCTAGAAAACACCACCCCACAGTTGCTTTCTCTGCATGAATGTAAGCGTTTGTATATATGACTCTGGTACTTCTTTCAAAATACAATTTAGCAGACCGAAAAATGAACCGCCGAGAGTTGCTTTCTCTAAGTGACTGTCTGCTTTCGAACTTCTTCCAAATTATATTTTAGCATGCCTACAAAACACCACCCCATAGTTACTTTCTCTGCATCAATATAAGCGTTCATATATATGCCTCTCTCACTTCATCTAAATTAGAGTTTAGCAGGCCTACAAACCACACCCCGTGAGTTGCTTTCTCTAGGGGACTGTAAACTTTCCTATATAAGATTCTCCAACTTCTTTCAAACTACACCATGCCAACAAAACACCACACCGTGGTGGCTTTCTCTGAGTGAACATAAGCGTTCCCGTATATGACTCACACTCTGTTTCCAAAATAGAATTTAGCAGATCTACAAACCAGCCCAAGATGGTTCCTTTCTCTAAGTGACTGTAATTTTCCCCAGATATGACTCTCGCACTTCCTCCAAACTACAGATTAACATGCATACATACGCCACCCCACAGTTGCTTTCTCTGCGTGAATGTAACCGTTTGTATATATGACTCTCCTACTTCTTCCCAACTACAGTTATTATGCCTTCAAACCGTCACGATAATGTTTCTTTCTCTGAGTGAATGAATGCAAGCGTTCTCACATTTCATCCAAATTAGAGTTTAGCAGGCCTACCAATAAACTTCCCAGAGTTGTTTTCTCTGTGTCACTGTAATCTTTCCTATATAAGGCTCTCGAACTTCTTCCAAACCACAGTTCAGCATGCCAACAAAATACGACCCCAGAGTTGCTTTCTCTGCCTGAATGTAAGCGTTCATATATATGACTCTCCTACTTCCTCCATAATACAGTTTAGAATGCCTACAAACCACCACCCAAACATTGCGTTCTCTGAATGAATGAAAGCATTCCCATGTTTGACTCTCACAATTGATGCAAAGTAGAGTTTAGCAGGCCAAGAAAGGATCTCCCGAGAGTTGCTTTCTCTAGGTGATTGTAAGCTTTCCTAAATAAGACTCTCCAACTTCTTCCCAACTACAGGTTAACATGCCCACAAAAACATCACCCCATAGTTTTTTCTTTGCATGAATGTAAGCATTAGTATATATGACTCTGGTACTTCTTTCAAAATACAATTTAGCAGACCTAAAAATCAACCACCAAGAGTTGCTTTCTCTAAGTGACTGTTCAGGTTTAGAACTTCTTCCAAACTAGAGCATGCTTACAAAACACCACCCAGTAGTTGCTTTCTCTGTGTGAATGTAAGCGTTCCCAAATATCATTCTCGTACTTCTTCCAAACTATTTAGTATGCCTACAAAAACCACCCCAATGTTGTTTCTCTGAGGGAATGTAAGCAGTCCCATGTTTGACTCTCACACTTCATCCAAATTAGAGTTTAGCATGTGTACAAACAATCTCCCGAGAGTTGCTTTCCCTAGGTGATGGTAATCTTTCCTGTATAAGGTTCTCCAACTTCTTCCAAACTGCAGTTTAGCATGCCTACAAAACCTGACGCCATAAGTGCTTTCTCTGCGTGAATGTAAGTGTTCCTATATAGGACTCTCGTACTTCTTCCAAACTACAGTTTAGTATGCCCTACAAACCACCACCCAAACGTTGTTTTCTCTGAGTGAATGTAAGCGTTCCCATATATGACTCTCACACTTCAACCAAAATAGAGTTTGATTCTCTATGTGATTCTCTTGCTGCTTCCAAATTACAGGTTAGTATCCCTAGGAACCACAACCACAACGTTGCTTTCACTGAGTTCCCATATATTATTCTAAGACTTCATTGAAAATAGAGTTTAGCAGGCCTACGAAACACCCTCCGAGAGTTGCTTTCTCTAAGTGACTGTAAGCTTCCCAGATATGACTCTCGAACTTCCTCCAAACTATATTTTAGTAGGCATACAAACATCACTCCATAGTTGCTTTCTCTGCGTGAAGGTAAGCGTTCCTATATACGATTCTCGTACTTCTTCCAAACTAGAGTTGACTATGCCTACAAATCACAATCCCATCGTTGATTTCTCTGAGTGAATGCACGCGGTCCCCAATATGACTCTCCCCCTTCTTCCAAACTGGAGTTTTGCAGGTGTACAAAACATCCCCCGAGAGTTGGTTTCTATGACTGTACCCTTTCCTATATATTACTCCTTAACTTCTTCCAAACTAGAGATTAGCATGGCTACAAAAACGCCACCCCATAATTGCTTTCTCTACGTGAATGTAAGCGTTCCCATATATCATTCTCCTACTTCTTCCAAACTAGAGTTTAGTATGCCTGCAAACCACCACGCCGTCGTTGCTTTCTCTGAGGGAATGTACGCCTTCCCATATATGACTCTCACTCTTAAACCAAAATAGAGTTTAGCAGGCCTACATTCCACACCCAGAGATTTGCTTTCTCTAAGTGACTCTAGGCTTTCTTATATGTGATTCTCAAACTTCGTCCAAACTAGAGTTTAGCATGCCTATTAAACACCACCCCATAGTTACTTTCAGTGCTTCAAAATGTATGTGTTCCTATATGTGATTTTCGTGCTTCTTCCAAACTGCAGTTTAGTAAGCCTTCAAACAACCCCATCGTTGCTTTCTCTGAGTGAATGTAAGCGTTCTCATATATGACTCTCACACTTCAACCAAAACAGGGTTTTGCAGGCCTACAAACCACCCGCCAAGACTTGCTTTTTCAAAGTGGCTGTTACCTTTCCTATATAGGACTCTGGAACTTCTCCCAAGCTAGACTTTAACATGTCTACCTGACACTACTCCGTAGTTGCTCTCGGTGTGTGAATGTAAGCGTTCCTATATATATGAGTCTTGTACTGCTTCCTAACTAGCATCTGGCATGCCAAAATAACACTCCCGCATAGTTGCTTTCTTTGAGTCAATGTAAACATTCCTATATATGTCTCTCGCACTTCTTCCAAACTAGAGTTGAGTAAGTCTACAAACCAATCCCCGACAGCTGTTTTCTCTGAACGAATTTAAGCGTTCCTATATATGACTATGGCACTTCCTCCAAACTAGAGTTTAGCAAGCCTACACTCCACCCCAGTTCGTTGCTTTCTCTAAGTTACTGTAAGCTTTCCTATACATGGCTCTCGAAATTTTCCAAACTAGAGTTAGCATGCCTACTATACACCTACATATAATTGCTTTGTCTGAGTGAATATAAGCCTTCCTATATATGACTGTCACACTTTTTCCAAATTAGAGTGTAGCCAGCCTGGAAAGCACCCCTTATAGTTGCTTTCATTGAGTGAATGTTAACATTCCTATATATGACTCTCGCAACTTTTCCAATCTAAGATTTTACCAATGCTACAAATCCCCGCCAAGAGTTCCTATACATAACTGTCCTCTTTTTCCAAGCTAGAGTTTAGGAAGCCTAGAAACCGTCCCCCCCATAGACGCTTTATGTGAACGTAAGCGTTCCTATATATGACTCTCGCCTTCCTCCAAACTAGAGCTTAGCAAGCCTACAAACCAACTCCCTATAATTGCTTTCTCTGAATGAATGATATCGTTCCTATATAAGACTCTCAAACTTCTTCCAAACCAGAGTTTAACAAGCCAAAAAAGCACCCCCCATAGATGCTTCCTCTAACTCAAAGCTAATATTCCTATATATGATTCAGCTTCTTCATCCAAACTAGAGTAAGGCAAGCCTACAAATCACACACCAATAGTTGCTTTCTATAAGTAAATGTAAGCATCCCTGTATATGACTATAGCAATTCTTCCAAACTGGAGTTTAGCAAGCCTACAGACACCAGGACCCCACTCCATAGTACCCTGGGCATTTGCGCCTGCCTGTCATGCAGGACATAGGGGCGGACCCTCATCTCAGACACGGCATTGGTGGATTGTAGGCTTTCTAAAATTTTTGAATTGAAGAAGCCTGAGAATTGGAATTCGGTTTAGGGTAAGGTTAGGTGTTAGGGACTAGGATTAGGTTTAGGGGTTAGGGTTTTAGGTTAGAATTAGGGTTAGGATTACTGTTAGGGTTAGAGATTAGGATTAGGTTTAGTGGTTGGGTTTAGGTTTAGGGTGAGAGGCAAGAGTAAGGGTCAGGGATTAGGGTTACTGTTAGGAGTTAGATTCAGGGCTTACTAAGGATTTGGTTTGGTGATAGGGTTAGGGCTTACGTTTAACGGTGTGTGTTAGGGCACGGGCCCTGTCTAATGTACGGGGCACTGTGGGTGTGGAGCAAGGCTGGGTCCCCACTTCATCGTACCCTGGGTGTTGGGCTTCAACTGTCACGCAGGACAAAGGCAGAGGCTCATCTCATGCATGTTTAGGGTTAAGGTTTAGGGTTAGGGTCAGGGTTGAGGGTTACGGTGAGGCTTAACAGTTAGAGGTAGGGTAAGGGTGTTAGGGATAGGGTTTGGGTTAAGGGTTAGGATTATGGTTCAGGTTTAAGGTTAGCATTAGAGGGTAGGGTTAGTGTAAGTGTAGGTCAGTGTTGGGTTTAGATCTCTAGGCATTAGGGTAAAGGTTACAGTTAGGGTTAAGAGTTAGGGTTATGTTTAATGGTTAGGATTGGGATTAGAGTTCAGGGTTAGGGTTAAGGTTAGGGGTTATGACTAAGGATCAACGGTTAGGGTTATTTTTAGGCGTAGGGTTAGGGTAAGGTGTTAGGGTTACTGTTAGTGTTGTTTGTAGGGTTAAGGTTAGGGTTGGCGTTTCAGATTTAGGGATTAGGTGTTATGGTTATAGCTAGGAGTTAGGGTTAGAATTACTGTATAGGGCTTGTTCTCAGGGTGTCATGCATTAACATTAAGATAAGGGGTTAAAGTTAGGGTTACGGTGAGGTTTACGTGTTAAGGTGAGCAGTAGGATCAGAGTTAGGTGTTTTGTTCTGGGTTAGGGTTATGGGTGAGGGGTAGGGTTTATCCTTAGGGCACATGCCCTGTATGCACTGGGAGGTGAAGTTAGGGGTCTGTGATGGTCGCTGGGAACCCACTCTATCGTACGCAGTGTATGGGCCTCTGGGTTTCATGCAGGACACTGTGGCAGAGCGGGCTTTCATGCATGGCTTAGTAGGATTGTAGGCTTTCTAAACTCTGAGAAAGCAAGAAGTCTGAGAATTAGATTTCGGGTTAGGATTACGGCACGGTTTAGTGATGAAGATTAGTGTTAGGATGAGGGCTTAGGGTTAGGGGTTAGGGTTAGGGTTAGGGTTGTTGGTAGGGTGAAGGTTAGGGTTGACGTTTTAGAATTAGGGATGAGGTGTTACGGTTATGACTATGGTTTAGGATTAGAATTATGGGAGAGGGCTTCTTCTGAAGGTGTTATGCATTCACGTTAAGTTAAGGGGCTAAGTTAGGGTTACGGGGAGGTTTCTGTTTTAAGGTGAGCAATAGGATCAGGGTTAGGTGTTATGTTCAGGATGAGGGTTATCTGTTAGGGGTAGTGTTTATACTTAGCGTACGGGCCCTGTCTGCACTGGGCGGGAGGCGGGGGTTAGGGGGATGGGATTTTCCCCGGGAACCCACTCTATCGTACGCTGGGTATGGGCTCCTGGGTTTCATGCAGGACACAGTGGCAGAGCCCCCTTTTACTCATGGCATGGGAGGATTGTAGGTTTTCTAAACTCTGAGAAAGCAAGAAGTCTGAGAATGAGATTTAGGGGTAGGATTACGGTAATGTTTAGGGATGAAGATTAGTGTCAGGGTGGGGTCTTGGGTTAGGGGTTGGGGTTAAAGGTTAGTGTTAGGTTTAACAGTTACAGTTAGGTTTATGGTTGAGTTTCAGGGTTAGGGTTAAGGTTTGGGTTTAGCGTTTGGCACAGGGGAAGGCTTCAGTGTTAGCTTTATGGTTAATGATTAGGATTAGGGTTAGTGTGAGGGTTAATGGTAAGGGTCAAGATTCAGGGTTCAGGTTGGGGTTAGGCTTAGGTTTAGGGTTAGGGGTTAGGGTTAGGCTTAGGGTTAAGGGATAGGATTAGGGTTAAGTGTTGGGCTTAGGGTTAGGGTTTAGTGTTAGGGTTATCGTTAAGGATTAGGGTTAGGGTCAGGGTTAAATGGGTGCGGGTAATGGTTAGGGTCAGGGTTAAGGTTTATGGATAGGGTTAGTGTTAAGGGTTACGGGTAGGTTTAGGGTTCGGGGTTAGAGTTAGCATTAAGGCTTAAGGTTAGGATTAGGTGGTAGGTTAGATTTAGCGTTAGATCTAGGCGTTAGAGTAAGAGTTCAGAGATAGGGTTAGGTTTAATGCTTAGGATTAGGGTTAGGGTTTGGGGTTAAAGTAAGTGTTAGGGGTTAGGTTTAAGGATCAAAGGTTAGGGTTATTTTTAGCTGTAGTGTTAGGGTTGGGGATAAGGGATAAGGTTGGCGTAAGGGTTTTCCTTACTGTTAGGGTTAAGGGTCAGGCTTAGATTAAAGGTTAAGGTTAGGGTCAGTGTTAAGGGTTAGGGTGAGGGTTAACGGTTACGGTAAAGGTTAAGCGTTAGTGTTAGGGATTAGCGATTAGGGTTTTTGGTAAGTGTTAGGGTTAGGAGTTAGTGTTTCATGAAGGGGTATGGTTAGAATTAGGATTGGGGTTAGTGTTAGGGTTAGGTTTAGGGGTTAGTTTTTGGGTTAAGGGTTGGGCTCAGGTTTAGGGTTAAAGTTTAGTGTTAGGGTTAATGTTTGGTGTTATGGTCCAGTTTAAGTGTTAGGGTGAGGGTTAACGGTTACGATTAGGCTAAGAGGTTGGGGATATAGTGAGGGTTCAGTGTTAGGGTTAGGTTTAGGGTTCAGGGTTAGGGTTAGCTTTAGGGGTTCTGGTTAGGGTTAGGTGTTAGGTTAGTGTCAGGGTTAGGTCTAGTCGTGAGGGTAAGGTTTAGGGTTAGCTTTAAGAGCTAGGGTTAGGTTTAATGGTTAGGATTAGGATTAGGGTTAAAGGTTAGGGTAAGGCTTAGGGGTTAGGGTGAAGGGTTAAGGGTTTTTGTTAGGCATAGCGTTGGGGTTAGAAGTAAGGGTTACTGTCAGTGTTAGGGTTGTAGGCAGGGTTACGGTTAGGGTTAGCGGTTTAGAATTAGGGTTAGGGATTAGGTGTTACAGTGATGACTAGGAGATAGGGTTAGAATTATGGGATAGGGGTTGTTCTCAGGCAATGGGTTATGCATTAAGGTTAGGATAAGAGGTTAAAGTTAGGCTCACGGTGAGGTTTACGTGTTAAGGGGAGAAATAGGAACAGTGTTAGGTTTATGTTCAGGGTGAGGGATATCTGTTACAGGTATTGTTTATGCTTAGCGCACGGGCCCTGTCTGCCTTAGGCGGGGGCGGGGGGAGGTTAGGGGGCTGGGATTGTCACCAGGATCCCACTGTATCGTACTCTGGGTATGGGTCCGTGGGTTTCATGCAGGACACAGTGGTAGAGCCTCCTTTCACGCATGGCATGGGAGGATTGCAGGCTTTCTAAACTCTAAGAAAGCAAGAAGTCTGAGAATTAGATTTCGGGTTAGGATTATGGTTAGGGTTAAGGATGAAGTTTAGTGTTAGGGTGAGGGCTTAAGGTTAGGGATTAGGGTTAGGGTGAAAGGTTACTCTTAGGTTTAACGGTTACAGTTCGGTTTAGGGTTGAGGTTTACGGTTAGGGTTAAGATGAGGGGTTCGGGTTTGGTATAGGGTTAGGGTTAGGTACAGGGTTAGGGTTAAGTGTTAGGTTTAGGGTTGAAGATTAGGATTAGGGTTAGGATTAAAGGTTAGCGTGAGAGTTAACGGTTAGGGTTAAGGTTAAGAGTTAGGGTGAGGGTTTAGGTTTAGGGTTAAGGGTTAGGGTTAGTTTTAGGGTTCGAGTTATGTGTTATGGTTTGTGTTAGAGGTTAGGGTTAGGTTTACTGTTCACGGTTAGGGTTACGTTTAGGGGGTTAGCATTAGGGTTAAGGATTAGGTTTAGGGTAAGTGTTTAGAGTTAGTGTTGGGCTTTAGGCTCGGGGCTTAGGTTCAGGGTCAGGGGTTAGGGTTGGTGGTAGGGCTTAGCTTTAGCGGTCAGTTTAAGGGCACAGGACCTGGTTAATCTACAGTGAGGGGGTGCGGTCGGAGTCACCACGAAAGCACAACATCATTCCCTGGGCCCTGGGACAAGACCTCCATGCAGGACTCAGGCGGAGCCTCATCTCACACATGGCATGGCTGTAGTGTAGGCTTGCTTCACTCGGGAATGGAAGTAGTGTGAGAATTAGGGTTAGGTTTGGGGTTAGGGGTTTCGAGTTAGGGGTTAGGTGGTAGGGATTAGTGGTTAGGGTTAGAGTTAGTGTTACGGGTTAGGTGTTAAGTCTGGTTTAGGGGGCCAGGGTAAGGTTTAGGTTTGGAGTTAGCGTTCGGGTTAGGCGTTAGGGTTAAGGGATAGGGTTAGGGTTAAGTGTTAGCTTTAGGGTAAGGGTTCAGGTTTAGGGTTAGGGTCAGGATTAAGGGTTAGGGTGAGGGTTAACAGTTAGGGTTATTGTTAGGGGGTTAGGGATAGGTTTAGGGTTAAGGGTCAGGTGTATGGTTCAGGTTTAAGGTTAGCATTAGGGGGTTAGGGTTAGTGTTAACTGTAGGTCAGCGAGGGGGTTAGATCTCTAGGCATTAAGGTAAAGGTTAGGGTTAGGGTTATGTTTAATGGTTAGGATTGGGATTAGGGTTAAGGGTTCGGGTTAAGGTTAGGGGTTATGACTAAGGATCAACGGTTAGGGTTATTTTTAGGCGTAGGGTTAGCCTAGGGGGTTAGGGTTAGTGTTAGTGTTGTTGGTCGGGTTAAGGTTAGGGTTGGCGTTTCAGAATTAGGGATTAGGTGTTATGATTATGGCTAGGAGTTAGGGTTAGAATTACGGTATAGGGCTTGTTCTCAGGGTGTCATGCATTAACGTTAAGATAAGGTGTTAAAGTTAGGGTTTCGGTGAGGTTTACCTGTTAAGGTGAGCAGTAGGATCAGGGTTAGGTGCTATGTTCTGGGTTAGGGTTATGGGTGAAGGGTAGGGTTTATCCTTAGGGCACGGGCCCTGTATGCACTAGGAGGCGAAGTTAGGGGTCTGTGATGTGTCCTGGGAACCCATGCTATCCTATGCAGTGTATGGGCCTCTGGGTTTCATGCAGGACACTGTGGCAGAGCCAGCTTTCATGCATGGCTTAGTAGGATTGTAGGCTTTCAAAACTCTGAGAAAGCAAGAAGTCTGAGAATTAGATTTCGGGTTAGGATTACGGCACGGTTTAGGGATGAAGATTAGTGTTAGGGTGAGGGCTTAGGGTTAGGGGTTAGGGTTAGGGTTAGGGTTGTTGGTAGGGTGAAGGTTAGGGTTGACGTTTTAGAATTAGGGATGAGGTGTTACGGTTATGACTATGGTTTAGGATTAGAATTATGGGAGATGGCTTCTTCTCAAGGTGTTATGCATTAAGGTTAAGATAAGGGGCTAAGTTAGGGTTACGGGGAGGTTTCTGTTTTAAGGTGAGCAATAGGATCAGGGTTAGGTGTTTTGTTCAGGATGAGGGTTATCTGTTAGGGGTAGTGTTTATACTGAGCGTACGGGCCCTGTCTGCACTGGGCGGGAGGCGGGGGTTAGGGGGATGGGATTTTCCCCGGGAACCCACTCTATCGTACGCTGGGTATGGGCTCCTGGGTTTCATGCAGGACACAGTGGCAGAGCCCCCTTTTACTCATGGCATGGGAGGATTGTAGGTTTTCTAAACTCTGAGAAAGCAAGAAGTCTGAGAATGAGATTTAGGGGTAGGATTACGGTAATGTTTAGGGATGAAGATTAGTGTCAGGGTGGGGTCTTGGGTTAGGGGTTGGGGTTAAAGGTTAGTGTTAGGTTTAACAGTTACAGTTAGGTTTATGGTTGAGTTTCAGGGTTAGGGTTAAGGTTTGGGTTTAGCGTTTGGCACAGGGGAAGGCTTCAGTGTTAGCTTTATGGTTAATGATTAGGATTAGGGTTAGTGTGAGGGTTAATGGTAAGGGTCAAGATTCAGGGTTCAGGTTGGGGTTAGGCTTAGGTTTAGGGTTAGGGGTTAGGGTTAGGCTTAGGGTTAAGGGATAGGATTAGGGTTAAGTGTTGGGCTTAGGGTTAGGGTTTAGTGTTAGGGTTATCGTTAAGGATTAGGGTTAGGGTCAGGGTTAAATGGGTGCGGGTAATGGTTAGGGTCAGGGTTAAGGTTTATGGATAGGGTTAGTGTTAAGGGTTACGGGTAGGTTTAGGGTTCGGGGTTAGAGTTAGCATTAAGGCTTAAGGTTAGGATTAGGTGGTAGGTTAGATTTAGCGTTAGATCTAGGCGTTAGAGTAAGAGTTCAGAGATAGGGTTAGGTTTAATGCTTAGGATTAGGGTTAGGGTTTGGGGTTAAAGTAAGTGTTAGGGGTTAGGTTTAAGGATCAAAGGTTAGGGTTATTTTTAGCTGTAGTGTTAGGGTTGGGGATAAGGGATAAGGTTGGCGTAAGGGTTTTCCTTACTGTTAGGGTTAAGGGTCAGGCTTAGATTAAAGGTTAAGGTTAGGGTCAGTGTTAAGGGTTAGGGTGAGGGTTAACGGTTAAGGTAAAGGTTAAGCGTTAGTGTTAGGGATTAGCGATTAGGGTTTTTGGTAAGTGTTAGGGTTAGGAGTTAGTGTTTCATGAAGGGGTATGGTTAGAATTAGGATTGGGGTTAGTGTTAGGGTTAGTTTTAGGGGTTAGTTTTTGGGTTAAGGGTTGGGCTCAGGTTTAGGGTTAAAGTTTAGTGTTAGGGTTAATGTTTAGTGTTATGGTCCAGTTTAAGTGTTAGGGTGAGGGTTAACGGTTACGATTAGGCTAAGAGGTTGGGGATATAGTGAGGGTTCAGTGTTAGGGTTAGGTTTAGGGTTCAGGGTTAGGGTTAGCTTTAGGGGTTCTGGTTAGGGTTAGGTGTTAGGTTAGTGTCAGGGTTAGGTCTAGTCGTGAGGGTAAGGTTTAGGGTTAGCTTTAAGAGCTAGGGTTAGGTTTAATGGTTAGGATTAGGATTAGGGTTAAAGGTTAGGGTAAGGCTTAGGGGTTAGGGTGAAGAGTTAAGGGTTTTTGTTAGGCATAGCGTTGGGGTTAGAAGTAAGGGTTACTCTTAGTGTTAGGGTTGTAGGCAGGGTTACGGTTAGGGTTAGCGGTTTAGAATTAGGGTTAGGGATTAGGTGTTACAGTGATGACTAGGAGATAGGGTTAGAATTATGGGATAGCGGTTGTTCTCAGGCAATGGGTTATGCATTAAGGTTAGGATAAGAGGTTAAAGTTAGGCTCACGGTGAGGTTTACGTGTTAAGGGGAGAAATAGGAACAGTGTTAGGTTTATGTTCAGGGTGAGGGATATCTGTTACAGGTATTGTTTATGCTTAGGGCACGGGCCCTGTCTGCCTTAGGCGGGGTCGGGGGGAGGTTAGGGGGCTGGGATTGTCACCAGGATCCCACTGTATCGTACTCTGGGTATGGGTCCGTGGGTTTCATGCAGGACACAGTGGTAGAGCCTCCTTTCACGCATGGCATTGGAGGATTGCAGGCTTTCTAAACTCTAAGAAAGCAAGAAGTCTGAGAATTAGATTTAGGGTTAGGATTATGGTTAGGGTTAAGAATGAAGTTTAGTGGTAGGGTGAGGGCTTAGGGTTAGGGATTAGGGTTAGGGTTAAAGGTTACTCTTAGGTTTAACGGTTACACTTTGGTTTAGGGTTGAGGTTTACGGTTAGGGTTAAGATGAGGGGTTCGGGTTTGGTATAGGGTTAGGGTTAGGTACAGGGTTAGGGTTAAGTGTTAAGTTTAGGGTTGAAGATTAGGATTAGGGTTAGGATTAAAGGTTAGCGTGAGAGTTAGCAGATAGGGTTAAGGTTAAGAGTTAGGGTGAGGGTTTAGGTTTAGGATTAAGGGTTAGGGTTAGTTTTAGGGTTCGAGTTATGTGTTATGGTTTGTGTTAGAGGTTAGGGTTAGGTTTACTGATCACAGTTAGGGTTACGTTTAGGGGGTTAGCATTAGGGTTAAGGATTAGGTTTAGGGTAAGTGTTTAGAGTTAGTGTTGGGCTTTAGGCTCGGGGCTTAGGTTCATGGTCAGGGGTTAGGGTTGGTGGTAGGGCTTAGCTTTAGCGGTCAGTTTAAGGGCACAGGACCTGGTTAATCTACCGTGAGGGGGTGCGGTCGGAGTCACCATGAAAGCACAACATCATTCCCTGGGCCCTGGGACAAGACCTCCATGCAGGACTCAGGCGGAGCCTCATCTCACACATGGCATGGCTGTAGTGTAGGCTTGCTTCACTCGGGAATGGAAGTAGTGTGAGAATTAGGGTTAGGGTTGGGGTTAGGGGTTTCGAGTTAGGGGTTAGGTTTCGAGTCAGGGTTAGGTGGTAGGGATTAGTGGATAGGGTTAGAGTTAGTGTTACGGGTTAGGTGTTAAGTCTGGTTTAGGGGGCCAGGGTAAGGTTTAGGTTTGGAGTTAGCGTTCGGGTTAGGCGTTAGGGTTAAGGGATAGGGTTAGGGTTAAGTGTTAGCTTTAGGGTAAGGGTTCAGGTTTAGGGTTAGGGTCAGGGTTAAGGGTTAGGGTGAGGGTTAACAGTTAGGGTTATTGTTAGGGGGTTAGGGATAGGTTTAGGGTTAAGGGTCAGGTGTATGGTTCAGGTTTAAGTTTAGCATTAGGGGCTTAGGGTTAGTCTTAACTGTAGGTCAGCGAGGGGGTTAGATCTCTAGGCATTAGGGTAAAGGTTAGGGTTAGGGTTATGTTTAATGGTTAGGATTGGGATTAGGGTTAAGGGTTCGGGTTAAGGTTAGGGGTTATGACTAAGGATCAACGGTTAGGGTTATTTTTAGGCGTAGGCTTAGGGTAAGGTGTTAGGGTTACTGTTAGTGTTGTTTGTAGGGTTAAGGTTAGGGTTGGCGTTTCAGATTTAGGGATTAGGTGTTATGGTTATAGCTAGGAGTTAGGGTTAGAATTACGGTATAGGGCTTGTTCTCAGGGTGTCATGCATTAACGTTAAGATATGGGGTTAAAGTTAGGGTTTCGGTGAGGTTTACCTGTTAAGGTGAGCAGTAGGATCAGGGTTAGGTGCTATGTTCTGGGTTAGGGTTATGGGTGAGGGGTAGGGTTTATCCTTAGGGCACGGGCCCTGTATGCACTAGGAGGTGAAGTTAGGGGTCTGTGATGTGTCCTGGGAACCCATGCTATCCTATGCAGTGTATGGGCCTCTGGGTTTCATGCAGGACACTGTGGCAGAGCCAGCTTTCATGCATGGCTTAGTAGGATTGTAGGCTTTCAAAACTCTGAGAAACAAGAAGTCTGAGAATTAGATTTTGGGTTAGGATTACGGCACAGTTTAGGGATGAAGATTAGTGTTAGGGTGAGGGCTTAGGGTTAGGGGTTAGGGTTAGGGTTAGGGTTGTTGGTAGGGTGAAGATTAGGGTTGACGTTTTAGAATTAGGGATGAGGTGTTACGGTTATGACTATGGTTTAGGATTAGAATTATGGGAGAGGGCTTCTTCTGAAGGTGTTATGCATTCACGTTAAGTTAAGGGGCTAAGTTAGGGTTACGGGGAGTTTTATGTTTTAAGGTGAGCAATAGGATCAGGGTTAGGTGTTATGTTCAGCGTGAGGGTTATCTGTTAAGGGTAGTGTTTATACTTAGCGTACGGGCCCTGCCTGCACTGGGCGGGAGGCGGGGGTTAGGGGGATGGGATTGTCCCCGGGAACCCACTCTATCGTACGCTGGGTATGGGCTCCTGGGTTTCATGCAGGACACAGTGGCAGAGCCCCCTTTTACTCATGGCATGGGAGGATTGTAGGTTTTCTAAACTCTGAGAAAGCAAGAAGTCTGAGAATGAGATTTAGGGGTAGGATTACGGTAATGTTTAGGGATGAAGATTAGTGTCAGGGTGGGGTCTTGGGTTAGGGGTTGGGGTTAAAGGTTAGTGTTAGGTTTAACAGTTACAGTTAGGTTTATGGTTAAGTTTCAGGGTTAGGGTTAAGGTTTGGGTTTAGCGTTTGGCACAGGGGAAGCCTTCAGTGTTAGCTTTATGTTTAAAGATTAGGTTTAGGGTTAGTGTGAGGGTTAATGGTAAGGGTCAAGATTCAGGGTTCCGATTGGGGTTAGGCTTAGGTTTAGGGTTAGGGGTTAGGGTTAGGCTTAGGGTTAAGGGATAGGATTAGGGTTAAGTGTTGGGCTTAGGGTTAGGGTTTAGTGTTAGGGTTATCGTTAAGGATTAGGGTTAGGGTCAGGGTTAAATGGGTGCGGGTAATGGTTAGGGTCAGGGTTAAGGTTTATGGATAGGGTTAGTGTTAAGGGTTACGGGTAGGTTTAGGGTTCGGGGTTAGAGTTAGCATGAATGATTCAGGTTAGGATTAGGTGGTAGGTTAGATTTAGCGTTAGATCTAGGCGTTAGAGTAAGAGTTAAGAGATAGGGTTAGGTTTAATGCTTAGGATTAGGGTTAGGGTTTGGGGTTAAAGTAAGTGTTAGGGGTTAGGTTTAAGGATCAAAGGTTAGGGTTATTTTTAGCTGTAGTGTTAGGGTTGGGGATAAGGGATAAGGTTGGCGTAAGGGTTTTCCTTACTGTTAGGGTTAAGGGTCAGGCTTAAATTAAAGGTTAAGGTTAGGGTCAGTGTTAAGGGTTAGGGTGAGGGTTAACGGTTACGGTAAAGGTTAAGCGTTAGTGTTAGGGATTAGCGATTAGGGTTTTTGGTAAGTGTTAGGGTTAGGAGTTAGTGTTTCATGAAGGGGTATGGTTAGAATTAGGATTGGGGTTAGTGTTAGGGTTAGGTTTAGGGGTTAGGTTTAGGGCAAAAGGATAGGATTAGGGTTAAGGGTTGGGCTCAGGTTTAGGGTTAAAGTTTAGTGTTAGGGTTAATGTTTAGTGTTATGGTCCAGTTTAAGTGTTAGGGTGAGGGTTAACGGTTAGGATTAGGCTAAGAGGTTGGGGGTATAGTGAGGGTTCAGTGTTAGGGTTAGGTTTAGGGTTCAGGGTTAGGGTTAGCTTTAGGGGTTCTGGTTAGGGTTAGGTGTTAGTTTAGTGTCAGGGTTAGGTCTAGTCGTGAGGGTAAGGTTTAGGGTTAGCTTTAAGAGCTAGGGTTAGGTTTAATGGTTAGGATTAGGATTAGGGTTAAAGGTTAGGGTAAGGCTTAGGGGTTAGGGTGAAGAGTTAAGGGTTTTTGTTAGGCATAGCGTTGGGGTTAGAAGTAAGGGTTACTGTCAGTGTTAGGGTTGTAGGCAGGGTTACGGTTAGGGTTAGCGGTTTAGAATTAGGGTTAGGGATTAGGTGTTACAGTGATGACTAGGAGATAGGGTTAGAATTATGGGATAGGGGTTGTTCTCAGGCAATGGGTTATGCATTAAGGTTAGGATAAGAGGTTAAAGTTAGGCTCACGGTGAGGTTTACGTGTTAAGGGGAGAAATAGGAATAGTGTTAGGTTTATGTTCAGGGTGAGGGATATCTGTTACAGGTATTGTTTATGCTTAGGGCACGGGCCCTGTCTGCCTTAGGCGGGGGCGGGGGGAGGTTAGGGGGCTGGGATTGTCACCAGGATCCCACTGTATCGTACTCTGGGTATGGGTCCGTGGGTTTCATGCAGGACACAGTGGTAGAGCCTCCTTTCACGCATGGCATGGGAGGATTGCAGGCTTTCTAAACTCTAAGAAAGCAAGAAGTCTGAGAATTAGATTTAGGGTTAGGATTATGGTTAGGGTTAAGGATGAAGTTTAGTGTTAGGGTGAGGGCTTAAGGTTAGGGATTAGGGTTAGGGTGAAAGGTTACTCTTAGGTTTAACGGTTACAGTTCGGTTTAGGGTTGAGGTTTACGGTTAGGGTTAAGATGAGGGGTTAGGTTTTGGTATAGGGTTAGGGTTAGGTACAGGCTTAGGGTTAAGTGTTAGGTTTAGGGTTGAAGATTAGGATTAGGTTTAGGATTAAAGGTTAGCGTGAGAGTTAACGGTTAGGGCTAAGGTTAAGAGTTAGGGTGAAGGCCGGGCGCGGTGGCTCACGCCTGTAATCCTAGCACTCTGGGAGGCCGAGGTGGGCGGATCGTTTGAGCTCAGGAGTTCGAGACCAGCTTGAGCAAGAGCGAGACCCCATCTCTACTAAAAATAGAAAGAAATTATATGGACAGCTAAAAATATATATAGAAAAAATTAGCCGGGCATGGTGGTGCATGCCTGTAGTCCCAGCTACTTGGGAGGCTGAGACAGGAGGATCCCTTGAGCTCAGGAGTTTGAGGTTGCTGTGAGCTAGGCTGACTCCACGGCACTCACTCTAGCCTGGGCAACAGAGTGAGACTCTGTCTCAAAAAAAAAAAAAAAAAGAGTTAGGGTGAGGGTTTAGGTTTAGGGTTAAGGGTTAGGGTTAGTTTTAGGGTTCGAGTTATGTGTTATGGTTTGTGTTAGAGGTTAGGGTTAGGTTTACTGTTCACGGTTAGGGTTACGTTTAGGGGGTTAGCATTAGGGTTAAGGATTAGGTTTAGGGTAAGGGTTTAGAGTTAGTGTTGGGCTTTAGTCTCGGTGCTTAGGTTCAGGGTCAGGGGTTAGGGTTGGTGGTAGGGCTTAGCTTTAGCGGTCAGTTTAAGGGCACAGGACCTGGTTAATCTACAGTGAGGGGGTGCGGTCGGAGTCACCACGAAAGCACAACATCATTCCCTGGGCCCTGGGACAAGACCTCCATGCAGGACTCAGGCGGAGCCTCATCTCACACATGGCATGGCTGTAGTGTAGGCTTGCTTCACTCGGGAATGGAAGTAGTGTGAGAATTAGGGTTAGGGTTGGGGTTAGGGGTTTCGAGTTAGGGGTTAGGTTTCGAGTCAGGGTTAGGTGGTAGGGATTAGTGGTTAGGGTTAGAGTTTGTGTTACGGGTTAGGTGTTAAGTCTGGTTTAGGGGGCCAGGGTAAGGTTTAGGTTTGGAGTTAGCGTTAGGGTTAGGCGTTAGGGTTAAGGGATAGGGTTAGGGTTAAGTGTTAGCTTTAGGGTTAGGGTTCAGGTTTAGGGTTAGGGTCAGGGTTAAGGGTTAGGGTGAGGGTTAACAGTTAGGGTTATTGTTAGGGGGTTAGGGATAGGTTTAGGGTTAAGGGTCAGGTGTATGGTTCAGGTTTAAGGTTAGCATTAGGGGGTTAGGGTTAGTCTTAACTGTAGGTCAGCGTGGGGGTTAGATCTCTAGGCATTAGGGTAAGGGTTAGGGTTAGGGTTAAGAGTTAAGGTTATGTTTAACAGTTAGGATTGGGATTAGGGTTAAGGGATCGGGTTAAGGTTAGGGATTATGACTAAGGATCAACGGTTAGGGTTATTTTTAGGCATAGGTTTAGCATACGGGGTTAGATTTAGTGTTAGTGTTGTTGGTAGGGTTAAGGTTAGGGTTGGCATTTCAGAATTAGGGATTATGGGTTACTGTTATGGCTAGGAGTTAGGGTTAGAATTACGGTATAGGGCTTGTTCTCAGGGTGTCATGCATTAACGTTAAGATAAGGTGTTAAAGTTAGGATTACGGTGAGGTTTACCTGTTAAGGTGAGCAGTAGGATCAGCTTTAGGTGTTATGTTCTGGGTTAGGCTTATGGGTGAGGGGTAGGATTTATGCTTAGGGCACGGGCCCTGTATGCACTAGGAGGCGAAGATAGGGGTCTGTGATGGTCGCTGGTAACCTACTCTATCATACGCAGTGTATGGGCCTCTGGTTTCCTGCAGGACACTGTGCCAGAGCCGGCTTTCATGCATGGCTTAGTAGGATTGTAGGCTTTCAAAACTCTGAGAAAGCAAGAAGTCTGAGAATTAGATTTCGGGTTAGGATTACGGCACGGTTTAGGGATGAAGATTAGTGTTAGGGTGAGGGCTTAGGATTTGGGGTTAGGGTTAGGGGTAAGGTTGTTGGTAGGTTCAAGTTTAGGGTCGGCACTTTAGAATAGGGATGAGGTGTTATGGTTATGGGTAGAGGTTAGGTTTAGAATTATGGGATAGGGCTTCTTCTTTGGGTGCTATGCATTAACGTTAAGATAAGGGATTAAGTTAGGGTTATGGTGAGGTTTATGTTTTAAGGTGAGCAATAGGATCAGGGTTAGGTTTTATGTTTGGGGTTAGGGTTATCTGTTAGGGATAGTGTTTTTGCTTAGCGCACGGGCCCTGTCTGCACCAGAAGGGGGGGTTAGGGGCTTGGATTGCCACTGGGAACCCGCTCTATCATGCACTAGTTATGGGCCCCCGGGTTTCTTGCAGGACACAGTGGCAGAGCCTCCTTTTACTCATGACATGGGAGGATTGTAGGCTTTCTAAACTCTGAGAAAGCAAGAAGTCTGAGAATTAGATTTAGGGGTAGGATTATGGTAATGTTTAGGGATGAAGGTTAGTGTTAGGGTGAGTTCTTAGGGTCAGTGGTTAGGGTTAAATGTTAGTGTGTGGTTTAACAGTTACAGTCAGGTTTATGGTTATGTTTTAGGGTTAGGGTTAAGGTTAAGGTTTAGCATTTGGTAAAGTGTTAGGCTTAAGTGTTAGCTTTAGGGTTAAAGATTAGGATTAGGGTTAGGGTTAAGGGTTAGTGTGAAGGTTAATGGTAAGGATCAAGATTAAGGGCTAGGGTTTGTGTTAGTGTTAGGAATAAGTCTTCGTGTAGGCTTTAGGGTTAGCGTTAAGTGTTATGGTTAGGTTTAGGTTTAGGCTTCATGGTTAGTGTTATGTTTAGGGGTTAGTGTTAGGGTTAGGGCTTAGGTTTAGGGTAAGGTTTTAGAGTTCGTGTTCAGCGTTACGGTCGGAGCTTATGTTTACGGTTAGGGGTTAGTGTTAGTGTTAGGGCTGAGATTTAGCTTTTAGTTTAAGGGCACAAGACCTGTTTAATCTACGGTGAGAAGGGTGCTGTCGGAGTCTCCACGAAAGCACAAAATCGTTCCCTGATCCTTGGGAAAGGACCTACATGCAGGACTCAGGTGGAGCCTCATCTCACGCATAGTATGGCTGTATTGTAGGCTTGCTTCACTCTGAGAATGGAAGTAGTGTGAGAATCAGGGTTAGGGTTTGGGTTAGGGGTTTGGAGTTAGGGATTATGGTTCGAGTCAGGGTTAGGTCCTAGGGATTAGGAGTTAGGGTTAGTGTTAGGGATGGGGTTAGTTGTTGGGTTTGGGTTAGGGTGCTAGGGTTAGGTTTAGGGTTGGGGTTAATATTAGGGTTAGCGTTTAGGATTAAAGGATAGGATTATCGTTAAGGGTTTGGCTTAGGGTTAGGGTTAAGGGTTAGTGTTAAGGTTTAGGGTAAAGGTCAGGGTTACGTGTTAGGGTGAGGATTAACAGTTAGGATTATGGTTAGGGTCTTAGGGATAGGGTTAGGGTTAGAGTTAGGGGTTAGGATTAAGGGTGAAGTGTTAGGGTTATTTTTAGGCATAGTTTTAAAGTTAGGGGCTAGGGTAATGTTTGGTTTGATGATAGGTTTAAGGTTAGGGTTAGCGGTTTAGAATTCGCATTAGGGATTAGGTGTTATGGTTATGGCTTCGAGTTAGGGTTAGAATTCAGAGATAGGAGTTGTTCTCAGGGTAAGTGTTATGCATTAACGTTATGATAACTTTATGATAGGGTTAAATTTAGGGTTATGGTGAGATTTACATTTTAAGGTGAGCAATGGGATCAGGGTCAGGTGTTATGTTCAGGGTTATGGTTAGGGGTGAGGGGTAGGGTTTATGCTTACGACTCGGGTCCTGTCTGCACTAGGCAGGGGGTGGAGGGGTTTGGGGTTGCGATTGTCGTCGGGAACCCACTCTAGTGTATGCTGATTATGGGCACTGGGGTTTCCGGCAGGACACAGTGGTAGAGCCTCCTTTTATTCATGGCATGGGAGGATTGTAGGCTTTCTAACGCTGAGAAAGCAAGAAGTCTGATAATTAGATTTAGGGTTAGGATTATAGTTAGGGTTAGGAATGAAGGTTAGTGCTAGGGTGAGGGATTAGGGCTAGGGATTATGGGTAGAGTTAAGGTTAAATGTTAGAGTTAGGTTTAACAGTTACAGTTAGGTTTAGGGTTACGTTTTAGGGTGAGGGTTATGGTTAGGGGTTAGGGTTTGGTACAGGGTTAGGGTTAAGTGTTAGGTTTAGGGTTAAAGATTAGAATTCAGATTAGGGTTGATGGTTAGTGTGAGTGTTAACGGTTAGGTTTGTGTTTAAGGGTTAGGGTTAGGGTTTAGGGCTAGTGTTAAGCATTCGTGTTATATTTAGGGTTAAAGTGTTATGGTTAGGGTTATGGGTTAGCATTAGGGTTAAAGGTTAAGGGTTAGGTTTATTTTCAGGCACAGGGTTAGGATTAGGTGTTAGGGTTAGTGTTACCGTTAAGGTTTTTTGGTAGGCTTAAGGTTAGGTTTTGCAGTTTAGAATTAGGGTTAGGGATTAGGTGTTATGGTTATGGTAAGGAGTTAGGGTTAGAATTATGGAATAGGGGTTGGTCTCAGGGTCAGTTTTATGCTTAAAGTTAGGGTAAGTGGTTAAATTTAGTGTTACGGTGAGCTTTACGTGTTAAGGTGAGCAATAGGATCAGGGTTAGGTTTTATGTTCAGGGTTAGGGTTATGGGTGAGGGGTAGAGTTTATACTTAGGGTTAGGGTTAGGGTTAGGGTTTAGGGTTAAGGATCAAGGGTTAGGGTTAGGGTTAGTGTTAGGGCTGTTGGTAGGGTTAAATTTAGGGTTAGCAGCTTACAATTAGGTATTAGGTTTTACAGTTATGAATAAGAGTTAGGGTTAGAATTATGGGATAGGGGTTGTCCTCAGGGTAAGTATTATTCATTAACGTTAGGATAAGGGGTTCGGGTTAGGGTTATGGTGAGTTTTACATGTTAAGGTGAGCAATAGGATCAGGGTCAGATGTTATGATCAGGGTTAGGGTTATGGGTTAGGGGCAGTGTTTATGCTTAGGGCACAGGCCCTGTCTTCACTAGGTGGGGGGGGGTTCAGAGGCTGGGATTGTCACCAGGAACCCACTCTATTGTATGCTGGGTATGGGCCTCTGGGTTTCATGCAAGACACAGTGGCAGAGCCTCCTTTCATGCATGGCATGGGAGGATTGTAGGCTTTCTAAACTCTGAGAAAGGAAGAAGTCTGAGAATTAGATTTAGGGTTAGGATTACGGTTAGGGTTAGGGATGAAGTTTAGTGTTAGGGAGAGGGCTTAGTGTTAGGGATTAGGGTTTGGTACAGGGTTAGGGTTAAGTGTTCGGCTTAGGGGTAAAGATTAGGATTAGTGTTAGGTTTAAGGGTTAGTTGAGGGTTAACGGTTAGGGTTAAGGTCAAGGGTTAGTGTTAGGGTTTAGGGTTAGGATTAGGGGTTTGTGTTAGGTTCAGGGTTACACTTAAGTGTTAGGGTTTAGGTTCAGGTTTAGGGTTCATGGTTAGGGTTATGTTTAGGGGTTAGGTTTAGGGGTTAGGTTTGGTGTAAGGGTTTAGCGTTAGTGAAGGGAGTTTGGGTCAGGGTTTCTGTTTAGGGTAGGGGTTAGTGTTAGTGTTAGGACTTAGATTTAGCGAGTAGTTTAAGGTCAGAGGACCTGTTTAATCTATGGTGAGAAGGGTGTGGAATGGGTCGCTGAGACACCACAGCATTGTACCCTGGGCCTTGGGCTCAGACCTACATGCAGGAATCAGGGGGAGGCTGTTCTCCCGCATGGCATGGTTGTATTGTAGGCTTGGTTAACTCTTAGAATGGAAGAAGTGTGAGAATTAGGGTTATGGTTAGGGTTAGGGATTTGGGTTTAGGGTAGAGTGTTCAAATGAGGGTTAGGGGTTAGGCATTAGGGGTTAGGGTTAGTGTTAGGGTTAGGGGTTGGTGTGAGGGTTGGGTTAGGGGCTAGGGTTAGGTTTAGGGTTGGGGTTAGTGTTAGCATTCGAGTTAGGGATTAGAGTTAGTGTTAAGGGATAGGATTAGGGTTAAGAGTTTGGCTTAGGGTTCAGGTTAAGGGTTAGGGTTATGGTTAAAGATTAGTGTTAGTTTAAATAGTTACAGTTAGGTTTAGGGTTAAATTTTAGGGTGAGGGCTTTTTAAACTCTGAGAGAGGAAGGCATCTGAGATTAAGATTTAGGGTTAGGATTATGGTTAGGATTAGGGATGACGATTAGTGTTAGGGTGAGGGCTTAGGGTTAAGGGTTAGGGTTAGAGTTAGGGTTAAGGTTAGTGTTAGTTTTAATGGTTACAGTTAGGTTTAGGGTTAAGGTTTATTGTGAGGGTTAAGGTCAGGGGTTAGGGTTTCATATAGAGTAAGAGTTAAGTGTTAGGTTTAGGGTTAAAGATTAGCATTATGGTTAGTGTTAAAGGTTAGTGTGAGGGTAAAAGTTTAGGGTTAAGTTTAAGGGCTAGGGTTAGGGGTTAGTGTTAGGGTTAAGGGGTCTTGTTAGGTTTAGGGTTACAGTTAAGTGTTATGGTTAGTGTTAGGGGTTACGGTTAGGCTTAGGGTTCATGGTTAGTGTAACATTTAGGGGTTAGGGCTAGGGTTAAATGATAGTGTTAGAGTTAAGGCTTAGGCTTTGCGTAAAGGTTTAGGGATAGGTTTACGGGTTAGGGTTAGTGTCAGGGTTAAATGTTAGGGTGAGAGTTAACAGTTATGGTTAGGGTTATGGTTAGGGGTTGTGTTTATGCTTAGGGCACGTGCCTTGTCTGCACTAGGCGGAGAGGTTAGGGGGCTAGCATATTCGCCGGGAAATCACTCTATCGTATGCTGGGTATTGGCCCCTGGGTTTCACGCTGGACACAGTGGCAGGGCCTCCTTTCACACATGGCATGGGAGGATTATAGGCTTTCTAAACTCTGAGAAAGAAAAAGTCTGAGAATTAGATTTAGGGATAGGATTATGGTTAGAATTAGGGATGAAGTTTACTGTTAAGGTGATGCCTTAGGGTTAGGGGTTAGGTTTAGGGTCAGAGTTAAAGGTTAGTGTTAGGTTTAACAGTTACAGTTAGGTTTAGCGTTAAGGTTTAGTGTTAGGGTTCAGTTTAGGGAATAGGTTTTGGTACAGGTTAAGGTTTAAGTGTTAAGTTTAGAGTTAAAGATTACAATTAGGGTTAGGTTTAAGGGTGAGTGTGGATTAACGGTTAGGGTTAAGCATGAGGGTTAGGGATTAGGTTTAGTGTTAAGGGTTCATGTTAGTTTAGGGTTAGAGTTAAATGTTATGGTTAGGGTTGGGGTTAGGGTTAGACATAGGGTGCATGGTTAGGGTTACGTTTAGGGGTTAGGGTTACGGGTTAGGTTTAGGGTGAGTGTTTGGTGTTAGTGTTGGGCATTAGGATAAGGGCTTAGGTTTAGGGTTAGCGTTTAGGTTTAGTGTTAGGGCTTAGATTTAGCGGTTAGTTTAAGGGCACAGGACCTGTTTAATCTATGGTGAGAAGGGTGCAGAATTGGTCCCCTCGACACCACACCATCGTACCTGGGCCTTGGGCCCAGACCTACATGCAGGACTCAGGCGGAGCCTCTTCTCACTCATGGCATGGCTCTATTGTAGGCTTGGTGAACTCTGAAAATGGAGGAAGTGTGAGAATTAGGGTTATGGTTATGGTTAATTGTTTGGGATTAGGGGTTAGGGTTCGAGTGTGGTTCAGGGGTTAGAAATTAGGAGTTAGTGTTAGTGTTAAGGTTAGGGGTTAGGGGTTAGTGTTGGTTTAGGGGCTAGGGTTAGATTCAGAGTTAGGGTTAGTGTTAGGGATTATGGTTAGGGTTAGGACTTAGGGTTAGTGTTAGGCTTAAGGGATAGGATTAGGGTAAAGGGTTAAGGCTTAGGGTTAGCATTAGGGATTAGGGTTAGGGTTAAGTGTTAGGGTTTCGGTCTGATTTAAGGGTTAGGGTGAGCATTAACGGTTAGGGTTAAGGTTAATTGTTAGGATTAGGGGTTAGGCTTAAGGATTCGTATTAGGTTTAGGGTTAGACTTAAGTCTTATGGTTAGGGACAGGGCTTTTGGTTAGGGATAAGTGTTAGGAGTTAGGGTTACTTTTAGGAATAGGGTAGGATTAGGGGTCAGGGTTAGGGTTAGGGTTAGTGTTAGGGTTGTTGGTAGTGTTAAGGTTAGGGTTAGCAGTTTAGAATTAGGGTTAGGGATTAGGTTTTATGGTTATGGCTAAGATTTAGGGTTAGAATTATGGGATAGGCGTTGTTCTCAGTGTAAGTGTTATGCATTAACTTTAGGAGATGCGGTTAAAGTTAGGGTTACAGTGTGGTCTACATGATAAGGTGAGCAGTAGGATCAGGGTTAGGTGTTACGTTCAAGGTTAGGGTTATATGTTAGGCGTACTTTTTATGCTTAGGGCACGGGCCCTATCTGCACTAGGCGGGAGGATTAGGGGTCTAGGATTGTCGCCGGGAACTTTCTCTATCGTACACTGGGTATAGGTCCCTGGGTTTTCATGCAGGACACAGTGGCAGAGCCTCTTTTCATGCATGGCATGGGAGGATTGTAGGCTTTCTAAACTCTGAGAAAGCAAGAAGTCTGAGAATTAGATTTAGGGATAGGATTATGGTTAGTGTTAAGGATAAAGTTTAGCATTAGGGTGAGGGCTTAGGGTTAGGGGTTAGAGTTACGGTCAGGGTTAAAGGTTAGTGTTAGGTTTAATGGTTACAGTCAGCTTTAGGGTCAAGTGTTAGGGTTAAGGTTAAGGTTAGGGGTTAGGTTTTGGTACAGGGTAATGGTTAACTGTTAGGTTTAGGGTTAAAGATTACGATTAGGGTTAGGTTTAAGGGTTAGTGTGAGGGTTAACGGTTAGGGTTAAGGTTAAGTGTAAGGGTTAGTGGTTAAGTTTAGGTTTAAGTGTTCGTGTTAGGTTTAGGGTTAGAGTTAAGTGTTATGGTTAGGGTTTGGGGTTAGGGTTAGGTTTAGGGTTCATCGTTAGGGTTATGTTTAGGCATTAGGGTTATGGGTTAGGATTAGGGTAAGGGTTTAATGTTAGTGTTGGGCGTTAGGGTCAGGGCTTAAGTTTAGGATTAGGGGTTAGTGTTAGAGTTAGTGTTAGGGCTTAGATTTAGAGGTTATTTTAAGGGCACAGGACCTGTGTAATCTATGGTGAGAAGTGTGCGGAATGGGTCATCGCCACACCACACCATCGTACCCTAGGCCTTGGGCCCAGACCTACATGCAGGTCTCAGGCAGAGCCTCTTCTCACGCATGGCATGGTTTTATTGTAGGCTTGGCTAACTCTGAGAATGGAGGAAGTGTGAGAATTATGGTTATGATTAGGGTTAGGTGTTTGGGGTTAGGGGTTAGTGTTCGAGTGAGGGTTAGGGGTTAGGGATTAGGGGTTAGGGTTAATGTTAGCATTAGGGGTTAACGGTTAGGGTTGGGTTAGGGACTAGGGTTAGATTTAGGGTTGGGGTTAGGGTTAGGGTTAGGGGTTAGGGTTAGGGTTAAGGGATAGGATTAGGGTTAAGGGTTAAGGCTTAGGGTTAGCATTAAGGGAAAGGGTTAGAGTTAGGGTTAAGGGTTAGGGTTATGGTCTGAGTTAAGGGTTAGGGTGAGGGTTAACAGTTAGGGTTAGGGTTATAAGTTAGGGATAGTGTTAGGTTTAAGGTCTAGGGTTAGTGTTAGGGTTAAGGGTTAGGGTTAGGTTTAATTGTTAGCATTAGGATCTGAATTAAGGTTTAGGCTTAGGGTTAGGCGATAGGGTTAGGGTTTAGTGTAAACTTTTAAGGTTATGTTTAGGGATAAGGTTAGGATTAGCGTTTAAGGTTAGGGTTAGTATTAGGGTTGTTTGTGGGGTTAAGGTAATGTTTAATGGTTAGAATTAGGGTTAGGGATTAGGGGTTACTGTTATGGCTAGGAGTTAGGGTTAGAATTAAGTGATAGGGGTTGTTCTTAGCATAAGTGTTATGCATTAACGTTAGGATAAGTGGTTAAAGTTAGGTTTACGGTGAGGTTTATGTGTTAAGGTGAGCAGTAGGATCAGGGTTAGAATTATGAGTGAGGGGTAGGGTTTTGCTTAGGGTATGGGCCCTGTCTGCCCTAGGAGTGGGATTGAGGGGGATGCGATTGTCACCAGAAACCCACTCGATCGTATGCAGGGTATGGGTCCATGGGTTTCTTGTAGGACACTCTGGCAGAGCCTGATTTCACGCATGGTAAAGGAGGATTGTAAGCTTTCAAATCTCTAAGAAAGTAAGAAGTCTGAGAATTAGATTTAGGGTTAGGATTATCATTATGGTTAGGGATGAAGTTTAATCTTAGGGTGAGGGCTTCGGGTAAGGGGATAGGGTTAGTTTTAGGGTTAAAAGTTACTGTTAGGTTTAACAGTTACAATTAGACTTAGGGTTTAGGTTTAGGGTTAGGGTTAAGCTTAGGGGTTACGGTTTGGTACAGGGTTAGGGTTAAGTGTTAGGGTTAGGGTTAAAGATCATGACTAGAGTTAGAGTTATGGGTTAGTTTGAGTGTTAACAGTTAGGGTTAAGGATAACTTTTAGGGTTAGGGGTTAGGCTTGGTGTTAGGGCTGAGATTTAGTGGTTAGTTTAAGGGCACAGGACCTGTTTAATCTATGGTGAGAGTGGTGCACAGGGTCGCTGCGACACGACACCACCGTACGCTGGGCCTTGGGCCAAGACCTACATACAGGACTCAGGTGAAGCCTCTTCTCACGCATGACATGGCTGTATTGTAGGCTTGGTTAACTCTGAGAATGGAAGAAGTGTGAGAAATCGGGTTAGGGCTGGCTGTAGGTGTTTTTAACCCCTAACCCTAACACTAACCGAAGGTTAAATCTAACCGTAACCCCTACGCCAACCCTAACCCTAACCCTAACCCCTCTCACTGTAGAATAAACAGGTCCTGTGCCCTTAAACTAACCGCTAAATCTAAGCCCTAACATCAACCCTAACCTCTGACCCTAAACCTAAGCCCGGAGCCTAAAGCCCAACACTAACTCTAAACTCTTACCCTAAAGCTAATCCCTAACCCTAATGCTAACCCCTAAACGTAACCCTAACTGTGACCCCAAACCTAACCCTAACCTCGAGCGCTAACCATAGCACTTAACTCTAACCCTAAACCTAACATGAACCCTTAATCCTAACACTAACCCTAACTCTTAACTTTAACCCTGACTGTTAACCCTCACACTAACCTTTAAACCTAACCTTAATCGTAATCTTTAACCCTAAACCTAATATTTAACCCTAATCCTGTACCAAACCCTAAACCCTAACCTTAAACCTAACCGTAAACCTTAACCCTGAACCTAACTGTAATGGTTAAAACTAAGAGTAACCTGTAACGCTACCCGTAACCCCTAACTCTAAGCCTTCACCCTAACACTAACCTTGATCCTTAACCCGAACCCTAACCCTAACCCTAAATCTAATTCTCAGTCTTCTTGCTTTCTTACAGTTTAGAAAGCCTACAATCCTCCCATTCCATGCGTGAAAGGAAGCTCTTCCACTGTGTCCTGAATGAACCGCTGGGGCCCATAACCAGAGTATGATAGAGTGGGTTCCTGGTGACAATCCCAGTCCCCTAACCCCCCACCCCGCCTAATGCAGACAAGGCCCGTGTCCTAAGCATAAACTCTACACCTCACCCAAAACTCTAACCCTGAAAATAACATTTAAACCTGATTCTATTGCTCACCTTAGAATGTAAACCTCACTGTAACCTGAACTTTAACCTCTTATCCTAACGTTAATGCATAACACTTACCCTGAGAATAACCCCTATCCCATAATTCTAACCCTATCTCCTAGTCATAACTGTAACAACTAATCCCTAACCCTAATTCTAAACCACTAACACTAACTGTTACCCTACGTAGTTACTGTTACGGTAACCTACTGTTACCCTAATACTGAACCTAACCCTTACTCCTAACGCCAAAGCTATGGCTAAAAGTAATGCTAACCCTTGACCCTTTACCCTAACTCCTAACCCTAATCCTAATCCTAAACACTAAACCCAACCTTAGCTCTTAACCCTAACCCTAAACCTTACCCTGACGCCTATACCTAACACTAACACTAAACTAACACCTAACCCTAATCATAACCCCTAAAGCTAACCCTAACCCTGAACCCTAAACCTAACCCTAACACTTAATACTAACTATATCCCTAACCCCTAACCCTAACCCTAACCGTTAACCCTCACCCTAACCCTTCAACTGGACCCTAACACTAAATCTTAACCCTAACACTAAATTTTAACCCTAAACCTACGCCCAACCCTTAACCATAATCCTATCCCTTAACCCTAAACCTAACCCCTAACCCTAAACCTAACACTAACCCCAATCCTAATTCTAACCATAGCCCTTAATACATCACTACGCCTAACCCCTAACCCTAACCCTAACCCCTAATGCTAACCCTAACACTGAACCCTAAACCTAACCCTATCCCTAACCCTTAAACATAACTCTATCCCTAACCAATAATACTAAGCCTAATCTTTAACCCTCACCCTAGAGCTTAACTCAAACCGTAACCCTAAGCCTAAACCCCAACCCTAACACTTAACACAAACCCTAAGCCTTAACACTTAACCCCAATCCTATCCTTTAACCCTAACACTAACCCTGATGCCTAATCCTAACCCTAACACTAACCCCAACCATAAATCTAACCCTAGCCCCTAACGCAAAACTAACCCCTAACCCCTAATCCTAACACTAACCCTAAATCCTAGTCCCTAACCACTAAACCTCACTTGAACCCTAACCCCTAACACCAAACCCTTAACCCTAACCATAACCCTATTTCTCACACTACTTCCATTCTCAGAGTTAACCAAGCCTAAAATACAACCATGCAATGCGTGAGTAGAGTTTCCGCATGAGTCCTGCAAGTAGGTCTGGGCCAAAGGCCCAGGATCCGATGGTGTGGTGTCGCATGGAAACATTCTGCACCCTTCTCACCATAGATTACACAGGTCCTGTACCCTTAAACTAACCGCTATATCAAAGCCCAAACACTGACCCTAACCCCTAACCCTAAACCTAAGCCCTGACCCTAATGCTCAACACTAACACTAAACGCTTACCCTAAACCTAACCCCTAAATGTAACCTTAACCATGAACCCTAAACCTAACCCAAACCCCTAACCCTAACCATAACACTTAACTCTAACCCTAAACCTAAAATGAACACTTAACCCTAAACCTAACCCATAACCCTAACACTTAACCTTAACTCTAACTGTTAACCCTCACACTAAACCTTAACCCTAACCCTAATCCTAATCTTTAACCCTAAACCTAGCACTTAACCCTTACCCTGTACCAAAACCTAACCCCTAATCTTAACCCTAAGCTTAAACCTTAAATCTTAACCCTAAACCTAACAGTAACTGTTAAACCTAACACTAACCTTTAACCCTAACCACTGACCCTAAGACCTCACCCTAACACTAACCTTCATCACTAAACATTACCATAAACCTACACCTAAATCTAATTCTCAGACTCCTTGCTTTCTCAGAGTTGAGAAAGCCTACAATCCTCCCATGTCATGAGTAAAAGGAGGCTCTGCCACTGTGTCCTGCAAGAAACCCGGGGGCCCATAACTAGTGCATGATAGAGCGAGTTCCCAGTGGCAATCGAAGCCCCTAACCCCCCCCTCCTGGTGCAGACAGGGCCCGTGCGCTAAGCAAAAACACCATCCCTAACAGATAACCCTAACCTCAAATATAAAACCTAACCATGATCCAATTGCTCACCTTAAAACATAAATTTCACCATAACCCTAACTTAATCCCTTATCTTAACGTTAATGCATAGCACCCAAAGAAAAAGCCCTATTCCATAATTCTAAACCTAACCCCTAGCCATAACCATAACACCTCATCCCTATTCTAAAGTGCCAACCCTAAACTTCAACCTACCAACAACCTTACCCCTAACCCTAACCCCGAACCCTAAGCCCTCACCCTAACACTAATCTTCATCCCTAAACTGTGCCGTAATCCTAACCCGAAATCTAATTCTCAGACTTCTTGCTTTCTCAGAGTTTGAAAGCCTACAATCCTACTAAGCCATGCATGAAAGCCCGCTCTGCCACAGTGTCCTGCAAGAAACCAGAGCCCAAACACTGCGTATGATAGAGTAGGTTACCAGCGACCATCACAGACCCCTATCTTCGCCTCCTAGTGCATACAGGGCCCGTGTCCCAAGCATAAAGCTACCCCTCACCCATAACCCTAACCCAGAACATAGCACCTAACCCTGATCCTACTGCTCACCTTAACAGGTAAACCTCACAGACACCCTAACTTTAACACCTTATCTTAACGTTAATGCATGACACCCTGAGAACAAGCCCTATACCGTAATTCTAACCCTAACTCCTAGCCATAACCATAACACCTAATCCCTAATTCTGAAACGTCAACCCTAACCTTAACCCTACCAACAACACTAACACTAACCCTAACCCCCTATGCTAACCCTACCCCCAAAAATAACCATAAGCGTTGATCCTCAGTCATAACCCCTAACCTTAGCCCGATCCCTTAACCCTAATCCGAATCCTAACCATTAAACATAACCCTAACTCTTAACGCTAACCCTAAGCTTTACCCTAATGCCTAGAGATCTAACCCCCATGCTGACCTACAGTTTAGACTAACCCTAACCCCCTAATGCTAACCTTAAACCTGAACCATACACCTGACCCTTAACCCTAAACCTATCCCTAACCCCCTAACAATAACCCTAACTGTTAACCCTCACCCTAACCCTTAACCCTGACCCTAACCCTAAACCTGAACCCTAACCCTAAAGCTAACACTTAACCCTAACCCTATCCCTTAACCCTAACGCCTAACCCTAACGCTAACTCCAAACCTAAACCTTACCCTGGCCCACTAAACCAGACTTAACACCTAACCCATAACACTAACTCTAACCCTAACCACTAATCCCTACCATCTAACCCTGACTCGAAACGTAACCCCTAACTCAAAATCCCTAACCCCAACCCTAACCCTAATTCTCACACTACTTCCATTCCCGAGTGAAGCAAGCCTACACTACAGCCATGCCATGTGTGAGATGAGGCTCCGCCTGAGTCCTGCATGGAGGTCTTGTCCCAGGGCTCAGGGAATGATGTTGTGCTTTCGTGGTGACTCCGACCGCACCCCCTCACCGTAGATTAACCAGGTCCTGTGCCCTTAAACTGACCGCTAAAGCTAAGCCCTACCACCAACCCTAACCCCTGACCCTGAACCTAAGCCCCGAGACTAAAGCCCAACACTAACTCTAAACCCTTACCCTAAACCTAATCCTTAACCCTAATGCTAACCCCCTAAACATAACCCTAACCGTGAACAGTAAACCTAACCCTAACCTCTAACACAAACCATAACACATAACTCGAACCCTAAAACTAACCCTAACCCTTAACCCTAAACCTAAACCCTCACCCTAACTCTTAACCTTAACCCTAACCGTTAACTCTCACGCTAACCTTTAATCCTAACCCTAATCCTAATCTTCAACCCTAAACCTAACACTTAACCCTAACCCTGTACCTAACCCTAACCCTATACCAAACCCGAACCCCTCATCTTAACCCTAACCGTAAACCTCAACCCTAAACCGAACTGTAACCGTTAAACCTAAGAGTAACCTTTCACCCTAACCCTAATCCCTAACCTTAAGCCCTCACCCTAACACTAAACTTCATCCTTAACCCTAACCATAATCCTAACCCGAAATCTAATTCTCAGACTTCTTGCTTTCTTAGAGTTTAGAAAGCCTGCAATCCTCCCATGCCATGCGTGAAAGGAGGCTCTACCACTGTGTCCTGCATGAAACCCACGGACCCATACCCAGAGTACGATACAGTGGGATCCTGGTGACAATCCCAGCCCCCTAACCTCCCCCCGCCCCCGCCTAAGGCAGACAGGGCCCGTGCCCTAAGCATAAACAATACCTGTAACAGATATCCCTCACCCTGAACATAAACCTAACACTGTTCCTATTTCTCCCCTTAACACGTAAACCTCACCGTGAGCCTAACTTTAACCTCTTATCCTAACCTTAATGCATAACCCATTGCCTGAGAACAACCCCTATCCCGTAATTCTAACCCTATCTCCTAGTCATCACTGTAACACCTAATCCCTAACCCTAATTCTAAACCGCTAACCCTAACCGTAACCCTGCCTACAACCCTAACACTGACAGTAACCCTTACTTCTAACCCCAACGCTATGCCTAATAAAAACCCTTAACCCTTCACCCTAACCCCTAAGCCTTACCCTAACCTTTAACCCTAATCCTAATCCTAACCTTTAAACCTAACCCTAGCTCTTAAAGCTAACCCTAAACCTTACCCTCACGACTAGACCTAACCCTGACACTAACCTAACACCTAACCCTAACCAGAACCCCTAAAGCTAACCCTAACCCTGAACCCTAAACCTAACCCTAACACTGAACCCTCACTATATCCCCAACCTCTTAGCCTAATCCTAACCGTTAACCCTCACCCTAACACTTAAACTGGACCATAACACTAAACATTAACCCTAACACTAAACTTTAACCCTCAACCTGAGCCCAACCCTTAACCCTAATCCTATCCTTTTACCCTAAACCTAACCCCTAAACCTAACCCTAACACTAACCCCAATCCTAATTCTAACCATACCCCTTCATGAAACACTAACTCCTAACCCTAACACTTACCAAAAACCCTAATCGCTAATCCCTCACACTAACGCTTAACCTTTACCGTAACCGTTAACCCTCACCCTAACCCTTAACACTGACCCTAACCTTAACCTTTAATCTAAGTCTGACCCTTAACCCTAACAGTAAGGAAAACCCTTACGCCAACCTTATCCCTTATCCCCAACCCTAACACTACAGCTAAAAATAACCCTAAGCTTTGATCCTTAAACCTAACCCCTAACACTTACTTTAACCCCAAACCCTAACCCTAATCCTAAGCATTAAACCCTACCCTATCTCTTAACTCTTACTCTAACGCCTAGATCTAACGCTAAATCTAACCTACCACCTAATCCTAACCTTAAGCCTTAATGCTAACTCTAACCCCGAACCCTAAACCTACCCGTAACCCTTAACACTAACCCTATCCATAAACCTTAACCCTGACCCTAACCATTACCCGCACCCATTTAACCCTGACGCTAACCCTAATCCTTAACGATAACCCTAACACTAAACCCTAACCCTAAGCCCAACACTTAACCCTAATCCTATCCCTTAACCCTAAGCCTAACCCTAACCCCTAACCCTAAACCTAAGCCTAACCCCAACCTGAACCCTGAATCTTGACCCTTACCATTAACCCTCACACTAACCCTAATTCTAATCTTTAACCATAAAGCTAACACTGAAGCCTTCCCCTGTGCCAAACGCTAAACCCAAACCTTAACCCTAACCCTGAAACTTAACCATAAACCTAACTGTAACTGTTAAACCTAACACTAACCTTTAACCCAACCCCTAACCCAAGACCCCACCCTGACACTAATCTTCATCCCTAAACATTACCGTAATCCTACCCCTAAATCTAATTCTCAGACTTCTTGCTTTCTCAGAGTTTAGAAAGCCTACAATCCTCCCATGCCATGAGTAAAAGGGGGCTCTGCCACTGTGTCCTGCATGAAACCCAGGAGCCCATACCCAGCGTACGATAGAGTGGGTTCCCGGGGAGAATCCCATCCCCCTAACCCCCGCCTCCCGCCCAGTGCAGACAGGGCCCGTACGCTAAGTATAAACACTACCCATAACAGATAACCCTCACCCTGAACATAACACCAAACCCTGATCCTATTGCTCACCTTAAAACAGAAATCTCCCCGTAACCCTAACTTAGCCCCTTAACTTAACGTGAATGCATAACACCTTGAGAAGAAGCCCTCTCCCATAATTCTAATCCTAAACCATAGTCATAAACGTAACACCTCATCCCTAATTCTAAAACGTCAACCCTAACCTTCACCCTACCAACAACCCTAACCCTAACCCTAAGCCCTCACCCTAACATTAATCTTCGTCCCTAAACCGTGCCGTAATCCTAACCCGAAATCTAATTCTCAGACTTCTTGCTTTCTCAGAGTTTTGAAAGCCTACAATCCTACGAAGCCATGCATGAAAGCTGGCTCTTCCACAGTGTCCTGCATGAAACCCAGAGGCCCATACACTGCGTACGATAAAGTGGGTTCCCAGCGACCATCACAGACCCCTAACTTCGCCTCCCAGTGCATACAGGGCCCGTGCCCTAAGGATAAACCCTACCCCTCACCCATAACCCTAACCCAGAACATAACACCTAACCCTGATCCTACTGCTCACCTTAACAGGTAAACCTCACCGTAACCCTAACTTTAACCCCTTATCTTAACGTTAATGCATGACACCCTGAGAACAAGCCCTATACCGTAATTCTAACCCTAACTCCTAGCTATAACCATAACACCTAATCCCTAATTCTGAAACGCCAACCATAACCTTAACCCTACCAACAACACTAACAGTAACCCTAACACCTTACCCTAAGCCTACGCCTAAAAATAACCCTAACCGTTGATCCTTAGTCATAACCCCTAACCTTAACCCTAACCCTTAACTCTAATCCCAATCCTAACCATTAAACATAACCCTAACTCTTAACCCTAACCGTAACCTTTACCCTAATGCCTAGAGATCTAAACCCAACACTGACCTACAGTTACACTAACCCTACCCTCTAATGCTAACCTTAAGAACCATAAACCTAACCCTTTACCCTAACCCTATCCCTAACACCCTTACCCTAACTCTAACTGTTAGCCCTCACCGTAACCCTCAACACTGACCCTAACCTTAAACCTTAACCCTAACCATGCGTGAGATGAGCCTCTGCCTTTGTCCTGCGTGACAGTTGAAGCCCAACACCCAGGGTACAATGAAGTGGGGACCCAGCCTTGCTCCACACCCACAGTGCCACGTACATTAGACAGGGCCCGTGCCCTAACACACACCGTTAAACGTAAGCCCTAACCCTATCACTAAACCAAACCCTTAGTAAGCCCTGAATCTAACTCCTAACAGTAACCCTAATCCCTGACCCTTACTCTTGCCTCTCACCCTAAACCTAAACCCAACCACTAAACCTAATCCTAATCTCTAACCCTAACAGTAATCCTAACCCTAATTCTAACCTAAAACCCTAACCCCTAAACCTAATCCTAGTCCCTAACACCTAACCTTACCCTAAACCGAATTCCAATTCTCAGACTTCTTCAATTCAAAAACTTAAAAAAGCCTACAATCCACCAATGCCGTGTCTGAGATGAGGGTCTGCCCCTATGTCCTGCATGACAGGCAGGCGCCAATGCCCAGGGTACTATGGAGTGGGTTCCTGGGTTCTGTAGGCTTGCTAAACTCCAGTTTGGAAGAATTGCTATAGTCATATACAGGGATGCTTACATTTACTTATAGAAAGCAACTATTGGTGTGTGATTTGTAGGCTTGCCTTACTCTAGTTTGGATGAAGAAGCTGAATCATATATAGGAATATTAGCTTTGAGTTAGAGGAAGCATCTATGGGGGGTGCTTTTTTGGCTTGTTAAACTCTGGTTTGGAAGAAGTTCGAGAGTCTTATATAGGAACGATATCATTCATTCAGAGAAAGCAATTATAGGGAGTTGGTTTGTAGGCTTGCTAAGCTCCAGTTTCGAGGAAGGCGAGAGTCATATATAGGAACGCTTACGTTCACATAAAGCGTCTACGGGGGGACGGTTTCTAGGCTTCCTAAACTCTAGCTTGGAAAAAGAGGACAGTTATGTATAGGAACTCTTGGCGGGGATTTGTAGCATTGCTAAAATCTTAGATTGGAAAAGTTGCGAGAGTCATACATAGGAATGTTAACATTCACTCAATGAAAGCAACTATAAGGGGTGCTTTCCAGGCTGGCTACACTCTAATTTGGAAAAAGTGCGACAGTCATATATAGGAAGGCTTATATTCACTCAGACAAAGCAATTATGTGTAGGTGTATAGTAGGCATGCTAACTCTAGTTTGGAAAATTTCGAGAGCCATGTATAGGAAAGCTTACAGTAACTTAGAGAAAGCAACGAACGGGGGTGGAGTGTAGGCTTGCTAAACTCTAGTTTGGAGGAAGTGCCATAGTCATATATAGGAACGCTTAAATTCGTTCAGAGAAAACAGCTGTCGGGGATTGGTTTGTAGACTTACTCAACTCTAGTTTGGAAGAAGTGCGAGAGACATATATAGGAATGTTTACATTGACTCAAAGAAAGCAACTATGGGGGAGTGTTATTTTGGCATGCCAGATGCTAGTTAGGAAGCAGTACAAGACTCATATATAGGAACGCTTACATTCACACACCGAGAGCAACTACGGAGTAGTGTCAGGTAGACATGTTAAAGTCTAGCTTGGGAGAAGTTCCAGAGTCCTATATAGGAAAGGTAACAGCCACTTTGAAAAAGCAAGTCTTGGCGGGTGGTTTGTAGGCCTGCAAAACCCTGTTTTGGTTGAAGTGTTAGAATCATATATGAGAACGCTTACATCCACTCAGAGAAAGCAACGATGGGGTTGTTTGTAGGCTTACTAAACTGCAGTTTGGGAGAAGCACGAAAATCACATATAGGAACACATACATTTTGACGCACTGAAAGTAACTATGGGGTGGTGTTTTATAGGCATGCTAAACTCTAGTTTGGACGAAGTTTGAGAATCACATATAAGAAAGCTTAGAGTCACTTAGAGAAAGCAAATCTCTGGGTGTGGAATGTAGGCCTGCTAAACTCTATTTTGGTTTCAGAGTGAGAGTCATATATGGGAAGGCTTACATTCCCTCAGAGAAAGCAACGACGGCGTGGTGGTTTGCAGGCATACTAAACTCTAGTTTGGAAGAAGTAGGAGAATGATATATGGGAACGCTTACATTTACGTAGAGAAAGCAATTATGGGGTGGCGTTTTTGTAGCCATGCTAATCTCTAGTTTGGAAGAAGTTAAGGAGTAATATATAGGAAAGGGTACAGTCATAGAAACCAACTCTCGGGGGATGTTTTGTACACCTGCAAAACTCCAGTTTGGAAGAAGGGGGAGAGTCATATTGGGGACCGCGTGCATTCACTCAGAGAAATCAACGATGGGATTGTGATTTGTAGGCATAGTCAACTCTAGTTTGGAAGAAGTACGAGAATCGTACATAGGAACGCTTACCTTCACGCAGAGAAAGCAACTATGGAGTGATGTTTGTATGCCTACTAAAATATAGTTTGGAGGAAGTTCGAGAGTCATATCTGGGAAGCTTACAGTCACTTAGAGAAAGCAACTCTCGGGGGGTGTTTCGTAGGCCTGCTAAACTCTATTTTCAATGAAGTCTTAGAATAATATATGGGAACTCAGTGTAAGCAACGTTGTGGTTGTGGTTCCTAGGCATACTAACCTGTAATTTGGAAGAAGCAAGAGAATCACATAGAGAATCAAACTCTATTTTGGTTGAAGTGTGAGAGTCATATTTGGGAACGCTTACATTCACACAGAGAAAGCAACTACGGGGTGGTGTTTTGTAAGCATTCTATAGTTTGGAAGAAGTTCTAAACCTGAACAGTCACTTAGAGAAAGCAACTCTTGGTGGTTGATTTTTAGGTCTGCTAAATTGTATTTTGAAAGAAGTACCAGAGTCATATATACTAATGTTTACATTCATGCAAAGAAAAAACTATGGGGTGATGTTTTGTGGGCATGTTAACCTGTAGTTGGGAAGAAGTTGGAGAGTCTTATTTAGGAAAGCTTACAGTCACCTAGAGAGAGCAACTCTCGGGAGACCCTTTCTTGGCCTGCTAAACTCTACTTTGCATCAATTGTGAGAGTCAAACATGGGAATGCTTTCATTCATTCAGAGAACGCAATGTTTGGGTGGTGATTTGCAGGCATTCTAAACTGTATTTTGGAGGAAGTAGGAGAGTCATATATATGAACGCTTACATTCAGGCAGAGAAAGCAACTCTGGGGTCGTATTTTGTTGGCATGCTAAACTGTGGTTTGGAAGAAGTTCGAGAGTCTTATATAGGAAAGATTACAGTGACACAGAGAAAACAACTCTCGGAAGTTTATTGGTAGGCCTGCTAAACTCTAATTTGGATGAAATGTGAGAATGCTTGCATTCATTCACTCAGAGAAAGAAACATTATCGTGACGGTTTGAAGGCATAATAACTGTAGTTGGGAAGAAGTAGGAGAGTCATATATATGAACGGTTACATTCACGCAGAGAAAGCAACTGTGGGGTGGCGTACGTATGCATGTTAATCTGTAGTTTGGAGGAAGTGCGAGAGTCATATCTGGGGAAAATTACAGTCACTTAGAGAAAGGAACCGTCTTGGGCTGGTTTGTAGATCTGCCCAATTCTATTTTGGAAACAGAGTGTGAGTCATATATGGGAACGCTTATGTTCACTCAGAGAAAGCAACCACGGTGTGGTGTTTTGTTGGCATGGTGTAGTTTGAAAGAAGTTGGAGATTCTTATATAGGAAAGTTTACAGTCCCCTAGAGAAAGCAACTCACGGGGTGTGGTTTGTAGGCCTGCTAAACTCTAATTTAGATGAAGTGAGAGAGGCATATATATGAACGCTTATATTGATGCAGAGAAAGTAACTATGGGCTGGTGTTTTGTAGGCATGCTAAAATATAATTTGGAAGAAGTTCGAAAGCAGACAGTCACTTAGAAAAAGCAACTCTCGGCGGTTCATTTTTCGGTCTGCTAAATTGTATTTTGAAAGAAGTACCAGAGTCATATATACAAACGCTTACATTCATGCAGAGAAAGCAACTGTGGGGTGGTGTTTTCTAGGCATGCTAAACTCTAGTTTGGACGAAGTTTGAGAATCACATATAAGAAAGCTTAGAGTCACTTAGAGAAAGCAAATCTCTGGGTGTGGAATGTAGGCCTGCTAAACTCTATTTTGGTTTCAGAGTGAGAGTCATATATGGGAAGGCTTACATTCACTCAGAGAAAGCAACGATGATGTGGTGGTTTGTAGGCATACTAAACTCTAGTTTGGAAGAAGTAGGAGAATGATATATGGGAACGCTTACATTCATGCAGAGAAAGCAATTATGGGGTGGCGTTTTTGTAGCCATGCTAATCTCTATTTTGCAAGAAGTTAAAGAGTAATTTTATAGGAAAGCGTACCGTCATTTATAGAAACCAACTTTCGGGGGATGGTTTGTAGGCCTGCAAAACTCTACTTTGGAAGAAGCGGGAGAGTCATATTGGGGACTGCATACATTCACTCAGAGAAATCAACGATGGGGTTGTGGTTTGTAGGCATACTAAACTCTAGTTTGGAAGAAGTACGAGAATCATATATAGGAACGCTTACATTCATGCAGAGAAAGCAACTATGGAGTGATGTTTGTATGCCTACTAAGCTATAGTTTGGAGGATGTTCGACAGTCATATCTGGGAAGCAGATAAAGCAACTCTCTGGGGGTGGTTCGTAGGCCTGCTAAACTCTATTTTCAATGAAGTGTTAGAATCATATACAGGAACGCTTACATTCACTCAGAGAAAGCAACGTTGGGGTGGCCGTTTGTGAGCATACTAAACTCTACTTTGGAAGAGGTACGAGAGACATATATAGGAACGCTTACATTAACACAGAGAAAGCAAATACGGGGTGCTGTAGTGCAGGCATGCTAAACTATAGATTGGAAGAAGTTCGAAAGCTGACAGTCACTTAGAGAAAGCAACTCTTGGCGGGTGATTTTTAGGTCTGCTAAATTGTATTTTGAAAGACGTACCAGAGTCATATATCCAAATGCTTACATTCATGCAGAGAAAGAAACTATGGGGTGATGTGTTGTTGGCATGCTAAACTGCAGTTTGGAAGGAGTTCGAGAGTGTTATATAGGATAGCTTACAGTCACCTAGAGAGAGCAACACTCGGGACAGCTTTGCAAGCCTCTAAACACTAATTAGCAGCAATTGTGAGAGTCAAATATGGGAACGCTTACATTCACGGAGAGAACACAACGTTTGGGTGGTGATTTGTAGGCATAATAACTGTAGTTCGGAAGAAGTAGGAGAATCATATATATGAACGGTTACATTCACACAGAGAAAGCAACTGTTGGGTGGCGTATGTACGCATGTTAATCTATACTTTGGAGGAAGTTCGAGAGTCATATCTGGGGAAAATTGCAGTCACTTAGAGAAAGCAACCATCGGGGGCCATTTTGTAGATCTGCTAAATTCTATTTTGGAAGAAAAGTGAGAGTCATAGATGGGAACGCTTATATTCACTTAGAGAAATCAACGATGGGGCAGTGTTTCGTTGGCATGCTAAACTGTAGTTTGGAAGAAGTTCGCGAGTCTTATATAAGAAAGCTTACAGTCACCTAGAGAAAGTATCTCTCGGCAGATTGTTTCTAAGCATGCTAAATTCTAATTTGTATCAATTGTGAGAGTCAAACTTGGGAATGCTTACATTCACTCAGAGAACGCAACGTTTGGGTGGTGGTTTGTAAGCATTCTAAACTGTATTTTGGAGGAAGTAGGAGAGTCATATATACGAATGCTTACATTCACGCAGAGAAAGCAACTCTGGGGTCGTATTTTGTTGGCATGCTAAACTGTGGTTTGGAAGAAGTTCGAGAGCCTTATATAGGAAAGATTACAGTGACACAGAGAAAACAACTCTTGGAAGTTTATTGGTAGGCCTGCTAAACTCTAATTTGGATGAAATGTGAGAACGCTTGCATTCATTCACTCAGAGAAAGAAACATTATCGTGACGGTTTGAAGGCATAATAACTGTAGTTGGGAAGAAGTAGGAGAGTCATATATATGAACGGTTACATTCACGCAGAGAAAGCAACTGTGGGGTGGCGTACGTATGCATGTTAATCTGTAGTTTGGAGGAAGTGCGAGAGTCATATCTGGGGAAAATTACAGTCACTTAGAGAAAGGAACCGTCTTGGGCTGGTTTGTAGATCTGCCCAATTCTATTTTGGAAACAGAGTGTGAGTCATATATGGGAACGCTTATGTTCACTCAGAGAAAGCAACCACGGTGTGGTGTTTTGTTGGCATGGTGTAGTTTGAAAGAAGTTGGAGATTCTTATATAGGAAAGTTTACAGTCCCCTAGAGAAAGCAACTCACGGGGTGTGGTTTGTAGGCCTGCTAAACTCTAATTTAGATGAAGTGAGAGAGGCATATATATGAACGCTTATATTGATGCAGAGAAAGTAACTATGGGGTGGTGTTTTGTAGGCATGCTAAAATATAATTTGGAAGAAGTTCGAAAGCAGACAGTCACTTAGAAAAAGCAACTCTCGGCGGTTCATTTTTCGGTCTGCTAAATTGTATTTTGAAAGAAGTACCAGAGTCATATATACAAACGCTTACATTCATGCAGAGAAAGCAACTGTGGGGTGGTGTTTTCTAGGCATGCTAAACTCTAGTTTGGACGAAGTTTGAGAATCACATATAAGAAAGCTTAGAGTCACTTAGAGAAAGCAAATCTCTGGGTGTGGAATGTAGGCCTGCTAAACTCTATTTTGGTTTCAGAGTGAGAGTCATATATGAGAAGGCTTACATTCACTCAGAGAAAGCAACGATGATGTGGTGGTTTGTAGGCATACTAAACTCTAGTTTGGAAGAAGTAGGAGAATGATATATGGGAACGCTTACATTCATGCAGAGAAAGCAATTATGGGGTGGCGTTTTTGTAGCCATGCTAATCTCTATTTTGCAAGAAGTTAAAGAGTAATTTTATAGGAAAGCGTACCGTCATTTATAGAAACCGACTTTCGGGGGATGGTTTGTAGGCCTGCAAAACTCTACTTTGGAAGAAGCGGGAGAGTCATATTGGGGACTGCATACATTCACTCAGAGAAATCAACGATGGGGTTGTGGTTTGTAGGCATACTAAACTCTAGTTTGGAAGAAGTACGAGAATCATATATAGGAACGCTTACATTCATGCAGAGAAAGCAACTATGGAGTGATGTTTGTATGCCTACTAAACTATAGTTTGGAGGATGTTCGAGAGTCATATCTGGGAAGCTTACAGTCATTTAGAGAAAGCAACTCTCTGGGGGTGGTTCGTAGGCCTGCTAAACTCTACTTTCAATGAAGTGTTAGAATCATATACAGGAACGCTTACATTCACTCAGAGAAAGCAACGTTGGGGTGGCCGTTTGTGAGCATACTAAACTCTACTTTGGAAGAGGTACGAGAGACATATATAGGAACGCTTACATTAACACAGAGAAAGCAAATACGGGGTGCTGTAGTGCAGGCATGCTAAACTATAGATTGGAAGAAGTTCGAAAGCTGACAGTCACTTAGAGAAAGCAACTCTTGGCGGGTGATTTTTAGGTCTGCTAAATTGTATTTTGAAAGACGTACCAGAGTCATATATCCAAATGCTTACATTCATGCAGAGAAAGAAACTATGGGGTGATGTGTTGTTGGCATGTTAAACTGCAGTTTGGAAGAAGTTCGAGAGTGTTATATAGGATAGCTTACAGTCACCTAGAGAGAGCAACACTCGGGAGAGCTTTGCAAGCCTCTAAACACTAATTAGTAGTAATTGTGAGAGTCAAATATGGGAACGCTTACATTCACGGAGAGAACACAACGTTTGGGTGGTGATTTGTAGGCATAATAACTGTAGTTCGGAAGAAGTAGGAGAGTCATATATATGAACGGTTACATTCACGCAGAGAAAGCAACTGTTGGGTGGCGTATGTACGCATGTTAATCTATACTTTGGAGGAAGTTCGAGAGTCATATCTGGGGAAAATTGCAATCACTTAGAGAAAGCAACCATCGGGGGCCATTTTGTAGATCTGCTAAATTCTATTTTGGAAAAAGAGGGAGAGTCATAGATGGGAACGCTTATGTTCACTTAGAGAAATCAACGATGGGGCAGTGTTTCGTTGGCATGCTAAACTGTAGTTTGGAAGAAGTGCGCGAGTCTTATATAAGAAAGCTTACAGTCACCTAGAGAAAGTAACTCTCGGCAGATTGTTTCTAAGCATGCTAAATTCTAATTTGTATCAACTGTGAGAGTCAAACTTGGGAACACTTACATTCACTCAGAGAACGCAACGTTTGGGTGGTGGTTTGTGAGCATTGTAAACTGTATTTTGGAGGAAGTAGGAGAGTCATATATACGAATGCTTACATTCACGCAGAGAAAGCAACTCTGGGGTCGTATTTTGTTGGCATGCTAAACTGTGGTTTGGAAGAAGTTCGAGAGCCTTATATAGGAAAGATTACAGTGACACAGAGAAAACAACTCTCTGTAGTATGTTGGTAGGTCTGCTAAACTGTAATTTGGATGAAGTGTGAGAACGCTTGCATTCACTCAGAGAAAGAACTTTGTCGTGGTGGTTTGTAGGAATAACAACTGTAGTTCGAAGAAGTAGGAGAGTCATATATGAACGGTTACATTCACGCAGAGAAAGCAACTGTGGGGTGGCGTTTGTAATCATCATAATCTGTAGTTTGGAGGAAGTTCGAGAGTCATATCTGGGGAAAATGAGAGTCACTTAGAGAAAGGAACCATCGGGGGCTGGTGTGTAGGTCTACTAAATTCTATTTTGGAAAAGAGTGAGAGTCATATATGGGAACGCTTATGTTAACTCAGAGATATCAACAATGGGGCGCTGTATTGTTGGCATGCTAAACTGTAGTTTGGAAGAAGTTCGAGAGTCTTATATAGGAAAGTTTACAATCATCTAGAGAAAGCAACTCACAGGAGGTGGTTTGTAGGCCGCTAAACTCTAATTTGGATGAAGTGAAAGAGGCATATATGGATACGCTTCATTCACTCAGAGAAAGGTAAGTTGGGGTGTCGGTTTTTAGGTATACTAAACTCCAGTTTGGAAGAAATACGAGAGTGATATATATGAACGCTTATATGGACGCAGAGAAAGCAACTATGGGTGGTGTTTTGTGGGCATGCTAAACTATAGATTGGAAGAAGTTAGAAAGCTGACAGTCACTTAGAGAAAGCAACTCTTGGCGGGTGATTGTTTAAGTCTGCTAAATTGTATTTTGAAAGACTTGTCAGAGTCTTATATACAAACGCTTACATTCATGCGTAGAAAGAAACTATGGGGTGATGTGTTGTGGGGATGCTAAACTGCAGTTTGGAAGAAGTTCGATAGTGTTATATAGGATAGCTTACAGTCACCTAGAGAAAGCAGCACTCAGGAGAGCTTTGCAAGCCTGTTAAACTCTAACTAGCAGCAATTGTGAGAGTCAAACCTGGGAAGGCTTACATTCACTCAGAGAACACAACGTTTGGGTGGTGATTTGTACGCATAATAACTGTAGTTCGGAAGAAGTAGGAGAGTCATATATATGAACGGTTACATTCACGCAGAGAAAGCAACTGTTGGGTGGCGTATGTATGCATGCTAATCTGTAGTTTGGAGGAAGTTCGAGAGTCATATCTGGGTAGAGAAAGCAACCATCGGGGGCTGTTTTGTAGATCTGCTAAATTCTATTTTGGAAGAAGAGTGAGAGTCCTATATGGGAACGCTTATGTTCACGCAGAGAAATCAACTGTGGGGCGGTTAACCTTCCAAATTACAGGTTAGTATACCTACAAACACCACCCCAACGTTGCTTTCTCTGAGTGAGTGTAAGCCGTCCTGTATATGATTCTAACACCATTGAAAATAGGGTTTAGCTGGCCTACGAACCACCCCCAGAGAGTTGCTTTCTCTAAATGACTGTAAGCTTCCCAGATATGACTCTCGAACATCCTCCAAACTACATTTTAGTAGGCATACAAACATCACTCCATAGTTGCTTTCTCTGCATGAATGTAAGCGTTCCTATATATGATTCTCGTACTTCCTCCAAACTAGAGTTTAGTATGCCTTCAAAATACAACCCCATCCTTGATTTCTCTGAGTCAATGTACGTGGTCCCCAATATGACTCTCCCACTTCTTCCAAAGTAGAGTTTTGCAGGCCTACCATCCATCCCCCGAATGTTGGTTTCTATAAATGACTGTACGCTTTCCTATATAACTTCTTCCAAACTAGAGATTAGCATGGGTACAAAAAAGCCACCCCATAATTGCTTTCTCTGCATGAATGTAAGCGTTCCCATATATCATTCTCCTACTTCTTCCAAACTAGAGTTTAGTATGCCTACAAACCACCACACCATCGTTGCTTTCTCTGAGTGAATGTAACCCTTTCCATATATGATGCTCAGTCCTAAACCACAATAGAGTTTAGCACGCCTACATTCCACAACCAAAGATTTGCTTTCTCTAAGTGACTCTAAGCTTTCTTATATGTGATTCTCAAACTTTGTCCAAACTAGAGTTTAGCATGCCTACAATACACCACCCCACAGATGCTTTCTCTGCATGACTGTAAGCGTTTGTATATATGACACTGGTACTTCTTTCAAAATACAATTTAGCAGACCTAAAAATCCACCGCCAAGAGTTGCTTTCTCTAAATGACTGCTTTCGAACTTCTTCCAAATTATATTTTAGGATGCCTACAAAACACCACCGATAGTTGCTTTCTCTGCGTCCATATAAGCGTTCATATATATGACTCTCGTACTTCTTCCAAACTGGAATTTAGTATACCTAAAAACCGACACCCCAACTTACCTTTCTCTGAGTGAATGAAGCGTATCCATGCATGCCTCTTTCACTTCATCCAAATTAGAGTTTAGCGGCCTACAAACCACCTCCTGTGAGTTGCTTTCTCTAGGTGACTGTAAACTTTCCTATATAAGACTCTCGAACTTCTTCCAAACTACAGTTTAGCATGCCAACAATACAGCGTCCCATCGTTGATATCTCTGAGTGAACATAAGCGTTCCCATATATGACTCTCACTCTTTTTCCAAAATAGAATTTAGCAGACCTACACACCAGCCCCCGATTGTTTCTTTCTCTAAGCGACTCTCATTTTCCCCAGATATGACTCTCGAACTTCCTCCAAACTACAGATTATGATGATTACAAACGCCACCCCACAGTTGCTTTCTCTGCGTGAATGTAACCGTTCATATATGACTCTCCTACTTCTTCGAACTACAGTTGTTATTCCTACAAACCACCACGACAAAGTTCTTTCTCTGAGTGAATGCAAGCATTCTCACACTTTATCCAAAATACAGTTTAGCAGGCCTACCAACAAACTACAGAGAGTTGTTTTCTCTGTGTCACTGTAATCTTTCCTATATAAGGCTCTTGAACTTCTTCCAAACCACAGTTTATCATGCCAACAAAATACGACCCCAGAGTTGCTTTCTCTGCGTGAATGTAAGCATTCGTATATATGACTCTCCTACTTCCTCCAAAATACAGTTTAGAATGCTTACAAACCACCACCCAAACGTTGCGTTCTCTGAGTGAATGTAAGCGTTCCCAAGTTTGACTCTGACAATTGATACAAATTAGAATTTAGCATGCTTAGAAACAATCTGCCGAGAGTTACTTTCTCTAGGTGACTGTAAGCTTTGTTATATAAGACTCGCGAACATCTTCCAAACTACAGTTTAGCATGCCAATGAAACACTGCCCCATCGTTGATTTCTCTAAGTGAACATAAGCGTTCCCATCTATGACTCTCCCTCTTTTTCCAAAATAGAATTTAGCAGATCTACAAAATGGCCCCCGATGGTTGCTTTCTCTAAGTGACTGCAATTTTCCCCAGATATGACTCTCGAACTTCCTCCAAAGTATAGATTAACATGCGTACATACCCCACCCAACAGTTGCTTTCTCTGTGTGAATGTAACCGTTCATATATATGATTCTCCTACTTCTTCCGAACTACAGTTATTATGCCTACAAATCACCATCCAAACGTTGTGTTCTCTCCGTGAATGTAAGCGTTCCCATATTTGACTCTCACAATTGCTGCTAATTAGTGTTTAGAGGCTTGCAAAGCTGTCCCGAGTGTTGCTCTCTCTAGGTGACTGTAAGCTATCCTATATAACACTCTCGAACTCCTTCCAAACTGCAGTATAGCATGCCAACAACACATCACCTCATAGTTTCTTTCTCTGCATGAATGTAAGCGTTTGGATATATGACTCTGGTACGTCTTTCAAAATACAATTTAGCAGACCTAAAAATCACCCACCAAGAGCTGCTTTCTCTAAGTGACTGTCAGCTTTCGAACTTCTTCCAATCTATAGTTTAGCATGCCTGCACTACAGCACCCCGTATTTGCTTTCTCTGTGTTAATGTAAGCGTTCCTATATATGTCTCTCGTACCTCTTCCAAAGTAGAGTTTAGTATGCTCACAAACGGCCACCCCAACGTTGCTTTCTCTGAGTGAATGTAAGCGTTCCTGTATATGATTCTAACACTTCATTGAAAATAGAGTTTAGCAGGCCTACGAACCACCCCCAGAGAGTTGCTTTATCTGCTTCCCAGATATGACTGTCGAACATCCTCCAAACTATAGCTTAGTAGGCATACAAACATCACTCCATAGTTGCTTTCTCTGCATGAATGTAAGCGTTCCTATATATGATTCTCGTACTTCTTCCAAACTAGAGTTTAGTATGCCTACAAACCACAACCCCATCGTTGATTTCTCTGAGTGAATGTACGCAGTCCCCAATATGACTCTCCCGCTTCTTCCAAAGTAGAGTTTTGCAGGCCTACAAACCATCCCCCGAAAGTTGGTTTCTATAAATGACGGTACGCTTTCCTATATATTACTCTTTAACTTCTTGCAAAATAGAGATTAGCATGGCTACAAAAAAGCCACCCCATAATTGCTTTCTCTGCATGAATGTAAGCGTTCCCATATATCATTCTCCTACTTCTTCCAAACTAGAGTTTAGTATGCCTACAAACCACCACATCATCGTTGCTTTCTCTGAGTGAATGTAAGCCTTCCCATATATGACTCTCACTCTGAAACCAAAATAGAGTTTAGCAGGCCTACATTCCACACCCAGAGATTTGCTTTCTCTAAGTGACTCTAAGCTTTCTTATATGTGATTCTCAAACTTCGTCCAAACTAGAGTTTAGCATGCCTAGAAAACACCACCCCACAGTTGCTTTCTCTGCATGAATGTAAGCGTTTGTATATATGACTCTGGTACTTCTTTCAAAATACAATTTAGCAGACCGAAAAATGAACCGCCGAGAGTTGCTTTCTCTAAGTGACTGTCTGCTTTCGAACTTCTTCCAAATTATATTTTAGCATGCCTACAAAACACCACCCCATAGTTACTTTCTCTGCATCAATATAAGCGTTCATATATATGCCTCTCTCACTTCATCTAAATTAGAGTTTAGCAGGCCTACAAACCACACCCCGTGAGTTGCTTTCTCTAGGGGACTGTAAACTTTCCTATATAAGAATCTCCAACTTCTTTCAAACTACACCATGCCAACAAAACACCACACCGTGGTTGCTTTCTCTGAGTGAACATAAGCGTTCCCATATATGACTCACACTCTGTTTCCAAAATAGAATTGGGCAGATCTACAAACCAGCCCAAGACGGTTCCTTTCTCTAAGTGACTGTAATTTTCCCCAGATATGACTCTCGCACTTCCTCCAAACTACAGATTGACATGCATACATACGTCACCCCACAGTTGCTTTCTCTGTGTGAATATAACCGTTCATATATATGACTCTCCTACTTCTTCCCAACTACAGTTATTATGCCTTCAAACCGTCACGATAATGTTTCTTTCTCTGAGTGAATGAATGCAAGCATTCTCACATTTCATCCAAATTAGAGTTTAGCAGGCCTACCAATAAACTTCCGAGAGTTGTTTTCTCTGTGTCACTGTAATCTTTCCTATATAAGACTCTCGAACTTCTTCCAAACCACAGTTTAGCATGCCAACAAAATACGACCCCAGAGTTGCTTTCTCTGCCTGAATGTAAGCATTCATATATATGACTCTCCTACTTCCTCCAAAATACAGTTTAGAATGCCTACAAATCACCACCCAAACATTGCGTTCTCTGAATGAATGAAAGCATTCCCATGTTTGACTCTCACAATTGATGCAAAGTAGAGTTTAGCAGGCCAAGAAAGGGTCTCCCGAGAGTTGCTCTCTCTAGGTGACTGTAAGCTTTCCTAAATAAGACTCTCCAACTTCTTCCCAACTACAGGTTAACATGCCCACAAAACATCACCCCATAGTTTTTTCTTTGCATGAATGTAAGCATTAGTATATATGACTCTGGTACTTCTTTCAAAATACAATTTAGCAGACCTAAAAATCACCCACCAAGAGTTGCTTTCTCTAAGTGACTGTTCAGGTTTAGAACTTCTTCCAAACTATAGAATGCTTACAAAACACCACCCCGTAGTTGCTTTCTCTGTGTGAATGTAAGCGTTCCCAAATATCATTCTCGTACTTCTTCCAAACTATTTAGTATGCCTACAAAAACGACCCCAATGTTGTTTCTCTGAGGGAATGTAAGCGGTCCCATGTTTGACTCTCACACTTCATCCAAATTAGAGTTTAGCATGTGTACAAACAATCTCCCGAGAGTTGCTTTCCCTAGGTGACGGTAATCTTTCCTGTATAAGGTTCTCCAACTTCTTCCAAACTGCAGTTTAGCATGCCTACAAAACCTGACGCCATAAGTGCTTTCTCTGCGTGAATGTAAGTGTTCCTATATAGGACTCTCGTACTTCTTCCAAACTACAGTTTAGTATGCCCTACAAACCACCACCCAAACGTTGTTTTCTCTGAGTGAATGTAAGCGTTCCCATATATGACTCTCACACTTCAACCAAAATAGAGTTTGATTCTCTATGTGATTCTCTTGCTTCTTCCAAATTACAGGTTAGTATGCCTAGGAACCACAACCACAACGTTGCTTTCACTGAGTTCCCATATATTATTCTAAGACTTCATTGAAAATAGAGTTTAGCAGGCCTACGAAACACCCCCCGAGAGTTGCTTTCTCTAAGTGACTGTAAGCTTCCCAGGTATGACTCTCGAACTTCCTCCAAACTATATTTTAGTAGGCATACAAACATCACTCCATAGTTGCTTTCTCTGCGTGAAGGTAAGCGTTCCTATGTACGATTCTCGTACTTCTTCCAAACTAGAGTTGACTATGCCTACAAATCACAATCCCATCGTTGATTTCTCTGAGTGAATGCACGCGGTCCCCAATATGACTCTCCCCCTTCCTCCAAACTGGAGTTTTGCAGGTGTACAAAACATCCCCCGAGAGTTGGTTTCTATGACTGTACCCTTTCCTATATATTACTCCTTAACTTCTTAGAACCTAGAGATTAGCATGGCTACAAAAACGCCACCCCATAATTGCTTTCTCTACGTGAATGTAAGCGTTCCCATATATCATTCTCCTACTTCTTCCAAACTAGAGTTTAGTATGCCTACAAACCACCACGCCGTCGTTGCTTTCTCTGAGGGAATGTAAGCCTTCCCATATATGACTCTCACTCTGAAACCAAAATAGAGTTTAGCAGGCCTACATTCCACACCCAGAGATTTGCTTTCTCTAAGTGACTCTAAGCTTTCTTATATGTGATTCTCAAACTTCGTCCAAACTAGAGTTTAGCATGCCTATAAAACACCACCCCATAGTTACTTTCAGTGCGTCAAAATGTATGTGTTCCTATATGTGATTCTCGTGCTTCTTCCAAACTGCAGTTTAGTAAGCCTACAAACAACCCCATCGTTGCTTTCTCTGAGTCAATGTAAGCGTTCTCATATATGATTCTCACACTTCAACCAAAACAGGGTTTTGCAGGCCTACACACCACCCGCCAAGACTTGCTTTTTCAAAGTGGCTGTTACCTTTCTTATATAGGACTCTGGAATTTTTCCCAAGCTAGACTTTAACATGTCTACCTGACACTACTCCGTAGTTGCTCTCGGTGTGTGAATGTAAGCGTTCCTATATATGAGTCTTGTACTGCTTCCTAACTAGCATCTGGCATGCCAAAATAACACTCCCCCATAGTTGCTTTCTTTGAGTCAATGTAAACATTCCTATATATGTCTCTCGCACTTCTTCCAAACTAGAGTTGAGTAAGTCTACAAACCAATCCCCGACAGCTGTTTTCTCTGAACGAATTTAAGCGTTCCTATATATGACTATGGCACTTCCTCCAAACTAGAGTTTAGCAAGCCTACACTCCACCCCCGTTCGTTGCTTTCTCTAAGTTACTGTAAGCTTTCCTATACATGGCTCTCGAAATTTTCCAAACTAGAGTTAGCATGCCTACTATACACCTACACATAATTGCTTTGTCTGAGTGAATATAAGCCTTCCTATATATGACTGTCGCACTTTTTCCAAATTAGAGTGTAGCCAGCCTGGAAAGCACCCCTTATAGTTGCTTTCATTGAGTGAATGTTAACATTCCTATGTATGACTCTCGCAACTTTTCCAATCTAAGATTTTAGCAATGCTACAAATCCCCGCCAAGAGTTCCTATACATAACTGTCCTCTTTTTCCAAGCTAGAGTTTAGGAAGCCTAGAAACCGTCCCCCCGTAGACGCTTTATGTGAACGTAAGCGTTCCTATATATGACTCTCGCCTTCCTCCAAACTAGAGCTTAGCAAGCCTACAAACCAACTCCCTATAATTGCTTTCTCTGAATGAATGATATCGTTCCTATATAAGACTCTCGAACTTCTTCCAAACCAGAGTTTAACAAGCCTAAAAAGCACCCCCCATAGATGCTTCCTCTAACTCAAAGCTAATATTCCTATATATGATTCAGCTTCTTCATCCAAACTAGAGTAAGGCAAGCCTACAAATCACACACCAATAGTTGCTTTCTATAGGTAAATGTAAGCATCCCTATATATGACTATAGCAATTCTTCCAAACTGGAGTTTGGCAAGCCTACAGACCCCAGGACCCCACTCCATAGTACCCTGGGCATTGGCGCCTGCCTGTCATGCAGGACATAGGGGTGGACCCTCATCTCAGACACGGCATTGGTGGATTGTAGGCTTTTTTAAGTTTTTGAATTGAAGAAGTCTGAGAATTGGAATTCTGTTTAGGGTAAGGTTAGGTGTTAGGGACTAGGATTAGGTTTAGGGGTTAGGGTTTTAGGTTAGAATTAGGGTTAGGATTACTGTTAGTGTTAGAGATTAGGATTAGGTTTAGTGGTTGGGTTTAGGTTTAGGGTGAGAGGCAAGAGTAAGGGTCAGGGATTAGGGTTACTGTTAGGAGTTAGATTCAGGGCTTACTAAGGGTTTGGTTTAGTGATAGGGTTAGGGCTTACGTTTAACGGTGTGTGTTAGGGCACGGGCCCTGTCTAATATAAGGGGCACTGTGGGTGTGGAGCATGACTGCATCCCCACTTCATTGTACCCTGGGTGTTGGGCTTCAACTGTCACGCAGGACAAAGGCAGAGGCTCATCTCACGCATGGTTAGGATTAAGGTTTAAGGTTAGGGTCAGGGTTAAGGGTTAGGATGAGGGTTAACAGTTAGAGTTAGGGTAAGGGGGTTAGGGATAGGGTTAAGGTTAAGGGTTAGGTTTATGGTTCAGGTTTAAGGTTAGCATTAGAGGGTTGGGTTAGTGTAACTGTAGGTCAGTGTTGGGTTAGATATCTAGGCATTAGGGTAAAGGTTAGCGTTATGGTTAAGAGTTAGGGTTAGGGTTAGTGTTGGTAGTGTTAAGGTTAGGGTTGGCGTTTCAGAATTAGGGATTAGGTGTTATGGTTATGGCTAGGAGTTAGGGTTAGAATTACGGTTTAGGGCTTGTTCTCAGGCTGTCATGCATTAACGTTAAGATAAGGCGTTTAAGTTAGGGTTACGGTGAGGTTTACTTGTTAAGGTGAGCAGTAGGATCAGGGTTAGGTGTTATGTTCTGGGTTAGGCTTATGGGTGAGGGGTAGGGTTTATGCTTAGGGCATGGGCCCTGTATGCACTAAGAGGCGAAGTTAGGGGTCTGTGATGGTCGCTGAGAACACTCTATCGTACGCAGTGTATGGGCCTCTCGGTTTCATGCCGGACACTGTGGCACAGCCGGCTTTCATGCATGGCTTCGGAGGATTGTAGGCTTTCAAACCTCTGAGAAAGCAAGAAGTCTGAGAATTAGATTTCGGGTTAGGATTTCGGGTTAAGATTACGGCACGGTTTAGGGGTGAAGATTAGTGATAGGGTGAGGGCTTAGGGTTAGGGGATAGGGTTAGGGTTAGGGTTGAGGTAGGGTGAAAGTTAGGGTTATAGGATATAGGATTATGGTTAGGGTTAAGGATGAAGTTCAGTGTTAGGGTGAGGGCTTAGGGTTAGGGATTAAGGTTAGGGTTAAAGGTTACTCTTAGGTTTAACGATTACAGTTCGGTTTAGGGTTGAGGTTTACGGTTAGGGTTAAGATGAGTGGTTAGGTTTTGGTACATGGTTAGGGTTAAGTGTTAGGTTTGGGGTTGATGATTAGGATTAGGGTTAGGATTAAAGGTTAGCGTGAGAGTTAACGCTTAGGGTTAAGGTTAAGAGTTAGGGTTTACGGTTAGGGTTAGAATTATGGGATAGGGGTTGTTCTCAGGGAATGGGTTATGCATTAACTTTAGGATAAGATGTTAAAGTTAGGCTTACGGTGAGGTTTACGTGTTAAGGGGAGAAATAGGAACAGGGTTTGGTGTTATGTTCAGGGTTACGGTTATCTGATAAAGGTATTGTTTATGCTTAGTGCACGGGCCATGTCTGCATTAGGAAGGGGGCCGGGGAGTTGAGGGGACTGGGATTGTCACCGGGAACACACTCTATTGTACTCTGGCTATGGGCCCGTGGGTTTCATGCAGGACAGAGTGGTAGAGCCTCCGTTCACCCATGGTCTGGGAGGATTGCAGGCTTTCTAAACTCTAAGAAAGCAAGAAGTCTGAGAATTAGATTTAGGGTTAGGATTATGGTTAGGGTTAAGGATGAAGTTCAGTGTTAGGGTGAGGGCTTAGGGTTAGGGATTAGGGTTAGGGTGAAAGGTTACTCTTAGGTTTCACGATTACAGTTCGGTTTAGGGTTGAGGTTTACGGTTAGGGTTAAGATGAGGGGTTAGGGTTTGGTAAACGTTTAGGGTTAAGTGTTAGGGTTAGGGTTGATGATTAGGATTAGGGTTAGGATTAAAGGTTAGCGTGAGAGTTAACGCTTAGGGTTAAGGTTAAGAGTTAGGGTTTACGGTTAGGGTTAGGGTTAGTTTTAGGGTTAGAGTTATGTGCTATGGTTTGTGTTAGAGTGTAGGGTTAGGTTTACTGTTCACGGTTAGGGTTACGTTTAGGGGTTAGCATTAGGGTTAGGGATTAGCTTTAGGGTAAGGGTTTAGAGTTAGTGTTGGGCTTTAGGCTCGGGGCTTAGGTTCAGGGTCAGGGGTTAGGGTTGGTGGTAGGGCTTAGCTTTAGCGGTCAGTTTAAGGGCACAGGACCTGGTTAATCTACGGTGAGAGGGGTGCGGTCGGAGTCACCACGAAAGCATAACATCATTCCCTGGGCCCTGGGAGAGGACCTCCATGCAGGACTCAGGCGGAGCCTCATCTCACACATGGCATGGCTGTATTGTAGGCTTGCTTCACTCTGGGAATGGAAGTAGTGTGAGAATTAGGGTTGGGGTTGGGATTAGGGGTTTCGAGTTAGGGGTTAGGTTTCGAGTCAGGGTTAAGGTGCTAGGGATTAGTGGTTAGGGTTAGAGTTAGTGTTACGGTTTAGGTGTTAAGTCTGGGTTATGGGGCCAGAGTAAGGTTTAGGGTTGGAGTTAGCATTAGGGTTAGGGGTTAGGGTTAAGGGAGAGGGTTAGGTTTCAGGGTGAGGGTTAGAGGGTTAACAGTTGGGGTTAGGCTTAGGGGTTAGGGATAGTGTTAGGGTTAAGGGTTACGAGTATAGTTCAGGTTTAAAGTTAGCATTAGGGGTTGGGGTTAGTGTTAACTGTAGGTCAGTGTTGGGGTTAGATCTCTAGGCATTAGGGTAAAGGTTAGGGTAGGGTTAAGAGTTAGGGTTATGTTTAATGGTTAGGATTGGGAATAGGGTTAAGGGTTAGGGTTAAGGTTAGGGGTTATGACTAAGGATCAACGGTTAGGGTTACTTTTAGGCGTAGGGTTAGGGTAAGGGGTTAGGGTTAGTGTTAGTGTTGTTGGTCGGGTTAAGGTTAGGGTTGGCGTTTCAGAATTAGGGATTAGGTGTTACGGTTATGGCTAGGAGTTAGGGTTAGAATTACGGTATAGGGCTTGTTCTCAGGGTGTCATGCATTAACGTTAAGATATGGGGTTAAAGTTAGGGTTACGGTGAGGTTTACCTGTTAAGGTGAGCAGTAGGATCAGGGTTAGGTGTTATGTTCTGGGTTAGGCTTATGGGTGAGGGGTAGGGTTTATGCTTAGGGCACGGGCCCTGTATGCCCTAGGAGGCAAAGTTAGGTGTCTGTGATGGTCGCTGGGAACCCACTCTATCGCACGCAGTGTATGGGCCTCTGAGTTTCATGCAGGACACTGTGGCAGAGCCTCCTTTCACACATGGCATGGGAGGATTTCAGGCTTTCTAAACTCTAAGAAAACAAGAAGTCTGAGAATTAGATTTCGGGTTAGGATTATGGTTAGGGTTCAGGATGAAGTTTAGTGTTAGGATGAGGGCTTAGTGTTAAGGATTAGGGTTAGGGTTAAAGGTTACTCTTAGATTTAACGGTTATACTTTGGTTTAGGGTTGAGGTTTACATTTAGGGTTAAGATGAGGGGTTAGGGTTTGGTACAGGGTTAGGGTTAAGTGTTAGGATTAGGGTTGAAGATTAGGATTAGGGTTAGGATTAAAAGTTAGTGTGAGAGTTAACGCTTAGTGTTAAGGTTAAGAGTTAGGGTTTAGGGTTAGGGTTAGGGTTAGTTTTAGGGTTAGAGTTATGTGCTATGGTTTGTGTTAGAGGTTAGGGTTAGGTTTACTGGTCACGGTTAGGGTTACGTTTAGGGGTTAGCATTAGGGTTAGGGTGAGGGTTAGGGTTAAGGGATAGGATTAGGGTTAAGTGTTGGGCTTAGGGTTAGGGTTCACTGTTAGGGTTATCATTAAGGATTAGGGTTAGGGTCAGGGAAAAATGCTTGGGTGCGGGTAATGGTTAGGGTAAGTGTTAAGGTTCACAGATAGGGTAAGTGTTAAGGGTTTCGGGTAGGTTTAGGGTTCAGGGTTAAAGTTAGCATTAGGGCTTAAGGTTAGGATTAGGCGGTAGGTTAGATTTAGGGTTAGATCTAGGCGTTAGGGTAAGGGCTAGGGTTAGGGTTAAGAGATAGGGTTAGGTTTAATTCTTAGGATTAGTGTTAGGGTTTGGGGTTAAAGTAAGTGTTAGGGGTTAGGTTTAAGGATCCAAGGTTAGGGTTATTTTTAGCTGTAGGGTTAGGGTTAGGGATAAGGGATAACATTAGCATAAAAGGTCTCCCTTACTGTAGGGTTAAGGGTTAGGCTTGGAGTTAAAGTTAAGGTTAGGGTCAGCGTTAAGAATTCGGGTGAAGGTTAACGGTTAGGGTAAAGGTTAAGCGTTAGGGTTAGGGATGAGCGATTAGGGTTTTTGGTTAGTATTAGGGTTAGAGGTTAGGAGTTAGTGTTTTATGAAGGGGTATGGTTAGAATTAGGATTGGGGTTAGATTTACGGTTAGGTATAGGGGTTAGGTTTAGGGGTTAGTTTTAGGGTAAAAGGATAGGATTAGGGTTATGGGTTGGGCTTAGGTTTAGGGTTAGAGTTTACTGCTAGGGTTAGGGATAGGGTTCAGGGTTAGCTTTAGGGGTTATGGTTAGGGTTAGCTGTTAGGTTAGTGTCAGGGTTAGGTCTAGTCGTGAGGGTAAGGTTTAGGGTTAGCTTTAAGAGCTGGGGTTAGGTTTAATGGTTAGGATTAGGATTAGGGTTAAGGGTTAGGGTAAGGCTTAGGGGTTAGGGTGAAGGGTTAGGGTTTTTGTTAGGCATAGCGTTGGGGTTGGAAGTAAGGGTTACTGTCAGTGTTAGGGTTGTAGGTAGGGTTACGGTTAGGGTTAGCGGTTTAGAATTAGGGTTAGGGATTAGGTGTTACAGTGATGACTAGGAGATAGGGTTAGAATTATGGGATAGGGGTTGTTCTCAGGGAATGGGTTATGCATTAACGTTAGGATAAGAGGTTAAAGTTAGGCTCACGGTTAGGTTTACATGTTAAGGGGAGAAATAGGAAGAGGGTTCGGTGTTATGTTCAGGGTTAGGGTTAACTGTTAAAGGTATTGTTTATGCTTAGCGCACGGGCCCTGTCTGCATTAGGCGGGTGGGGGGAGTTTAGGGGGCTGGAATTGTACCCGGGAACCCACTCTATCATACTCTGGGTATGGGCCCGTGGGTTTCATGCAGGACACAGTGGTAGAGCCTCCTTTCACGCATGGCATGGGAGGATTGCAGGCTTTCTAAACTCTAAGAAAGCAAGAAGTCTGAGAATTAGATTTAGGGTTAGGATTATGTTTAGGGTTAAGAATGAAGTTTAGTGTTAGGGTGAGGGCTTAGGGTTAGGGATTAGGGTTAGGGTTAAAGGTTACTCTTAGGTTTAACGGTTACAGTTCGGTTTAGGGTTGAGGTTTACGGTTAGGGTTAAGATGAGGGGTTAGGGTTTGGTAAACGTTTAGGGTTAAGTGTTAGTTTTAGGGTTGAAGATTAGGATTAGGGTTAGGATTAAATGTTAGCGTGAGAGTTAACGCTTAGGGTTAAGGCTAAGAGTTAGGGTTTACGGTTAGGGTTAGGGTTAGTTTTAGGGTTAGAGTTATGTGCTATGGTTTGTGTTAGAGTGTAGGGTAAGGTTTACTGTTCACGGTTAGGGTTACGTTTTGGGGTTAGCATTAGGGTTAGGGACTAGGTTTAGGGTAAGGGTTTAGAGTTAGTGTTGGGCTTTAGGCTCGGGGCTTAGGTTCAGGGTCAGGGGTTAGGGTTGGTGGTAGGGCTTAGCTTTAGCGGTCAGTTTAAGGGCACAGGACCTGGTTAATCTATGGTGAGAGGGGTGCGGTCGGAGTCACCACGAAAGCACAACATCATTCCCTGGTCTTTGGGAGAGGACCTCCATGCAGGACTCAGGCGGAGCCTCATCTCACACATGGCATGGCTGTATTGTAGGCTTGCTTCACTCTGGGAATGGAAGTAGAGTCAGAATTAGGGTTAGATTTGGGGTTAGGGGTTTCGAGTTAGGGGTTAGGTTTCGTGTCAGGGTTAGGTGCTAGGGATTAGTGGTTAGGGTTAGAGTTAGGGTTATGGGTTAGGTGTTAACTCTGGGTTAGGGGTCCAGGGTAAGGTTTAGGGTTGGAGTTAGCATTAGGGTTAGGGGTGAGGGTTAAGGGAGAGGGTTAGGTTTCAGGGTGAGGGTTAGAGGGTTAACAGTTGGGGTTAGGCTTAGGGGTTAGGGATAGTGTTAGGGTTAAGGGTTAGAGGTATGGTTCAGGTTTAAGGTTAGCATTAGGGGTTGGGCTTAGTGTTAACTGTAGGTCAGTGTTGGGGTTAGATCTCTAGGCATTAGGGTAAAGGTTAGGGTTAGGGTTAAGAGTTAGGGTTATGTTTAATGGTTAGGATTGGGAATAGGGTTAAGTGTTAGGGTTAAGGTTAGGGGTTATGACTAAGGATCAACGGTTAGGGTTACTTATAGGCGTAGGGTTAGGGTAAGGGGTTAGGGTTAGTGTTAGTGTTGTTGGTCGGGTTAAGGTTAGGGTTGGCGTTTCAGAATTAGGGATTAGGTGTTACGGTTATGGCTAGGAGTTAGGGTTAGAATTACGGTATAGGGCTTGTTCTCAGGGTGTCATGCATTAACGTTAAGATATGGGGTTGAAGTTAGTGTTACGGTGAGGTTTACCTGTTAAGGTGAGCAGTAGGATCAGGGTTAGGTGTTATGTTCTGGGTTAGGCTTATGGGTGAGGGGTAGGGTTTATGCTTAGGGCACGGGCCCTGTATGCCCTAGGAGGCAAAGTTAGGTGTCTGTGATGGTCGCTGGGAACCCACTCTATCGCACGCAGTGTACGGGCCTCTGGGTTCCATGCAGGACACTGTGGCAGAGCCTCCATTCACGCATGGCATGGGAGGATTGCAGGCTTTCTAAACTCTAAGAAAGCAAGAAGTCTGAGAATTAGATTTCGGGTTAGGATTATGGTTAGGGTTCAGGATGAAGTTTAGTGTTAGGGTGAGGGCTTAGGGATAGGGATTAGGGTTAGAGTTAAAGGTTACTCTTAGGTTTAACGGTTCCACTTTGGTTTAGGGTTGAGGTTTACATTTAGGGTTAAGATGAGGGGTTAGGGTTTGGTACAGGGTTAGGGTTAAGTGTTAGGATTAGGGTTGAAGATTAGGATTAGGGTTAGGATTAAAAGTTAGCGTGAGAGTTAACGCTTAGTGTTAAGGTTAAGAGTTAGGGTTTAGGGTTAGGGTTAGGGTTAGTTTTAGGATTAGAGTTATGTGCTATGGTTTGTGTTAGAGGTTAGGGTTAGGTTTACTGTTCACGGTTAGGGTTACGTTTAGGGGTTAGCATTAGGGTGAGGGTTAGGGTTAAGGGATAGGATTAGGGTTAAGTGTTGGGCTTAGGGTTAGGGTTCAGTGTTAGGGTTATCATTAAGGATTAGGGTTAGGGTCAGGGTTAAATGCTTGGGTGCGGGTAATGGTTAGGGTAAGTGTTAAGGTTCACAGATGGGGTAAGTGTTAAGGGTTACGGGTAGGTTTAGGGTTCAGGGTTAAAGTTAGCATTAGGGCTTAAGGTTAGGATTAGGCGGTAGGTTAGATTTAGGGTTAGATCTAGGCGTTAGGGTAAGGGCTAGGGTTAGGGTTAAGAGATAGGGTTAGGTTTAATGCTTCGGATTAGTGTTAGGGTTTGGGGTTAAAGTAAGTGTTAGGGGTTAGGTTTAAGGATCAAAGGTTAGGGTTATTTTTAGCTGTAGGGTTAGGGTAAGGGATAAGGGATAACATTAGCATAAAAGGTCTCCCTTACTGTAGGGTTAAGGGTTAGGCTTGGAGTTAAAGTTAAGGTTAGGGTCAGCGTTAAGAATTAGGGTGAAGGTTAACGGTTAGGGTAAAGGTTAAGCGTTAGGGTTAGGGATGAGCGATTAGGGTTTTTGGTTAGTATTAGGGTTAGAGGTTAGGAGTTAGTGTTTTATGAAGGGGTATGGTTAGAATTAGGATTGGGGTTAGAGTTAGGGTTAGGTATAGGGGTTAGGTTTAGGGTAAAATGATAGGATTAGGGTTACGGGTTGGGATTAGGTTTTGGTTTAGAGTTTACTGCTAGGGTTAGGGTTAGGGTTCAGGGTTAGCTTTAGGGGTTATGGTTAGGGTTAGCTGTTAGGTTAGTGTCAGGGTTAGGTCTAGTCGTGAGGGTAAGGTTTAGGGTTAGCTTTAAGAGCTGGGGTTAGGTTTAATGGTTAGGATTAGGATTAGGGTTAAGGGTTAGGGTAAGGCTTAGGGGTTAGGGTGAAGGGTTAGGGTTTTTGTTAGGCATAGCGTTGGGGTTGGAAGTAAGGGTTACTCTCAGTGTTAGGGTTGTAGGTAGGGTTACGGTTAGGGTTAGCGGTTTAGAATTAGGGGTAGGGATTAGGTGTTACAGTGATGACTAGGAGATAGGGTTAGAATTATGGGATAGGGGTTGTTCTCAGGGAATGGGTTTTGCATTAACGTTAGGATAAGAGGTTAAAGTTAGGCTCACGGTGAGGTTTACATGTTAAGGGGAGAAATAGGAAGAGGGTTGGGTGTTATGTTCAGGGTTAGGGTTAACTGTTAAAGGTATTGTTTATGCTTAGCGCATGGGCCCTGTCTGCATTAGGTGGGCGGGGGGAGTTTAGGGGGCTGGGATTGTACCCCGGAACCCACTCTATCATACTCTGGGTATGGGCCCGTGGGTTTCATGCAGGACACAGTGGTAGAGCCTCCTTTCACGCATGGCATGGGAGGATTGCAGGCTTTCTAAACTCTAAGAAAGCAAGAAGTCTGAGAATTAGATTTCGGGTTAGCATTATGGTTAGGGTTAAGGATGAAGTTTAGTGTTAGGGTGAGGGCTTAAGGTTAGGGATTAGGGTTAGGGTGAAAGGTTACTCTTAGGTTTAACGGTTGCAGTTCGGTTTAGGGTTGAGCTTTACCGTTAGGGTTAAGATGAGGGGTTAGGGTTTGGTAAACGTTTAGGGTTAAGTGTTAGGTTTAGGGTTGAAGATTAGGATTAGGGTTAGGATTAAAGTTTAGCGTGAGAGTTAACGCTTAGGGTTAAGGTTAAGAGTTAGGGTTTACGGTTAGGGTTAGGGTTAGTTTTAGGGTTAGAGTTATGTGCTATGGTTTGTGTTAGAGTGTAGGGTTAGGTTTACTGTTCACGGTTAGGGTTACGTTTAGGGGTTAGCATTAGGGTTAGGGATTAGCTTTAGGGTAAGGGTTTAGAGTTAGTGTTGGACTTTAGGCTCTGGGCTTACATTCAGGTTCAGGGGTTAGGGTTGGTGGTAGGGCTTAGCTTTAGCGGTCAGTTTAAGGGCACAGGACCTGGTTAATCTACGGTGAGAGGGGTGCGGTCGGAGTCACCACGAAAGCACAACATCATTCCCTGGGCCCTGGGAGAGGACCTCCATGCAGGACAGTGGCGGAGCCTCATCTCAAACATGGCATGGCTGTATTGTAGGCTTGCTTCACTCTGGGAATGGAAGTAGTGTGAGAATTAGTTTTGGGGTTGGGATTAGGGGTTTCGAGTTAGGGGTTAGGTTTCGAGTCAGGGTTAAGGTGCTAGGGATTAG